>NW_023494805.1:36238936-36773936 GCF_904425465.1 Colossoma macropomum
TTCATTGCGTGCCGGTGAGAATTCGAGAAAGTGGTGGCATCAACAGAGGATAGAATGGCAGCTGAAGTGCACACTTTTAATATTAGTATTGCGTTTAAACTGAGGCGAATGGCTAATGGTACAAATGTAAAAAAAAATAATAATAAAAAATCTCATCTATAGCCGGCGGTGAAGCACCTCCAGCTCTAATAAATGAAAAAATAAACAACAAAAATCTAAACTAAAAAGTTTCTGGCTCCATCTTTAAAGCACTTTAAAAGAACTTGACAAGAGCGGTGTTTTGTGGCGCGACGGTAAGGGCGGGAACAGCGCAGAAAATCCGAAGTAGGGCAGACCATCTCATTTCAGTTCAGCCTTTGCGGGTCTAAGCAACCTTCGAAGGACACACCTTCGTAGGCCGTGTCCTTTGAAGTATCCAGCCCCTGAATTGGGACACAATGATGTAGCCCACCAAGCTGTACTTGAATAGCTACATCACTATGCGAGACCCCTCCTAATTATTGAGTTGTACTGAAGAGCTCAATGACTTTAAATGTAGCATGCCTCCGTTGACACAAGTCAGTTTGTGAAATGTCTGAGGCAGATCTAGCAGGGCTAACAACTGTAAATGCTGGTAGCTATAACAGTAGAGCAAACAACATGCCTTGGTACCGGTATCCTTAGCTGCTTGTGTGCCGAGATCAGCGGAAGGTAAGGAAAAGGTCAGCGGGCTTCTCAAGCGCAAACCCAAAGTTCGAGATGTTTCATACCATATGCCTCCCTTGCCTCCTCCCTAAGCCACACTGCCTGCTTGTTTTTTTACCACGAACATCTCTTTTATGACATAATTACAGCGGACAAGAAGAAACAGGGACACCTCACAGCACTTCTTTCTCTCTCTGGGGTCTCGGAGTCTTTCCTCTGAAAAATGCAGCTTAATCAAACTTTCATGGCAGATGGAGGATGTGCTGCAGTGTATGCACTCGCCTAGGAATGCTGTCAAGACATGCCATCAAGGGGGACGGGGGGAGGAGACAAGGCGGCCAGATCCAAAGCCGTAGTGTCATTTTTCATTCTACAGCAATCTGTTTGGAGCCAGAGGAGCTATCTTCATTTCCCAAGAATCCCCCAAATCCAAGCACGCAAATGGCACTCTAGAGTTGACAGAGAATGGATGTGGCAACCACTACAGTGAGACCTTTCATGCAGGCGTGCACTGGTAGAAGACATTACCACTGAGTCTCCATGCGAGTCAGAAAGCTCTCCGTGTAAGCCTTGGGCTGCCTTACTCGCTGCTAAAGCCTGACCTACATCTCCACTTAGCCACTACGTGGGATCTCGGAGACAAACAAGTCCCGACTAATGCACTCCAAGACATGGCACTGCATGGTCGCTAGGGAGTCATTTAGGATGTGTCCTAAATTGGAGGTTATTTAGGCAGATGGTGTACTGGAAGCACTGGGTTGTGGGCTGATGATGGGAAGAAGATATATGAGTATGAGATGCTTTAGAGCAGATCAGGGCAGAAAAGGCCACTACAGCAGGGAAGGGCTGAGTGAACAACAGAGTGATTGAAGCCCCAGTGACAGGCCGAGATTAGCCCCAAGGCACGCATCAGTTCTTTCCCCTTAACAGCCTTCTGAGCTCCTTACTCTCGCTGGCTTTTCCCTTCCAGGGAAGTGCTCTCCTTTAAAATGTCCTTTTCCTTGAACTTCTCAGACAAAGGCCCTCCAGAGTTTCTCTCGCTCACCTGCTTCAAAAAACAACCACCTATCTGTTCCAAAATTGCCTCCCTTTGGGTTTTAACCACCAAAAAATGAAGAATGTGGGTGTTTGAGAGTTTGTTGGGTTCCATGTCAGTCATTATGTTTCATTTATGTGTTCATGTATTTGATGTTTTCCGTGTCTTGCCTATGAATACTGTATCCAAACTGGCTAAAGTCTAGGGAAGCATCGATACAGGAATTCTGGGCTGATGCCAGTATCTGTTATTTTTCATGTACACATCCGCCAAAGCAGATGTAGAAAAAAAATACCAAAAAAATCAACTACATCTACCTGGGTTAGCGTTATAGAGAAAAATTCTATATAGAAATATATAGAACATTTATTTACATGGTGTTACAAACATGGTAAATTGAATAAAATGCAGACATTTTAGCAGACAGGCCTAAACATTCTGCTCATACAGAGAATAAATACAGTACTGTGCAAAAGTCAAAGACTGCCTTTTATTTATTTAATTTCCAGCCAAAAAGGCTATTAAGCACAAGTTCATTTTTCAGAAGATATTTCTGAGGAGATTAGAAATAAGACAATCCACATGGGGGGTGTTTGCTGGTGGACCACCAAAACTGTCACCAGCAGATTAACAACAGTACCTAAAACTATCATCTTTCAGAGAGAGGAGAAAATCAAGCTGCTTCACATCCTGCTTTTTTTCTTGATTCTGTAAAATAAATAGTACTTAATGGTCATTTTGACCAGAAACTGTGTACAGTACTGTTTCTCAACAAATACTGGTCAAATGTAAGCAATGCCAACAGTTGGTTTTTATGCAACTATCTTCCGATATCAATATCATTGTGCATCCACACTAAATATTATTTCAGAGTACAACTCAAATGTATATGCATTACCAAATCACACTTTGCTCCTAGGACATGATTTAGTGTTGAAATGAGCATAGAAATGGTGGAATCCAGGTACTGCCTACGAAACAGCGCTAAAGTGGCTAAAAATGAATGAAACAACTGTAGACAAGCTGACAGAATCTCCTTTGTGAAATGCTAAATGCTAAATCTCTCATTCATTACTGTCATTCATTATGAACATTAGCAGTACTAGGTGAATATCAGCCAGGGGTTGACAGATATAAAAATTTGTACTGACCACTTGGGACACTAAGCCAATAAATCTAGTGGACAAAATTAAGATTCTTCTATTAGAAGAAAAAAAAAAAAAAGAAAAGTGTTTATCATTTATAGGTCCTTTCACTAAACTGGTTCAAAGTCTGACCTGAAAACACATTTCAGACATTTAACCAACTAAAATTATTTTGTTTTGAGAGACCCTATACCCTAATTATGTTTATTTTATTAAAATAAGTGATTAACATTCCATTTTGTCACTACAAAGACATCATAACACCACTGAAACTTTACCAAATGTTTTGGTAGCCAAACAATATTACCAGAACTCAAAAACACATGACTAGCAAACACAGTTTTGAGCAGTTGTACACACATAAAATCATAATATTTTTCATTAAAACACACAGAAAAAACAACTTAATTGAAGAAATTTGTTTGTGTGCTGACAATTCTTATCGTTCCACGCTGATTTTCAGACTTTGGGACACATTTACTTCAAAACAATGGAATCTAACTGCTCATCATGTGGCCATGAGGGACAGAGATGCAGAAAAAATACTTCATATTATTAAGTCTTAGTTGAAATTTAGTGGCTACAGTTTGGAACAGCCACCTCCCAATAGAAAAAAAAATTATCATTTTGTATAAACTTGTTTATGATCAATTAACTCCTTAGGTTTAATATCATAACATAATCCGTGCAAATATCTAAGGTCTGAATACTTCATAATTTTTTTATGTTTTTTTCTTGTATTGTGCCTTTAGTTGCAAACTAATTCAGTAGAATGTTTTACATTGTATTTACAGACAACTGTATTCATACCAAACATGTTTCAATACCTGTATTGTCGAAGCAGCAGCTAATTGGAATCCTAATAAAGAATAATAAAAAGGAATAAAAAGAAAAATGCGATAAAAACGTAACAATAATAAGAACATTTCAGTCTTGTAACCGATTGTGGTGATTACAGTGGTCGGAATGTGACGACATCTGATTTGATGTAGTTACTTCCATCTTAGGACAAACAGGCTCTTTTGTTATTAATGCTGTATATCTGTGAGTGTCTGACGTCCTAATGTCCTAAAATCACCTGATTGATATGTCGACAGAGAACTAAGAAGCATCTGGAAAGTGAGAGAAAGAATGCAGAGGAAGAAGAACTGAAAGTTTTACAGTTTATGTAGTACCTCCTCAAAATCATAGACAGGTGCAATCTTGAGAAAAAAGGGCCTTATGTTTTCCAAAACAGTCCACACTCAACCGTCTGCAAGTTATTTCTGAAAACTTCTGTGACTAATTTATCCACATGCACTTGTGTAATCTGCATGTCACCATGCATCAGCTCAGAATCAGGCTAAAAAAAAAGGGGGTGGAGGTGAGAGAAATAAATAAATGAAACAACAGCAGCAACACTCTTTAAAGAAAAGAAAGGGAAAGAAAAAAAAGCACACAAATGATCAAAATGTGTCACGGAGCTGTGCTGTAGCCTAATGTTCCATTCAGTGAGCAATCAAAAATGTTTTCCAGGAAAAGCACCAAGACTCAAATTGAACAATAATGAAAGCTTTCTGCTTCGCCAAGACAAAAACAGCAACAGCTGCTCCAGACAGGGCGTAATTTATTCATTTTCGCTCATCAGAGACCGAGAAAGAGCGTTTTTGATGAATAAAACAATTTCTCCTTTAAAAAAAAATGCAATTTCAAAAGAATGATAGAATAGGAGAATGGAGGCCCATATGTTTGCGGAACTGTTCCAGAAGCAGGTGGTCTTAATTCCTCCCTCGATCCCAGGGCAGAAGGTGCGGAAACGCAAACTTTACCCACACCAAACATTAGAGGGTGTGCCAGCCGAGGAAATGCGCTCCTAACAAAAAAGGAGGGATTGTCTGTGGTGGTTCACAAAAGATGGGTGTAATGGATGTTCTTTTGTTTGTCTGATTCAGGGAGCATTAAATGAGATGATTGGCAATAACGGAAGGAAATGGGCGATAAAAGAAAACTCCAATTTGTGTATACCCTCGCGCAAACGCACACAATAATTTGGAGAAGATACACTTTAATTATGTGGCCGGGGTTGCCAGAGCTCTCGACAGAGGAGAAGTATTCTTATCACGAGGCGGGTTTGTGTCTGTTGCTGGTCCTATTCACTCGCTGCACCCGGCAGTTTATTTATCAAAAGAATGCGTGACACGTTAACGACTCCACTCTTACTGCAACCCAGGGACAAGAACAGGGGCCAAGGAAAGAATGGGCTGAGAGAAAAGCGTATAGCAGAGAGAAAGAGAGAGCATGACTTATTTTGTGAAAAGCCAGTAAAAACTGTACTCATAAAAGTAATTCCCAAAAGGAGCTAACTGTCACTTGAGTAGCAGAGAGTGTGTTTAGAGTGGGAAGGCAGAAGTTCCACATTGAGGATATAACAGTTAACTGGATAGAACAATTGTATTCCATATATACTTGCTAGGATTGTACAATATGTACAATATACAGTAGGGAACCTTCAGGGCCTTCCCTGAACACCTTATGGCTTCTGAGAGCTAAGAATACTAGTCCATTTGTTAGTCTATTTAATAGAATCATCTTGCGTTTATTATTTAAATTCTGCAATTATTGTTGCAATACTCTAATTTTACAAGTTTTGGTCAGAAACAAAAGGGTTATAATCTTAAAATCTCAAAAGTTTTTTGTTTTTTTTCTCTGTGGTCTCTAGGCAAATACAGCAAAGCAAGCTATCCCACTGGTGAGGCCTTCAGGAGCTGAACAGAAGGCCTTACATGTTAGACTAACTACCAACATACTTAGGAAGTAATGGAGGAACCAACCAGTCAACAACCATGTTTTGATTTCTAATGGATGGGAACAACAGTAGGGTAAAAAAAAATGTCACTCTAGGCCTTCTGGAAGTCTTAGATACGTCACTGATTATGAATACGAGTCATGGTCTAATCAGGTTTGGGGCAGTTGTTAGAAATAGAAAAAGTAGTGACAGGTGTACGGAGGAGCTATTTACTGAAAATGCAACTGTAAAGCTGGCAACATAAGTTTACTTATATGTTAATGTCTGCTAAAAGTGTTAAAATCTTAAAATGTCTGTTTAATCTAGAACATCAGCTTAGCACTAGCATACTCTAGGAAATCACATAGGGGCACCAGTAGATATTACCATAGAAATTATCGCAATTAATGTAGAGGTGTTTTAACATTTATGGCCCCAACTACAGGCTTAGCTCTAATAGTCACAGTTCATCACTGACATTGTAACATTTTATGATTATATTACTACATACAGTAATTTGCAATATGTCTTGTAGTGTATTAAACTGTGTGTTATATATTATGTATTATTATTCAGTGTTAGTGAGCTCATCCGTATATAGCTTTATATAGCTGTATCTAGTCTTATGTGAAATCAATATTGGAAAAGTCAAAATTACAATACTGATTAACAAACATATATATTCTTCAGCTTTGGTAAACAGTGTCTCTCAGGCACACCTATCCAAGCTGCCTCCTCAGGAATGTGTGAGCGCTTGGGTTTTCATACAGGAAGTGAGGATCAGAGCAGCCAGGGACAGAGAAAAGCTCAAATGTCAATTTGCCTGAAGCTGACCTCTGACCCTCTGTCTGTCAAACTAGTGGACATTACCCAGCTTTGGTTACACATGGCAAAATGACATGACCTTCACGTACTAGTTAGAAACAGTAGGTTAACACTGGCATATTATTCTCCAGAGGCCCGGCAAAAATGTTGGCTTCGAATTTTCCGTTCCACCTTAAATGAATCAGGCCTCTGAATGTAACTGCTGCATCATTTAAGGTGGAATGGGAAATTTGAATTAGAAGCCAACTTCAGCTTTGTCCAAGTCATTGTCTCAAACATGTGTCCCATGTACTTTTCATATCCACTGAAACCATGTGTCCATGTTAGGTTACCCCAAAAAGACTGGCTATTTTGCCTCAAAAACAAAGAAGAATTAGATGAAACTGACTAGACCGCGGGAGGTGATCAAGGTTCTGCTGCATTCTGTTTTCATTTCAAACATAACTAACCCCCAAGACAGGCCAAACAGGCTAACACTAGCATGGTTTGCTTATTTGTGACACACACATATAACAGTTAAGAGAAAACTCCTATATGAGGAGGAATTTTAACCAGCCACAACTAGCTAGGAACTACCTGTGCCCTCAATGTTGAGTTGATTTTAATGGAGTAACAAAGCTCTCTGAAGTCTCACCAAGAAAAAGCAAGAGGTGAATATCCAAGAGACCAAAATGCAGAGCACAGTCACCGTGTACCAGCCCGTCGTTGGGAAAAGAGGCCCGATGCACTAGTCTTTCTTGTCTGCGAGTGTTCTGCTCCAGGCGAACTTTACCTCTATAGCTGGCAACACAAGGCAAGGCTCAAACGGCTCCTCGCTTCAATTTGCACATCAGAGAACAGGACATATGGTTCTCAAAGGAGAAAACACACTCTGTTGTCAGGCATACAGTCGGTGTTTGTTTTTTTGGGCCTGTAAATCAACGATGGAACGCGGACTGCATTCCAGTCCATTTGAAGTGACCAGCATCTCCTCCCACATGCAGTTCAACGTGCAAACCTGCAGGCATCAGAGTCGACCCAGCAGAGTCGGAGCTTCAAAAGTCTGTCTGTTCTTCTCTTGTTGGCTGGGCCATAGAGACCTAACATAGGCTGAGTCTCAGGCCAGTTGGTTTGGTTGATCTCCAATTAGAGCTCATTAGACCGCCTTCCACTTAACATGGCCAGCAAAGGTGAAAACCGGCTAATAGGTGCTGTTGGCAGTTAATTACCCTTTCTCTTTCTACGCCTAGATATGCTCGTTCCATTTTTGTCCACATAGTTTTAAGATTCATCAGTGTCATTTGGCTTAGCATAATGAATAGATGAGTAAAGAAGCAGCAAAAGCAGACAAATATAATCCTCTCAAAACTCCTGGTGCTTTGTACTGTTACACAAACAGTTAAGCTGCTGTTGTTTGGCAAGTATTTGTGAATGAGTTTGCTGTCTGATTAATGAGGGATATTATGGAATCCTTTCGAGAGCACTGTACTGCAGGTGGTAATTAACAGTCTCCTTGACTTCTGCTGAAACTCAAATGCTACTTTTCAAGCTACTGCTGAGATCAACGTTTCCTACCAATGTTGAAGGAACAGTTTGGCAAAAAAATCTAATGTACATCATGTTTCACTTTCTCCAATTGTAGTCGATCAGCCAGGACATGCTTGCGGTCCTAATATTTAGCTTAGAACTAGACTAACAGTGCTAACAAACACTGACAGTCAATAGTCAACCAAACATTTTCCACAAATTCATGCTAAAATCTTCATATATTTGCTTCAAATTATGTTAATAAGCTATAATCTCATTAGAAAACCAGTCCAGTAAAATGACAAGGTTGCATATTTAAGCTAAAAATACTACATCATCACCTGCATACCGTCCTGTTTCCTGGCACTATTCTGCCTTCAACCTGGAGCACAGGGGCATGTTGTAAAACCTCACTATGCAGGTCTGTAGAATTAGCACAATAATACTTTCCTACAGACACAAACACATAAGAACTGTAGTTTTGGCAATAAACCACAAACTAGCAGCACAACTGTTCAGTGAAGTTACCGTGCAAAAGTGTATGTGGTGATCATTTTTCACCTGATGATTACAAGGAAGAGAATCTGAGGTAATCTGTTGTTTGAGTGGGTTTTGGGCGAGAAATGATTTCCTGTGGTAGCAACATCAGCATAGCAGCTCCAATTCTAAAATAAAGAAGCTAAAATTGGAGAACTAACATGTCTTGACTGATTGACTGCATTTGAAGGAAAGTGGAAATCATGTAAAATTTTGCCACAGTCATGTACACTTTTCATGTTTGGGAGCAAGCTGAATTCATTTTAGTTAAGCCAGGTCTTGAAATAGGCTGCAGTTCACTAACGATAGCTATCTTGTTCTTCTACTCTAGCTGAGCTAAACCGCCACAGTTGGGACTTGGACACCCTTTGGGTCCCACTGTGAAATGAAGTCATCAAACAAGGCAGGTCGTTTAGTAAAATTCCTTGTTGGCCACCGTTATTATCTTACTTACTGGACTGTACTTGGTGTTTTTTGGCTGCTTGAGGGAAATGAGTTCAGAAAGCTATAAACTCTGGGATGAGAGGGTTAAAGAGGTTAAGCGTTAACGTGGTAGTAGTGGGAGGGTTCAAGGATAAAAGATATAAAGCCACAGAAATTTTTCTGTGTTTCTGGTTTACTCTTGTCAGCAGTAATGAGCTATAAAACGAGCTATAACTCTGCAGTAACTCTATGAAAGGATGAGATCTAGATTAGACAGTCTGCAGTGAGGGTGGACAATATGAGGATATCTTATCTTTACGATGCTAAATTACATCATGGTAAGCTTTTCTACACATATTGTGGATATAATCTTTGCTTAAAGAACCATGACCTACTGCATGTTTCATTAAAAAGAGATTTAGGCTGAACTCAAACCTCGAGATATGATATAAAATCATGATATTATGTTTTTGGCACACTGGCCACTCCTCCTCTGTACCATACCTGCATTTTAGTCAAACAAGATTTTTTAGACAAGGAGAATAGCTCTGGTTTCACAAGCTGTCACATTGTGATCCCATGCTTTATTTGATGTTTGTACAGCTGTTTAATGTGTTATTGCTCTGGGCACCTTTATAGCTTTCAGTAAAGAAAGCTGTGCTATCCTTTCATGCTCAGTGTGCTATCTAGAGTACCAAGGGTCTACAACCCGACCCTATATGGGAATCTAGAGGAACCCAAAGACATGACACCCATTAAGACCACCCCCCCCCCAAAAAAAAACTGTAGTGTCAAAAATGTATGACATTCAGAACACTGCATATCGCTGCTGTTGAAACAAAACTTTATTTCTCTATTGTTGTTTTTCAGTTTTTGACATAATTTAAAAGTACACATTGTCCTTTACATCGTGTGTAAATTTCATGATGAATGGATCAACAGAAATGACCCAGAATTACTTAGAAATAAGTCTGGTTCCTTTGACTTACATTAAAAGTAGAGTATGTTTTTTCCTTGTCCTGTAAAGTTCTCATTTTGGACATACGAGGTTTTGTTCCGACAGCAGTGATACATATACACATGTATTACAGTACTGTTCAACAGTGACCACTTTTCATCGAATTTACAATCAAAACAGCCGTTAAATACAAGTCATGCATTTTTCAGCATCAGGAGAAAAGCAGACACTATATTTAACAGAAAACAACACAACAAAATGTAATATTTTTCAATATTTAGTATGTCCACCCTTTTTCCTTTATTACAGCTTCCATTCTTTCCGGGACACTTGCTTTCAGTCTTTTAAAGATAAACTACAGGGATATTTTTCCAAACCTCCAAAGTTGAGTCTTAGAAACTGGTTGCTTTTTCTGCTTCTCATGATCCAGACAGTCACACAAACACATTCAACAATGAATCTGTGGATTTTTTCAGATCTGAAGTGAAAGTGGAGCTTGATTTTTTTATCTGCTGAGAACAGTTTTGGTTGTCTACCAGGGTTTTATATCCAGTTTTGTAAACTCAGACTTTCCCCTTCCTTATACAAGCTGATCATCGTATATCTACTATTCTTAATCCCTGTTCAAACGGGGTTCGTTTTTTTCTAGGGAGGTGGGTAATGACAGAATGTTGAATGACATCTTGGTTTAAATGACAGAGATGTGAATAGCTACTGAATTTACACATAGCCTTTACTCCAGAAATGAGCAGAAAACATGTAAAAACATTTCACTTAAGCGTTATTTCATTTACCCCAGCCATCTATCTTGCTTTCTTATGTGAATGCACTGTGTCATTAGCGTTGTTTTGGCACAAAAATTAAACACTTTTCCTATACTCTTTTAAAAGTTTTTAGTTTCAGGTAAGACAGTATATATCAGCTTGACTAAAGTAGAAGCTTCTTCAGATACCTCCATACTTTTATCAGTGTTTTATATTGATTCATACTGGATTAATATAACCTGGGATTATTTCTATGGCTTGTTTTATGGAAGGTAAAAATCTTTCCTGATGTGGCAGCGTGCATGCTGTACAAATGACCGACATTTCCATTACCGCACCTTCTTATGCAAAACTCCTGTCCGAATAGGGCTTGAAAAATATCTCCTGAAAAAAGGAATAACTTTTTGCTGTTCTGGCCGGAAAGTGAAATAAATGCAAGTTGGTCTCTGACTTCTGCACATATTATACATATATTTTCTTTGCACAGTATTGTCCAAATATCGTAAACCATGATAAAGGGTTAGGTACTTAAATCATGTACTGCACACACCTACTGTAAAGACCCCACTCCCTCCTTCTCTGACGTTAACATTCTTCCACCCCTACCCTACGCGACATTTGGTTCATCCCGCTGGGAGAGAGCATGCCCAGAGGCAGGGGTCGGCTCAGACAATAAGCAAAGAGAACATTAGAGAGAGGGGGTTATGAAAACACAGCTCGGAATCTGGCAGCTGCAAAGACAGAGTGTGTTTTCTGAGCTTAGTTTCGCTTCTCCTGTCTGAGGATGGCTTTTTACATTTTAAATGTTCTTATCCGGCCATCCCTTCAAAGGAAAAAATGCCACGGGGCAAACAAGCCATTTGGTGCCTATCCGGAGCCACAAACACACTCACACATACAGGCCTTTCCAAACAGAACAGTAATTTATCACTGTCCACTCCATGTATACACCTCAAACAGCAATGAAAGGAAAACCACCAACACTTACATGAAGAGCCTCGGGGTAGGGAGGAGACCTGTCCTTACATTTCAATAACTAGAGAGATCAGAGAACTCCCTGTGTACACGTTCACAAAGGGGCCTGAGAGACATCATCTCAGTAAATGGAATGAGGTACAAGCTGCACGATAAATGCCTCCATGCTGCAACTGCATGGCTACTAGTGGTGCAAAGTTAACACATGGTTAACGCTAGTAGTGGACGGTATACTGGTTCATCCACTATACTGGTTGAAATTCTTCCTCAAGTCTGAGTTTTGCCATAACTGTTATACAGGTCAACACAAACAAGTGCAGAGAACGCAACATATGCGCAGTGCAAACATGGTAACATTAGCATCTTTAACTGAATGTGTAAGTCGGGGATGTTTTAGTCACATTTCAAATGAAAATGAAAACACAGCAGACCCTCCATCACCTCACGCTGTCTAGGCTGTTACATCTTAAGTAGTCCACTTTGTTTTAAGCAGATAGCAGATATAAAGGAATAGCCAGTCTTTTGGGGTTACTATTAGCCTGACATGGACACCAGTACTTCTGCTTACACTCGTAATAATCTAAAAGGAGCCACCTGCGTCAGACAACGTTCTCGTGTTCGGTGATTGCAACAAGCCGTGGACTAGCTGGTATTGAAAAGTGAAAGACTAACATTTTCCAAATTCCAGCAGTGTCTGACGGTCGGAAGGTGAGCATCTGGGATGCACATAAAAGAAAAATGACTTGCAAAACTCAACAAAGCTAAATTTCTTTTTCGAATTTCCTGTTCCTACCTTAAATAGTGCAGCAGTAATATTCAGGTGCCAGTACATGTGCCAGAATATTGCTACTGCTCCATTTACGGTGGAATGGAACTTCAGGCTTGTAGAAATCAAGACTAGATACAACATTTAGCATTGATTTTGCTTGGCCTGTGAAGCTGGTATTAGAAAGCAATACTGACATAAGTTTTGTTTTTATTAGTTTGAAAATGTCTTTTCTGAAGTGCAGATCTCAGGACATCATAAGCTTCATTATTTAGTGCCTTGCTTTGCCTTTGCACAATAAAAATATTTCAGATTTGAAATATTATGGTTGTTAAAAATTTTTCTTATTCAAAAGAGAGTGACAACCCAGAATAATAGGCCACTGATACTGTAAAAAAAATGCATCTAAAATATATTTTCAAACAAAACTATATATATATATATATATATATATATATATATATATATATATATATATATATATATATATATATATATATAAAATGTTTAGCACAGTATATACACACATATATATATACACACACACACACATATATATATATATATATATATATACACATACACTGTGCTAAACATTTTTAGCCATACCACCTGCTACTACCTGATGTGACTAATTTTTATGCCCTTAATGCATTTTCCTAGTATGACAGCTCAAATTATCCACAGTTCCAACCGGAATCCCTTGCTTTAGTTCCATTGATGGTGTATTTCCAATAACTGCAGGGGTTGAATGTGTTTATCATCAAAATCCATCTGGTCTGAAGTATCATTTACAAGCAAAATACTGCGCTAATGCCATTAATATCAGTAATATCAGACAGTGTTTGCAGGAGAACTATGGATAAATCAACAATCTGCAAATGAACAAAAGCAAAAGCTAAGTGTCAGTCCGCAGTTCCCTCAAAACAACACAACGTAGCCGTATGAGAGTAATGATGCTACTATCATGGAGGAGTCAGACATCAGTAATGAAAACTGTTTATCCTATTTTCATGTTTATCTTGCATTCATGTGACTTTATGTTCAGGTTCATTTTGAATTGCTGAATGTAATAAATAAACACATAATAGTGATAAATATATAATGAAATGAATATAAAAAATGTAAAAAGCAATAAATGCATTCTGAGGAATCTTATATAGCTATATCAAAAGGCATTGCTTTTTTAATGGAACTCTTTTCAGGGTCAAATCTGAACAAATAAGATTAATGCAATTGATTACGATTAACTATGCAAACTAATACCATTAATTGTGATTATTTGTGTTGAAAAAAGTTGAAAAAGTTACTGTTCTTCATTTCCTTCTTATAATTATTATACAGACAAAAATTTGCAAAAAGCTGCAAAACCATAAACCCCCTTTAACAGGGTTCTGCAACCGCCAACTTTTAAAGTGTTATTAGCTGGCTTTGTCAAGTAAACCTAGATTTTCCATTCCAGTTATTTTAAAGCTACTTTCTATATGTTTAAACAATAGAACACGAGAGGGAGTGTGTTATCACAAAATAACAACTATGATTTGGTCGCTATAGTGTTCTATTGCTTTTATACAACAGTTAAATAAATAAAGTAAGAAGTTAATAAACTGGGCCGTGAACGCGGCGTTTAATGTTTTAATGTTCGCAATTCCTTCCTCCAAATTATAGTTCCTTAACCAGCTGCGTCAGTAACGAGCTCCGCCCACTCGCTGCACAGCCGGCAGTTCGTTCTCCAGCTCCACACAGACCAACTGACAGTTTGGGAATTTAGTGTAGTCTCATCTTCAGAGTCTGACCAAATTGGCTGTCAGTCAAATGTGATCTTAAAAGTGTCCATTTTCTGTTTGTGGCAAACTAAGAAGTAAAAAAACGTTCAAATGGCTTGAGCGTCTCCTACAGCTGTCAAAGTCGGTTAGAACGCTTCTCAACCAATCAGCTTGCGTGGCTGGACCTAACTGTCAATATTCCAATACGTTACTCATTTGAATATCACCACCTTCTGCAATATAACAAACAATACATTCTGCTGTCCTAGATTCT
Organism: Colossoma macropomum; assembly: GCF_904425465.1. Lineage (NCBI taxonomy): Eukaryota > Metazoa > Chordata > Actinopteri > Characiformes > Serrasalmidae > Colossoma > Colossoma macropomum. Next base: position 36,253,360 of record NW_023494805.1, read on the forward strand.
GGCTATAAAGATGCTTTTGAGGTCACAGTAAAAGGAGACAGTGATAAAAGGAATCATCAGAAATCTCTCTGCTGTGCTTACGCTGCTAATTATGAAGGGAATGAGGCATCAACGATCATCACTCTAAATGAAATAATGCTAATTGGTCCCTACAGCGTTCCTTCACTGTCAGCCACAGCAGAATTTTCAGGTGAAGTTCTCCATTCAGAGAGCACTGGGACATTAAAGGAGTAATGCTACATCTAGACACCCAAACACAAAGTCCATTTTGCCTCTAATCAAACTGAACTGCCTTTGAATTAGGCCTTACATCATCAGAAGCAGCCACAAGAGAGAGAGCAATCATTTTTGAGTTTCTTAATTAGCAGAAGGTTCGGCAAAACACAGTAATCTGCAGTTGATAAGGAGGACAGGATTAGGGTTATCACAACACCAGAACTGTGACTTATGTCAAATTTAGCACCACAGGGCTCGACACCAAAACAATACAGGCAGAAAAAAATTAAAAACACTTGCTGCTGTCTGAGACTGAACTGATTCTTACAGCTTAAAGAGGAAATTTCTGCATAACTCACTCTTTAAAAGTCACTCAGAGCAGTTTGATGTGAAACGCCCCGTTCTAGAGAAACTTTGTTGTTGTTCACAGTTTACAGGTGGTGATAGAAACCAGATGTCTGAGGAGTTTGTCTCTAACAGCTACATCACAGAAGGCTGTTATAGTAAATGTTTACAAATACATTTCCTGATGCCTGAGACACTGTTTTACAACATCTTGAAGATCAGCTTTGAAAGGGGAACCATTTTTTTTATTTCTACATAATTAAATGGTTAACACATCAACAAAATCATTCAGAGTGAGTTGGTGTAAAACACTTTGCTCTAGAGAAATTGTTCACAGTGGCGATGATGGGAACCAGACGTCTAAAGTGTTTAATGTCCCTTACGGAGGGAGCTATTCCATGAATTTTTAAGCCAGCTAGGCATTTATGGCATTTGGCAGATGCTCCTATCTAGAGTAACTTACAATTTGATCATTTTTACACAGGTAGGCGATGATAGTGTTAGGAGTCTTGCCAAAGGACTCTTATTGGTATAGTGTCACTGGGTTCGCCCAGGCAGGAAATTGAACCCCAGTCTACAGCGAAGAAGGCACCCACTACACTATACCGACCACATGCATCATGCACATGAAATGCTTATGAATACTCCGGCTGATGTCTCCATTCATGATGGAGAGATACACAAAGGGTGTTCTAAGGCAAAATAGTCCTTAAAGAAAACTTGTTTTTACAGATTGACCACTATTTTACCATCATCAACATTACATCTCAAAACTCAGAAGATGTGCAGATTCACTGGATGTTTTGGATACTAAAACGAAATGGCTATATTTCTGCTGTAGACATAACAATCCCTGGTTCCTATCACCACCACTGTAAAGAAATCAACACATTTTCCCAATGCACCTTTTCAAAAGCACTCTTTACATCTTTAATTCTGCTTTAATTAACATCTGACTTTTTCAATCCAGTCTCTTTATCAATACGAAACCTCTGCAAATGTTAAATAAATCCAATAAGCAACCAGATAATTAAGATTGAGGGCAAAGCACATAAGCCTAACATTTAGCAGTTTAAAATCCATCACGTGTGAGTTTTAGACATTCTAGCAGATGCATCGCTACCCATCCGATTCAAATTAGCATGCACAATTTCAGTCGCCTTTAGGCAGATTATCTCAACTTAGTTCTATATGTTCAAAGGTTTGTAGAACCTTCTCAGTGTTTCTTCTGAAATCAAGGGTATTAATAGAGATTTCGTCCCCTCTTTACTGCAGTGATAGCCTCCACTCTTCTGGGAAGGCTTTACACTATGTTGGAACATTGCTGTGAGCATCTGATACTGTTCAGCCACAACAGCATTAGTGGGGTCAGGTACTGATGTTAGATAATTAGTTCTGGATCACAAACGCCACTCCAACTCATCTCAAAGGTACTAGGTGGTCCTCAATCACTCTAGAGAATGCAGTGCCACTGCTTCACAGCACAATGCTGGGGGGCTTTAAGTCTCTCTAGCTGACGCTTTGTCAACCCGCTTTGAAAAAAAGGTTATTCTATTGTTACAAGCTTGACATTGCAGCAATAGAAGAACCGTTTTTGCTATATAGAACCCTTTTTAAAAAGGTTGTATATACATTCCTAAGAAAGATGGTTCTTTGAGGGTTCTTTAGTAAAGAAAATGGTCCTATATAGAACCATGAACATTCAAAGAACCGTTTACATGACTAAAGGGTTCTTTGCATCATAAAAGGTGTTCTTTAGATTAATGGATAATGTGCTGCAGATGGTTCTATATAGCACCATAAAGAGTTATTCTATTGTTACAAGCTTGACATTGTAGCAATAGAAGAACCCTTTTTGGTGCTATATAGAATCCTTTCAAAAAAGGATACATATACACTCTTAAAAAAAGATGGGTTTCAAGGGTTCTTTAGTAAAGAAAATGGTTCTAAATAGAACTTTTTTGAAAAGCGTTCTATATGGCATCAAAAAGGGTTTTTCTATTGTTACGATGCCGAGCTTGTTACAACAGAAGAACGCTTTTTGGTGCTATATAGAACCCTTTTTTATTGAACGTATCTACATCACATTCTCCATCAATCTGAAGAACCCTTTCATGATGGGTTCTTTTAGCGTTCATGGTTCTATATAGAACCGTTTTCTTTACGGAAGAACCCCTAAAGAACCATCTTTTTTATGAGTGTGTATGTACTCAACCTTGAATAACAAAGAAAACTGTCAATTTTACACAAGTATGGAATGAAAAGTGGTGGTATGACATGATGGCTCATGGTGGTCCATAGAGACTCCAGTGGGCAAGAAGCCAGTAACATTGTGTCCAAAAGCTTGTAGACGTCTACTGCACATTTCTTCTGAAATCAACGGTATTAATAAGAAATTTGCTGCAGTAACATCCTCTAAATTAGAAGCCTTTACACAGCATGCTGGCACATTGCTGTGAGGATTTGATTGCATTCAGCCATAAGAGCATTAGTGAGGTCAGATATAGATGATCCTAAAGGTAGTGGATGGAGCTCCAGGCTTTAGAGAACACAGTTTCACTGCTCCAATGCTGGGGGGCTTTTTACCCCTCTACCTAAAGTTTGGCAATGGCATTACCTTTGGATTCTGTGAGGCTGCTCCAGAGCGTCTCATTCTATTGGCCACGCTTTTCTATGGATATTATGCAAGCTGTGTGTCAGCAAAAGATGCACCTTTAAGTATCTGAATTCACCACCTAGAAGGGCTGTCTGGATACTTTTGGACACACAAAGTATTTACATAAAGAATTTAAAGTAGTGAAATGCAGAGTGTTATTGTACTGTGTAAGATTTGAAGGTGCCCATGATGGTCAGACTGAAGTATCCACACCAGAGTGTCTTTCAAGCCCTGTTATAACGATGCCCCATGTTTGACCGTGATCCGACTGGATTGGGGGCGGAGTGTGAAGACTGAATGATTCAAAGAAGCCCTCATATGGGCTTGGAAGACGTCACAGGCAGATTTGAATGCAGTTTCATGCAAACAGTCACTGAATTCCTTTCACAATTCAAGATGCCCAGATGCTCAAAGGCCTCCTACCATTTCATGCATGCACTGCACACAGAAAACACATTATACATCAAAATCCAACTTCACACTCCATGAATATGGCACCTGGATAGCCATTGTCCCGTCGACCCTTCATCTTTCTCATTTCCCGTGTGCCCGGCGGAGCGGGGAACGTTCCGGGCTGGCTACGTGGTTGCGGAACGTATACATTATGGAATCATAATCCTGTAGCTTCCTCTGGGCTACGTTTGCCTTGCACCCCCACCCCCGAAGGCGAGGAAGCTATTCCATAGCCCATGTGCTTAGCTGAAAGTCATTTTTCCTCTTTTTTTTTTGCGGCACCTGCCAGGAGGAGATAAACCTGAGGAGCTTTAACCAAACGTGGAAAAGAGTGCACTCCTGCTTTATTTGTTTATTTATTTATTTATTCATTCATTCATTCCTTTGTTTATTTATTTATTTAAACACTTTTGGAAATGGCTTTTCCCTTGTCTCCCCACTTGATACATGTAGAGCTTAGAGTTGTGCAATATGGACAAAATAACCTTGTCATGATTGTACTGGTCCATATCGCCACTTCAATATGCTTTACAAAATACTCACAGATTGGCCTGCTTTATTAAGATCAAAGTGATTTACGTTGGTGGATCGTGTGAGTGCCTTGATTCATCCGAACAGCCGCAGAATCTGCCTCATCTGAGGCTGATTAACATGCTTGCAGCGCACAAGAACATTTTGTACCTCACTTATTTCACCTAGTGCACAAATTATATATCGACTGGCTGATAACATTAGCTAAAATAGAGGCCATCTGGATTTATTGGTACCTGCAACAATCCAACTGATAAAGCAACAATACAGCTTGTTTTATACTGTAAGGAACATAACACTTGGGTGACGAAAACCATTCACTGTATATGGTCTGCTTAAATATAATCACCATCTGTTCACTTTCATTACACAGGCTGGTAAAGTCGAACACAAATCAAAACGCATCCAAACATAACCTTTAGCATAAGGATAACACAAACAAGTATATTTCTCTCAAGATGATAGAAAAATAAGAAAGAAAGAGCTGAAATGAACAGAAACTAACAAAACAGTTAAAGATTCTTGGAAGCCGTGTACTTGCACTGCAATTCTTATACTATGTAACTTTTTTCGGCGGGAATAGACATTGACTCTGATAGCTTTAACTGATGTAATCAAATAAAAAAATTCTGATAACTGAGCTGCTAGCGAGCAATGAGGGTCAAAAGGGGAAGGGGTGAGAAATAAGTCCCCCGCTGTGAAAATAAGTCTGCCTCCCCACAAAGAGCCATGTGGAGACGAAATGGACAGCGGCAGTTTTCTTGATATCTAAAGACTGTATACCAGGACCATACAACAACTGTAACAGCGACAACATAAACAGCCCTTAAATATATAATAAACTTTGACAAATGTTGACTTGCTTGCTCTGCTACGAAGGTAAAAGTCCACATTCTGTAAATCATACACATTTCCACTGAGAATGTTTTCCATCATTGTGCATAGTTAAATTTATGGATCTCCTTCAAAACAGGCAGAAATTGCAGTGGTGAAGACTCTGCTGTTCATTTAAATTTAAAGCTACACTCAGATTTGGGGTTTTGGAGACCTCTCTGGTGGAAATGTGTAATTGCACGCAATGTGCAGAAGAACACTTTGTAATGCAAGTTGTGCTTCAGACCCTAACAAGGGGTTCAAACTGACGTTTGTGAGCATGTTTAAAGAGAATTCCAAGGGAACTCAAAACGGCGAAGGACGTGTTTTCCAAGGATGTGAGTGAATCATCTACTATTGTCATCACATTTCATCAGTATAATGTTGTTTTGCATTCGAGACCTAAACAGCAAGCCAAACTTTCTTTTTGAGCCTGTGCGAATGACATTATTAATAAACACATCTGACTTTTTAAAATATAATGTCTGGTTTTACGGCACAACTCACAGTTCACAGAAAAAAATCACTGTAAATCAAATTAATAACAGGAGCAAACATAATAATTAAATTCTTTAACAATTATCTTAAAATCAGTCAGGGAGATAAATTGGTCCGGTTTCAAATGTTTCTGCAGATCATTACATGCAAATGGAGTGCTGTCACTAACAGCTGCCTTACCATATTCAGACCTTACTATCAGAACAGTTAAATATAACTATTATAACGTAAACTGTGCCAAGATTTGTTTGTTGGTAGAAATGAGCAATGATTGCTTTGTAGACAAAAAAAAAAACAATGTATTTATCTTCATACCGAAGGTGGAAGCCAATCTGTCATTTCATAAAGTTCACAGTAATGAGCTGAATAAATCTTAATGCAGAATGATGAATAGAATCTAGTGAGCGCAGGCCTATATAAAATACTACCGTAGTCTAAAATACGTAAAAGGGTAGCTTCAACTATTTTCTTCCTTGCTTGTTGAGTAAAGCAAGAGCTGTTCTTAAAATAAAATCCCAACTTTAGCTTATTTATCATTTGTTCAAGATGCAATTTAAAAGATAAGTTATTGTCTTACATACAGCTCAAATATTTATAAGATGAATCTAATTCTACTGGATTGCCCAGCAGAGTGTAAATTTGCAGCAAAGATGATGTATGCGTCACGTTTTCAGAGAATATATTTTGTTTTTAGATCATTAAGAACTAGCCATAAAGAGGTAAGATTGTGCTGAACAGTGACAAATCCTTCTGCTAGGCCTCTGCTGGTGAGACCAGAACAACAGATAAAGGTTTCATCTGCATATGAGCATTAAAAACATGACTGCAGAAGTCATTTATATATATACATATATATATATATATATATATATATATACACATATATAGTTAACAGTATATAGTAAATAGTATATAGTTAACAAAAGAGAAGTAGTAAACAAAAGAGGCCCTAAAATGGAACCCTGTGGTACCCCAGGCCTCTGACAATAAACTTTATTAACTCTCCACCATGAATGGATTTTAAAAAGCATGTTTTAGTCTAAAATCTTCTCAAAACTAAGGTAAAACCATATCTCAGGCATCAGGTAGCATATTCATAACCATTTCATATAATAACTTTCTGTGAAGTAGCTTTCAGGGGCATTAAACTCTTGAGACATCTAGTTCCTTCCATCACTGATAATTCTGTAAATTTGTCTAGATTGGCACATTTCACATCAAAAAAATTTTTATTGCAGAATTTTTTTAAATATCGTCTGAATTCCCCTTGCTAGTGGAGCAGAGGCGAGGTGTGTGTTGGTGGGTTGGAAGAGGGAGGGGGTTTGAATGATGGATGATAAGAGAGATCCCTATCCCAGCCTGTACAGATCAGTCTGGCTCCTTTTTTCCCGAAGCTGGGAAATCCATCTCCTGCATTCCGTCTCGCAATGCACGTGTATGTGTGTGCGTCCTGTCAAAGTCTTCCCTGTGTCATTACCCGTGCTATAGCCACTGCCTCCTAACAGACCCATAACGGCCCGCCGCGTGCTGGAATAGCACTTCATATTCCCTAATATAGCTGCGCTCTGCCTTCCCTGCTTTACTGCTACCTGAAACAGCTCCCGTGCTGCAAGGCACAATGAAGGCTGAATAATGCATGAGGCAGTAAACAAAGGCATGTATGATCGCAGACTCACTGCAATATACCTACCTACCCACACATATGAGCGCGCACACACAAAGCATGAATTCTGGCTTTCTGTCGGCCTGGTCCCTGCTCTTTCCCACTCGCTTCACATGCCCGGCTAAAAATGCATGCGCATTCACACACGGTTGCATGCATACGCGTCAGCAAACATGCGCACCCTCAGACGCATGCACACACACGCACAGGCTGTTTTGCTACGCAGTGTGTGTCTGTCTAAGGGCAGCAGGGTCTAAAGTGGCCAGGAGCCTCCCGAGGGCTAAATCCACTTCATATCCGGCTCCTTTCAGCATGACCTGCTGGGTCAGTCCACAACGCCGAGGCTTCTCCACTCTCTCACTTTCTCCCTCCATCAATTTATTTCTCATTCTTTCGCTCTCTGCTGTCCTGTCTAGAGCAAACAATCCAGCCCCGGTCAACACATACCAGAGGTTTTTTTATGGGAATCTTATCTGGGATTTACATGATATGATGACATATCGTTATCGTGATTAATCACACTGCACATTTCTGAGCATTTCATGGAGACAGTCAGTACTTACACTAAGCTATTATTATTTATAACCCTGTGGAACTGAGCGTCTCACCTGCAGTCCATTCTGAGAATTTGGACCCTTCAGAACAAAGGGAAATTCCTCCAAACTTTTTCAAAATTTCTGCATAATGCAGTTGTTGAAACATAAACAAAAGCATTCAGAGAGTTTCGATGCAAATATTTTCTTGCAATGAAAAAAAAAGTGACATTTTATGTAAAAATACTATAAGCATGGTATGACACTGTTTGATGACCTGTATTTAAAATTTAAGACAAAAGGGTCACTAAAATGTAAAGCATAGTTTGGCTTTTTCATTTAAAAGGTTGTACAAAATAAACTAGAAAACAAAAATGACTGAAAAAAGATGGAATCATTAACTGTCGTTGAAGGGGCTAAATTGCAGAGAAACTAACCAACTCAGATTTCTTTATAGTGGCTTTACAGTGGTGGTGACTATTTGTATCTTTTCATTCTGTTGCTTTTAGTTCACACTGTAAAGCACTTGAGCTGCATTTTAAATGTATGAACAGTGCTGTGTATGTAAAGTGTATTAGTATTATGCTTAAATCTGTAATCAGAGGAATTATAGCATGTGCATGCTCAACCATTACATAGAATTGAACCTTTTGTGTGCTACCATGTTTTCTATCACTGTTGAAAAGATGCACAAGGACTCCTTTATTGTCGAATGCAGTGTAAAGCACTTTCTTCTTTAAAAAGGCGGTTTGTGAGACAAGCTGAATTGATCTCTGAATTTTCAGCTGACATCACATTATTTACTTATCAATAAATTCAACAATTGCACTGAGAAACTGAGTTGTTAATGGAGAAGAGTGGAGTAAAGGGCAGAGAATGTCATGTTTTTGCACTGGACTTTCAGCGCCAATAGCGTTTTTAAATGTGGCACTGAAATAAATGAAATACTGTGGATTGTGAAGATATTTCAAAAAAACAAGAATTGTTATATATTTTTGCCCTTAGGGGAGCGCACTTGAGGCTATGTTAGCAATCACTGATACACAGCTTGAGATGCACAGTTAGGACATTCCACTTCACACTGTTTTAGTAATATACTTGAGGGGCTACCTATATATCTGAGAAAAAAATAAAAAAACAGTACGCCAACTCTGCCTTCTCTCAGGGCAATCAGAGGATACCATCAGGATACCAAGATGTGTTTAAAAGTCATTTATGAAGTGCATATCACAATATTTTCCACTATCTAGATGACAATAATGTATTATTATATGGCAAATAAAAATATTTAAGTTTTACCTGCCCTTCAAAGTTAATAAATGGTACAAGGTTCCTTCTTAACCAACGATAGACAACTAAAAGGTTCACTTTGATATTTTGCTATTCAGTCTGGAATTCACTTTACCAGTTTACCACCCACCATACAAGTGTGAAGTGTGAGTTATTCCCAAGCCAATCAGGAGGATACATTCCTCTGACAACCTCCAATCTTAGCCAAATGTCTCAGGACATTCCAACTGAAGACTCCTGTTTCAAACCAAGGAAAAGACCACTTTTTGGAAAGCAAGCAGAGGGATATTGTTCCCTGTGGAACTCACTCAGAGAAATGGCAGACTGAAAGGCTTCCAAGTCCAGCAAAACAATCCCAACATGTTGCATGTGCTCCCTTGTGAGGTGACCTCAAGGAACAACAGTAACAATGAAATATATATACCAAAGATGATCTTAAAGGCTTTATTCGAGCAGTCCTCCATCGTGGCAGAGCAGAGGACTCTCACAGGTGTCCGCATCATGCCTAGCAAAGTGCGTTTATTAGCTTAGCTGTCTCAGAGGCTTCATCCGGGGATACACCTTGATTAATCTTTAATGAGGGAGCTGACACGGCTGCCAATTTAGCACCGTCTTCAAGACAGAAGCCCTGAGCTCCAGATAATTGAAGTCACACTGGGCCTCCTCGAAAAGGAGAGGGGGTGAAAAGTTCGCAGCTAAATGACTGCGGCAGAATGCGACCGAGATTAGTGTTTGATCTAGCAATTGAGAGCTGCTTCAGTTGAGATGCAATCCCTCTAGAACGTCATCACTTTACCAACTTAACAGCCCTCCCAATGCCCTTTCTTTTTCTGTTTAGCTTTGTTCTCTTGTTGTTATGTCTTTCGTTTTCTTTCTAAAGGTTAAGCGTGGTTCTACTTCCTCCAAACTCTGCCTTTTTTGTTTCAAATTTGCGCTGAACTCGCTCAATCTTTTGATTAATGCAGTCAAACTATTTGTAAATATAAACAGTTTATTTTGAAGACTAGCTCATAAAAAAAGAAAAAAACAGAAGCAATGACATGAAATACAATGACACATTGGCAAATGACTCTTTTACTGTTGAAAACTGGTCTGTTAAGGTCTTGTTATAGACATTTAATTACCTTTCAAATTACACAAAAGACGCTTGCTTGGAACAGCTCCAAAAATGTGATCTGATCTTCATCTAGGTCATAAATAAAGATTTAACAACACGTTACACAACGTGGGGTGCTATGACTGCAGGCATCTACTGCTCTTGATAATGTAGTGTTCATGGGCACTTGCTGCGGAGGAATGTCAGTGCGTTTGTATGTGTTCAAAAATAAAAAAGAGAAGCTGGTAAACCGAGAACATGGTGGCTGAAACACAAGGAATTCCATATTTTAGAATGGTCAAGTCTGAGTTTCTGACCTTAATCCCATTGCAATTCTGTGGTATGACCTTCAAGCCATTGAAGTAGATTTACCAAAATTATACTAGAACTGACATTTTTATATAGCACTGTATCAAGGATATACTTTGGCCAGTTTTTCCAGAACAGGACCGATCAGCAGGAACAGAAGGTGCTTAGCTGAGGAGGCCAATAAAGGAGGTTTGACTAGTTACTAAATACAAGAATTCACATACTTTTTCCCCATCACTGCCCTTAAATTTGTAAAACATTTGCTCAGAGAAGATATAACAATGTAGAACGTTTGTTAAATAAGACTACGCCTCACATTTGCTGAATCTGGAGTTCCAACAGAAGCTACAAAACCAGTAGTTGACTGCTTTGTTCCATAAGCAGCTACAGCAGAGTAGACCTTCAGCTGAGGTCACGTTCAGGGTCAGTAGACTTTAGTCTCATTTAGGCCTGTGTTGATCTTGTTATGCACAACAGCCCTCAATGGCAAGACAAACAAACCATGACAGACCAAAAGAAGCCGACACTATAAAGCAAAGTGTATGAGCACATTTTGGCTAACAACCCCTGGGAGTACCGCAATGACTGATAACCTTTAACTCAACTCTTGAGAAAGTCATGTGGTCAATGTTACATCTAATGATGGAGAGTTTTATTTGAGTTACACACTGACTTTGAGAGATGAACTTTCTCTTTTTCACTGTTGGCTACCAAGTGTACTTTGGGGAGACTATGAATATGAATGAGCTAAAGCCTTTGTTAAACAAATGAGCAAACGCAGACATACAAGCATGACAGCAGCAGGAATATGCCAATTATGCAGCAAAACGTGCCTGACACTTCTCATTATATGCTATTCCAATCAAAAGTGTGATTGCACAATAACAGAGCAAACACACTCTGAAACAAAGCTCCTCGGCCGAGTGATGCCCATGGATCTATTTCCTCAGTTTGGTGGAACATCAAATTATTATTCTTTAAAAACTACCGGTTTAGTATGACCTAGTAAACTGGGGCCTTCCTCTCCAAGAACGCCCAAGCTAGCATCCAAAGGAAATACTTCAGGAATTTCTGGAATGGCACTGACTGTTGTTGATCACCAAGACCTCATAATCTGTTTCTGTCATCCCTTTAGTTATGTCTTTTCTTTCTTTCACTAAAGGAAACAAAGCAGGGCCTTTTCTTCAGAATGCCTACTGGATGAAGACTAGACAGTAGAAGGCGGAGTTTTAGAGTCAATGAATTTATACGGCTAATTCAAAGAGAGTCAGCTAATGTGCCAGCTAATGAGGCATACATATTATTAAGGCATTATTATTAATAAGGTGTCATTTTATAAGTAATATTTCTTGACTTGGAAACAAATAGGACTGCAGATATTGATAAAATTCTACATTGAGATTTTACTGGCACCAGGGATGTATGATGATATCAGAATCGCGTCACAATTGGCAAATAATCATTTTAATAATCATTTTAATATCGCAGCTCCAATAGTGCGATAAAATAAGCAAACAATATAATGTGCAAACATTCATTTATGCTTTGTTTCTGTAGCATATTTTAATATTGGTAATGTGTGTCCATCGTCCATACGGGACCCAATCAATAAACAAATTTATCCATTCTCATTTTGCTGCTTCAGAGTGTTTTGCATCTTGTAACATCACAACAGGGCACAAGTCAAAAACTTCAATGTATGCTCTCTACTGTACCCCTCAAGCTGTAACAATGCCCAATCCCACCCCTCCCCCATACAACCCCCACCCTATTCAACCCCCACCCCATCAACACAGCAACCACTCCAAACACACCTCCTGAAAGGGAGCAGCGAACACAGCCCATCTGCGAAGACGGGAGGCAGTAGTCAAATTAGCAGGTTTCATTCCATCAGCGTTCATCACTATTTCATATTGTGTTGAATTTTTCATGGGGAGGCCAGAGGCCGCCGGAGCATTAAGTATTAACGCTGCTGTTGGGGCTCAGGGGAGAGGGCGGCTGTTATATGCTGCATTCTTCGATGCCCAGCCTAGCCCCCTTTCCAAGACAGGTGTCTGGGGAACCATCACACAAGTTCAGACAGTGCCAGTAAGCGTGACGGAAGGAGGCGAGAACAACAATAGCAAAGCCTAGGAGCAGTGTTATAGTCAAGACCGCCAGTGACCGACTCAAGATTAAGACCGGGACACAGAGTCTGAGTCAAGACCGAGACTAAAACCAGATTAAGATTTTTTTCAGAATACTCGTTTGTAGTTAATTATTATTAATTATACATTACATATTAATACTTAATATTATATTTTATAACTTATTCTTTCACTATTATATTAAATAATATATAGACATTAATATAACAATATATAACCCATTATTAATCATTATTATAATATAGTCTTAGTCAGACTTTGTAACTAGAAGCAGTGGTAAGGCCTTTTTTCTCAAAAAATGTATTCAGAATCACCATCATGCTAGCTAATTATGTTTATAGTTTTTAGTGCAAGCATAACCAAAATGAAGTTTCTGTGGGTCGCGAGCTGCAAAGGTTTGGGAACCCCTGATGCAGAGAATCCTTTTATTCTGTTTTTATTCTGTTTATTGTGGGTTTCTTGATATTCAATGATAATTCACTTTCCAGTTACTTCAGACAGAGGAATTGCACTCAGCTGGTCAATTTCCAAGTCTACTTCACCTGAGACTGAGACAAGGCCGAGTCAAGATGATGCTGAAACCGAGATGAGACTGAGACTGCTGGTTTTAACTCATCCGTCAGCAGATTTAAAGCAAGGTCATCCACTTGTCCTCTTTGTTTAACTTAGCATGTACAATATACACAAAATGCTATTACTGTCATAATACTGCTAGGTAACACTTTACTCAAACCCTGCTACATAACATTGACATAACCATGCCATACACCTGTTATGGCTGACGTTATATGCTATCATGAGTTATCATAACTTAATTCATCAATACACAGAAACACTCATGAAATTGGCTTGATTAAGCCAACATTCTGTACTTGGTTTTATTATTCTATTCAATGTATTATTTATTTATGTATATATATATATATATATATATATATAATATATATATATATATATATATATATATATATATAAATAGCACATATTAACCTCTTAGCAACAGCTTAGCCACATCTTAACAGTCCTCTTGTTAAGATACCTGAGATACCATGCCAACTGCCCACGAATACCTTAGCAACCACCTGGGATACCACAGCAACAGGCTAACAAGACTTAGGGTTTCAATGCAACTTGTGGTCTTTCAGAAACTTTCCCCTTCTAGTCTGGAACTGTGATTAGTCAGGGTGCTAAAATATTCTAATTAATTAGTCAGCTTATTTGCACATTGCAGCCTTGTGATATCAATACTGCAAACACCTTTATTGCAGTTGTGCAGCCATAGTGTGTGGATCCTGACAAACAGAGAACCGTCTGCAGCCTATCACTTAGCTTTCTGCAGTCAACCCTTGAAGGGAATTGGTCAAGGAGGTCAAAGGTGACTGTGCATATAGTGAGAAGGGACTGTTGTTTGTTCACCCTCCCTCCTAAGCTCTTCTTCAATCATCCCCTCATCCAAACCCCATCTGACCTTCTTCAATGCTAAGAACAGCCTCTCACTAATTCTTTCTTTCTGTACCTTTAGACCAGTGGTCACCAACCCTGGTCCTGGAGATCTACCGTCCTGCAGAGTCCACATCCAACCACAAACAGCCACACCTGCTCCAGCTAATTAAATTTCAGATGCATTAGTCCTAAGTGGGTGTGTAAAATGCAGGTTGGAACTAAACTCTGCAGGACAGTAGATCTCCAGGAAGGCTGGTGACCACTGCTTTAGACAATGGCTACTCCAATATAAAAACCCTATCTATTTTTTTGTAGGTCTGTCATGATTAATCTTCATCACTTGACTAAAAAAGCATTTTAATAACTTGATTCAAATGTACCAATGACTAGGTAGCGTGATTAATTGAATTTGTCTTATTTACTCAAAAATGACCCTAAAATTAGATTTTTTCTTTTAAAAAGCAGTGCATCTCATCATAGCAACTATGAGTGGACAAAATAAGCTTCACTAGAGAGTATTTTACTTTCAGGAATTCAGTAACAGTATTTGCATCATGTGAACACAATCTTCACGTAAACCTGTACATAAAAATTGCATGATTTCCACAGAATTAACACAGTTTCCCAGAGTCCAGTGATACCAACAGTGGCTGCATGTTCCAACCTATGACATGTCACATGTCACATATTTCATACAGTCAATGGTTCACTACTTCTCTGAGAATGAAGCCACTTGTTTGTACAGCTTGTGGATTCTTGTTGCAGTGCAGGCTATCAAGGGGAACTGTTGCTTTTGTTAGTTTGCTGCTCATTGATTTATCCATAGTTTTCCAGCAAGCACTGTCCAGAGTAGTCTGCTGAAGGTGCTGAAGGTATCGCTTTAAAAGCTGTATTTGAACAAGATACAATCATGGATTCTATCATAGCAACACACAGCGCACTGCAGCCGGGCTTTAGCCTGGACTATTACAGATGGTTCGAAGGGAAAAATGCATTAACGTTAAAAGAATATATATATATATATATATATATATATATATATTATTTTTATGTTATTATATTTAATTTTTTTTTTAAATGTCTTTGTTTATCTTTCAGTTTGGTTTATTTTTTTCATTATTTAGTCTGTTTAAAAACTTTTACTTACTTGATTAATCATTGAAATAACCAGTGATTACTTGATTAGCAATGTAATCAATAGTGATTGCCCTAATCTTCTCATTTCTTTTTTTTTCTCTCACTGTCTCTGTTCTTGGCTACAGTCTCTCGTGTGAAGCTGGATGTGTGTATATAAAATAAATATGAGACATGGCTAAGCACAGAATGTTGTTCACACGTGTGTATGTGTGTGTGTGTGTGTGTGTGTGTTTTCTCCGCTCTGCTGCCTTTCTCTTGGATGCCCATTAACTTCCCAACAGCTTGTCGGGGGCTTCCTAACCCCTTTGGCGGCCCCTCCCAGTTTGTGTGTGAGTGGTGTGTGGTGTGGGGGTGGGTGTGAGAGTTAAACAAATTGCACAAGTGAGAGCTTCCAAACCGGCTCAGCGGTGATGACTGTATGTAGTCACACGCTGAAAGTGTGTGTGCAGATGTGTTGTGTGTGTCTCTTCATGCTGGGTTACAGTGTGAAGGTCTATGTGCACTCTCTTAGTCGTGCTCTGGTGCACTGGTCAAGTCACACAAGTGAGTGAGGGTGTGTGTTGAACATGCTAGCGAGGCTTGATTATCACTGCCTAATGAACCAAAATCCTCAGATACCAGTTAAGATATTGCTCCACACCTGTTCGTGCACAGCTAGCCAGCTGTAAATAGCAAATGAGTACACTAGACGTACACACTAATACACACACAGAGACATACTTGTCTCATATGTTGTCAGCAAATGGAGTCATACACACACTTTCTGTGTGGCTGTTTGTGTGTATATATAATAATAATAATAATAATAATAATAATACATGACATTTGTATAGCGCTTAAGTATAAGTAACTGTATATTCTAATAACAACATGCCCTATACTGTATGTATTATATGGCACATGCTAATTTTAAATATGCTAATTTTAGTACACAGTTTCTATTTATTTGCTGAATTTAAAAATTTGAGAAAAATTAAAATGTGCCAACTTCTGCACAGGCCACAGTTTATGTGCAAATAATTGTGCATTAAAATGTGCAGAAGTGTTTTTGAGTGTTCCAAGGATGTGTTAACTTATTTTCACTTCAACAAAACATGTCATTTGACCAGGGTCGCCCATACTTTTGCACACAATGGTATATAAACACACAGTACGATGTGAAAGTCTTAAGCTCATTATTTACTTACCCTGGCAATGCATGTGCTATTGCTAGCGAAAACACCACATAACATTATAATAAACGTTTGGTTCCAGGTTTCTGAACAGATGTATAAAATCCAACAGCCATGCAAACTCCACAGACAAACACTGGCAGCAGAATGTGTTGTACTAAAGAGCTCAGTGATTTTAATCATGGCACTGACATAGGATGCCACCTTGGCCACAAGTCAATTCATGAAACTTATGCCCTGCTAGATCTGCCCCAGTCAACTGTAAGTGCTATCAATGTGAAATGGAAGCACCCAGGAGCAACAACTGCTCAGGGACAAAGCAGCAGACCACACAAACTCACACTGGGGGCCACCAACAGCTGAAGTGTAAAAACTACCAATCCTCTGTTGCATCACTCACTACAGAGTTTTAAATTGCCTCTGGAAGCAAGTTTCATGAAATGGGCGTCTATGGCTGAGCAGCTGCACACAAGCCTAAGAACACTACGTGCAAGCATCGGCTGGAGTGGTGTAAAGTACGCTAACACTGGACTCACTGGAGCAGTGGAAGTGTGTTCTCTGAAGTGGTGAATGACACTTCACTATCTAGCAGTCTGATGGTCAAATCTGGGGTTGGTGGACGCCAGGAGAGCGCCATCTACCTGAATGCATAGTGCCAACGGTAAAGTTTGGTGGAGGAGGGATAATGGGCAAGGGCTGTTTTGCAGTATTACATGCTTCCAACTTTGGGGCAAGAGTTTGGGGAAGGCCCTTTCCTGTTTCAGCATGACTGTGCCCCTGTGCACAAAGTGAGGTCCATAAAGACAGGTTTGACAGGTTTGCTGTGGAGGAACTCCAGTAGTCTGCACAGAACTCTGACCTTAACCCCACTGGGATGAGTTGAAACATCAGTTGCGAGCCACGCCTTCTCGTCCCTGATCACACAAATGCTCTTTTGACTGAAAGGGCACAAATTCTCACAGACACACTCCAAAATCTTGCGGAAAGCCTTCCCAGAAGAGTGGAGTCTGTTGTAGCCGCAAAAGAGGGTGGGCAATTCCGTGTTAATGCCTATGGTTTTGGAATGGTGATGTTCAACATGCTTGTATATGTGTGATGGCCTGATGTCCACATAAGCTGCGATTTAGTGAATACAACAATTTAAACGTAATATAAATATATGCCTAACCTTAACCTTCATAACCAAAAAGAAAAGCTAGAATTCTCAATTTTACAAAATGAAACATTGATTTCATAAGCTTGTTTGTTCTGATGTTGTAGGTTAGCTATGTTTTTCTCTGGTTTTCCTGAAGTCAGGACCTTTTTGTCTAGAACACGCAGGAAAACAAACACACTCACATATGTACACACACACACACAAACACACACACACACACACACACACACTAAGCCCACCTGTTTAATTACTGGAGGGAGGCTGTCTGGTGCTCTTGGCTGCGTTCTCCTGCTGTGGGCTGGTGGAGACATGGGATATCTGTTCCTTTCTCTCCACTGCAGCTCAATAAAACATCATCTGTTTGTTTAACAGCTGCTGCTCTGAGCACAGCAAACCTTTTTTCCCCCATTCACACACAGCCCTCAATCACATACACTATCTATAATGAGGCATATGTAAATTGTGCACATCAAAAGCTGAATACGGAACCGTCTAAACCTGCAAACCCAAGACGCTCTCCATTTCTCACCTGCGCAGACTCTAAGCTTGAGCATGGCTCCATCAACATAATCCACTCGCGTGTTTTCATCAAAGTACACGGCCCATACAAATTCGGCGCACATTCCCCAATGATCTGGGCGTGGAGGAGAGATCAAACAAGATGTGTACATACCTGAGAGAATTAGAGCAAAAGCGCACACAGACACAGTCATTTGCACGGTTTCGCATAACACGTATCATCAAATGAAGGCCTGATGCAAGCTGAACTATTTATATACGGTCTTAACAAGAAGCGAACTGTATATACATACTGAACACAAACCGCCAGGCCCTTAACATACAACCTCATCTGAGTCCAATGAGAGTTACTGCTTCTAAATCTCAACACGCAAGTTTGACTGAAGATTAATTCATGTTTTAACACACAGAACTCTCAAGAATCAAGAAGTACAACATGTATCAGCTATGCAAAGCACAAAGAGCATGCATTTTTTATCTTTCTGTACGCCAGACTGGACATCTGTCTATTTTTGGCACTGTAAGGTTTGAAAGAATACTTCATGTAATCTCTGCTGCATCTGTATCACGCAGTCAATTACCACAGACAATAACTGCCTTGTACCGAGAAACAGGCCGGCCAAATGATTAAAATAACTGATCTCAATTAATCGCATTAGTTTGTGTAGTTAATCATGATGTGCTCTAATCTGATCCTAGACTTTTTCTATTAAAAAAGCAGCGGTGCATTTTGTTAAAGTTATATGAGAGCACAAAATAAGCTTCATTAGAATGTATTTATCATCAAAAATATACTTGAATGTGAACATAAAATCACGTCAACATGAAAATAAAGTGAAAGCATTTTTCAATTTCCTTTTCCAACAGCCACTGAGAGCAACAGTGGCTGCAAGTTTCAACTCCCCCCTTAATAGCAGCCTCCCCCTCGCTATGTCTTGTTTCGAGGGGAACTGGAATTTTCCATTTTGCTGTTGCTTTTGTTACTTTGTTGTTGATTAATCCATAGTTCTACTGCAATCACTGTTCAGTGTAGTCTGCTAAACTCATCCTCCAGTGCAAATGTTACTAATATTGTCAGCAACAGTGTTGTATTTTGGCTTGTAAATCAAATTTCAGACTCAATTTCCTTCAGTGATGAACGAATTCACTGTGGCAATAGCTGCAAATAACTTTAGTCTTATCAAGAGAGTCATCAATGGAACTTGCTATTTAAAAGCTGCCATTTAAAAATAAGAGGGCTATAGTGGTGCAGCCATAGCAACAGCATACAAGCAGCTGGTCAGGCTAGAACTACAGATGGTTTGAAGGGTCAAATTAGGAAAATGTGTTAACGGCATAAACGAAAAATGTGTGGAGTTTATAATTTATCGCCTTTCATGATGTCAGATTTTAACACCACCAGTTAGAAAAGAACAAACTCAAAAGACACTTGTAATAAGAAGCCAATGGGCAGGTGCTAGACTTGTACATAGTGCAGGGAATCTAGATTGAACTGATACTGGGTGTTGGTATTGGACTGATATTAGCAGAAAATGCTGGATGGGATATTTGAGGAACATGGAAGGAATCAGCTTCAATTCTATAACAAATCTCGCCCGAAATAGCACAGAATTGCTTGTAGTGCCACAGAATGTGAAGGAACCGACATGAAAACCACAAACACGATATCAATAAGGTTGGAAGAGTAGAGTGCTTGAGTAGTTTTTTTTTATAAATACTTAAATATTATACAAGACAGTTCATTACAAAGTTTAGCAGCACTGGTATCATATCTAAAGGAAAAGTATTGAAATTATTGCCCGTCATCACTGACCTCAGGCTACAGATGAGGCAGACAGAGATTAGGCTAAAACATGTGTCAGGCTCCAGTCTTCACAGGCCAAAGCACTGCAGACTTCAGCATGCTGCCTCATTAAA
This sequence comes from Colossoma macropomum, assembly GCF_904425465.1. Lineage (NCBI taxonomy): Eukaryota > Metazoa > Chordata > Actinopteri > Characiformes > Serrasalmidae > Colossoma > Colossoma macropomum. The sequence goes on from NW_023494805.1 coordinate 36,273,314, forward strand.
CACACCTGACTCAGCTCATCAGCTAATTAGCAAGGCCTTCATGAACTAAATTCAGAGCATTAGATGAGGGTAAACGCTAATCTCTATAGCACTTTGGCCCAGAATGTCCCCATTGTGGCATGCCTGGGCTATGCCGTGCCGGATTATATCGTTAAGACCTAAGACTACATTGAACATGCCTTCCTGTTCCCTACAAAGTGCTTTACATAGGTTTAATAAGTTCATGTCCTTCACACCTATAGTGAACTATACATTCACTGTCAACTATTAGAAATTTTGACACTGTACGTCCCACTCACTGGCCACTTTGTGAGCTCCACCTCCCTTTTAGGTCCACTATGTAAGTATTCAATAACAGACTGGAACTCATCTGCTGTCAGGCACCCTCTATGCCCTTCATCACAGAAGTGTAAATCCAGTAATGATCCTCGTCAGGTTCAGATCCAGTATTTCTAACCTCCCAAATCAAAAAACACCCTTCAGCAAAGCGTAGAAAGCCACAAAAAGAAATGAAACGATCAATGGGGAAACAACTGAGCTGGACCAATGAGCAAAAGAGAAATCAAAAAACCATTTCCGGGAGTCAGTTCACACCCAAGTGATAGTTCCTGATGTTGTTTTTTCCAGCCCTGGCTCCTCTGCACAGGCGAGATAACCGATAAAAGACAAATTAAAAACAAAGGGAAAGTACAAGAAAAAGTGGACAGGAAGCAAGGAAAGGAAAAAAATAGCAAACCTTTAAAGCAGCTAGTGAGGAAACAGCAGGCAGAGACAGGGCCTTTAGATGTACATAATAGGGCTGCACAATATATTGTTTGTTAAATCTTATTGTGATATTGGCCTTCATAATACTGATATCACAGAAGGCCGTCTTATGCAAATGAGCTGTGTCCTGAGCATTCTGAACAATCTTCGTTCCAGGTGAGGATTTCTGTGGGTGTTTTAATAAATCAAGGTATTCAGGTAATCCAACATAATTAAATGGTTTTGATCAGGACAATGTAATAACCATTACAACCATCTAAGCATTAGTCTTGTTGGGAGATGTTCAAACTCTGGTGATGCCATAGGCACCTGTGGCCAGGACAGTCCAAAAGCGCATAATTGGCCTAACTTTTCTGTGGGTGGGTAGGATGGCACGCTGTCCCCCGAGCCCAACCCAGCACAGTACTAACCAATGTGGGCATCTGTTAGCTGACCTAACAGCATCGGCAGTTAGTGTTCTCCTCCAAGCGTGTTAAGGTGTCCAATGATGTGTTAGCAGCAGTTTCGAAAAGATGCAGTGGTCTCAGAGGAAGCACGTTTCTAGCCCTCATTCATCCTGCTGGGTAGCATCATGTGATGGAGAGACCTAGCTAGCGGAAGACAATGGACATGAATGAACTGTGGAGAAGACTGGATATAAATACATGTGTTGCTCTCACCGGAGATGTTAATGATTAACTGATTAACCCCTTTACATCCCAGGATTACATACAAAGGCTTATTATTCAGTAACTACACTGTTAGAAATAAACTGTACAGGTACATTTTTCGTTCATCGAGGTACAAACAATGTAAATGTTCCCTCAAAAAGTAAAACAGTGGTTTTAAGGTCTGATTGTGAACCTTAAATACGTTTGTCCAGGTGAAAAGTACATATTTGTACCTTTTCATAACTTAATGATTTAAAACAGAACAATAAAATAAAAAGCCTGGAGACGAGACAGGGGTGTTTGGAGTCAATACAACTTGGATAATATAATTTCAATGTATTATGGTACAATTCTGTTCACTGACTAAAAGTACTGAGATGTACCCTTGAGGGTTCCACCCCTGTGACAAGAGGGGTACTGCCCCACTGACAGTTACATACCCTTTTTCTGATAGTGTACAGGGACATTGAAGCAAATTGGTTGAGCTATTCTTAGGTTATAGAAATGTGTAATAACCTGTTAAGGAGTTAACCGTCAACTGACGAATACATATACAGAGATACTAGGTTTAGTTCTGACAGCGACCATATGATGGTGATTCTCAAAAAAAAGCAGCCATAATGACAATATGATTTCACTACTAGTACTTGGTCCATATTATATCAACAGCAAACTGCGTGTATTAAAATAGGAGCAGGCAGGCTTTACTAAAGAGTGGTGACTGTAATCCTGGACAGTGTATGGCAGATGTTATTAGGGTGAAATACTCATCAAAACAAGGTTATCTATCGTGAAGGGCTGTAGAATTGGCACTGTCCTATCTGCTACTCCATATAGTCATACTCTTCCACACTCTCTTATCTCAGATTTATCAAAAAACAAGATAGCGGCAGTGAGGGACAGCAATATCCTGTCTTTTAGAGACAATCTCCACTCACATACAAACACAAAACACTTACTTTAACAAGCGTCTCCTATACTGACTCCAGCAAGCAGAGGCCTGGAGTGCTCATCCCGCTGTATGGGGCAAGCCAGGCAGACAGTTGTGCATGACTCAGTCTCCTCCTTCTCTCTTTCAGAGCGAATGCCACATCAAAGCCAGCGCTAATGAAACCCGCTAACACTAACTGCACACAGACTGCACATAGTGCACTCGCAATTAAACCTCCCTCGTAACCCGCAAACACACCGCCGACAGAGTCGCATTAGCACTGAGCTCGGTGTCAACGAACCGCGAAATCGACAGACAGGCAAGAGTCTGAAGATAAAGACTCCAGACCTGATCAGCACAATGAGCGAGTCATGAGTCATATGTCAAATAGCTTATCAGCTTCAGGCGATCAGGATCACTTGAAACGGAGAATGCAGGGAAATTGACAAATATGACAATAGAAAGTCCCAATGAAGTCAAGTTACCTCGAATGGTTGTTTATTTATACGGCAAGACATCAGGAGTCAATGGACCTCTCTCACAGTTATGTCATAACAAAGCCTTGTATTTCTGAAAAGAATAATACGGATGCACCGATATGGGAATTATGGTCCGATACAAACAACCGATATTTTACATTTAAATACAGGCAGATGCCGATGGTAATATCCAATATTTTACATGTGCACATTTTTACATCTTGGTCATGCAAAACTGTCTTCTGTACAGGCCACTGCACACCCGACGCACCACATCATGCAGTGCCCAAATATTCAAAACCACTGTTTTTAAATGGAGGGATGCACAACTTTAAACTGTGTTTATACTGTTTCTAAAGCCTTCTCGTAATACTTATTGTAATATTTCATTTTGACAAAGGCATTCGATCTCCTCAATGGCTGCGACAACAACCGTCTTTAGCTTTAGGACCTGTTCTGGTGCTAACTGTGAAGATAAATTCAAGATTAGCCGTTATTTGCACATAGAAATAACCAAAAATCACGAAAGTAAGTTAAGACGGTAAGTTACCTCAGCTAACGGTACTATCCCAGCCTTTTCAGCTCATATTTTTCAGTTTCTAAACAGCCAGTTTGTGAAGAGGTAGTAAACAGATACCAAGTTTGATAAGTGATGCTGAACGCTTTATTTAAGTTAATTTACATGAGTGTAAAAATTCATCTGAACCAAGCTTTTAACGGCTCTCCCTGCCAGTGCCTCAGGCACCAGAATGTAACTGCTGCACAACTTAAGGTGGAGTGGGAAAAAAAACAACAAGAAACTACACCCAACTTCAGCTTCGTAGTTTTAATACTGGTAGTTTTATTTATTTATTTTTTGATGAGGAGATTTAAGCTATCAAAACATCCTATTTAAAGTTTTATGTACGGAGCTACCTACCTGAGTAGCCGCAGGTTTTGCTGGGGAGTGGTTCTGTGCATTTGACAATAACGGCAAATAATAAAGGCGTAATCAAAACTGGTTTGAAATATTGGCCAAATGTGAGCATCGGCCCGGTGCTTATGAGGTTTAAAAAAGCAAATATCAGCCGATACCAATATAATTCCGATAGCATCATGCATTCCTACTTTCTAATGTTAATATAACATTTTTGTGCCATTTCTGTTGGTTCATTCATCACAATATTCACACGATGCAAAGAACAATCTACTATGAATTTTTCTACAAACACTAATCACAAAACTAATCCTTCAGCTATAGCCTAACCTACTCCAACCTATTATGAATTATTCAGATAATACTACAACCATTAGCTGTAAATCTAATCCTACAGCTACAGCCTAATCTACTCCAATCCACAATGAATTGTTCAGTATGTACTACAAACACTAACTGTAAAGCAAATTCTAAAGCTATAGCCTAACCTACTCCAATATAATAAGAATTATTATTAATTATTATTAGGATTATTCATACTACAATACTACAAACACAAACCGTAAAGCTAATCCTACAGCTATAGCTTAATCCAAGACTGCTTAGAAGAATGAGTCTTTTAGGGCTTCTGGGAAACGTAAATAAACTAATAAATAAAAAAAGTCTATTCTTTAAAATAAAAGCGGTGCAGTCCTAAAACCTTTTTTAACGAGAGTGTTGCAGTTCCTCACACTCCCACTCACACACATTCGCTTTCAAGGCTGAAAGTGTGCAACTAGTACAGCTGACAGGCTGAGCAAAACACACACACACACACACACACACACACACACACACACACACAAAAAAAAACACTATGACACTTGAAACGTCTCCTGATGAAAGGGTATAGGCTAAATTTCCCAAACTTCAAAGAGAACTCTTTAAGACTTTTTCTCTCACTGCTCCTCTTTCTCAGATAGAATTTCAGAGATGCTTAGTGCTCGAATGGGGAGCCATGATGAAAAGACTAATTATGTAAAAGAGGGCCTTGACTTGACTTGCACATTTTGTTATGTCTGGCTAATCCTGAACATTAATAACTAAAGTCAACACATATGCAATACTTAAACTCTGAATACCACGTTCTGCACTACACAAGGCAAAAACTCTGTTACTGTGCTTTTCTTTATTTCCTTACTTTCTGCATATTCATTAGTTAAATATTATATCGTAACACTGATCACGCTGCCAGCTGTCATCCATGCAACCTTACTCTCAAAAAGTAAACAACCACCCAATACATGAACATCCTCTCCATCTGTAATGTTTATCCTTTCACTCTTTGAACACTTGAACCGCGGGGAGTTCAGCTGAGAGTCATGTGTATAGCTGCAGAAAGCTGTCAGAGTCTGTTTCACTATAGAGAGTACAACATGTAAAGGGAAGCTTACCTGAGAGACGACAAGAATCAGAACCAGGGGTCGGCCGGAAGAGCACATGGGGAAAGAAAGAGAGAGAAGCATTAGACTGTGCTACCACTGTATGTGTACCATTCTACTGCATTAGTTCAAACTGCAGTCCCACGGTAAAAAAAATAGCTTGGATATTTGCTAGGATTATGTTATGATCTATAACTCAAAGCATTAATAGAGACAATAATAAGCAAAATATAATGTATAGGCTACTTTCTATTGGGAGGTGTCTGTCCCAAACCCTAACCTCTAAATTTACCCTTGTGCCAATTCTACTTACTTAATACTGTTTTTTTTAAAGATTTTTTTTTCCCAATATTTTAAGATCCTTTTGATTTCTTTTAACATTGAGTTCAAAGATTTAGATTTATCCTAAGTTTCATTCTAGAATTTTACTTCAAGTTCAAGAGGCTTTATTGTCATTTCAGCTACATACAAGTACACAGTGAACGAAACAACATTCCTCCAGGACCATGGTGCAAAAAAAAACACAAGTGCAAAACAATACAAGTGCAATAAATACGAAAGACTTACAATAAATACAAAACAGAACACAGACAGTACACGATACTGAGAATGTGTAGATTGTGCAAAGCAGGGTGTAACATATTATGACATATTAGCAGCTAGCCTAGCATATATCAGCATAACTGACACTGATATAGCAATAAGAACAACAGCAACGGAATACAGTATTTGGTGATACAGTGTTCTAGCAGCTTGTATTGTTAAAGAAATAAAATGTGCAAAAATGCATATTTTAAAGAACTTTATTCAAAAAATGCTGCCCCACAGGTCACTACCGAAACACAGAGTTTTAGTCTGTAGGCAAAGCCTTATTGTAGCCACACCCCTGCATTTTAGAGCAGAAAGTGAGACTGCATGCCTGTCCCTCATGGCCACATGGTGAGCAGTTAAATCTTATTGTTTTGAAGTAAATGTGTCCCAAAGTCTGAAAACCAGAGTGTAACGTTGAGAACTGTCACTACTGAAACACACATTTTCTGCAATCAAGTAAACTGTTTTTGTGTCTTAATGAAAAATATTATGATATTGATTATGATAATATCATACAATATGATATCAGCTCTTTATATGCGTACACTTCAAAGCTTGGTTGGCTAGTCATGTACTGGCTAGTGTTTTTGAGTTCTGCTCAAAATGCACCAAAATTGTCAACAATGAAACAGTCACTACAGTTATGATTGTTATGTTAGTGACAAAATGGAATGTTCAGTCATTTATTTTAATAAATTAAAATAAATTAATACATTTTCAACTCTGACTAGAATGATCCATATTCACCACTTCTTTATATGTGTGAGCTGTAGAGATACAACCATTAGTCAATGAAAATGATTAGTCCCCGGTCCATTTTTTTCCATTTCCAATTTATGATTTGAACATAAAACCAAAAGTACGAAACACAAAACGTTGTTTGTTTTTTGGTATGAGATTTATAAACAAATAATGAAATAACAAATTGTTTTTTTCATTTTCTGATTTTGGATTCTCAGGTGTTTAATGCATTTACTAAATATCTGTGAAACAACCAAAGCTGGTGGAAGATTAGAGCCCCCTGCTAGCCTAGTAGTAAAAGGATGAGAGAAGAGTAGACTGAAAGAGTCTAGACTGAGATTCATGCTCCTTTCAGTTTCGTTTCATCTGTCAACTGTGCCCGTTTGCCGCTTCAAACACACTGTGTTGAGCTGAGCTGTCTGCCCACTGATGTCGAGTATCAGCACAGACACACACCCTGTCACTACCTCAACAATACACCATAAAGGCCTGTGTTCACTCCATACTTACTGTTCTAACCTGCAATTCACTCTGTGCATCCACCCAGCGCCAGCAAACAAGCGCTCACTGCACTGCGGCTGGCACGAGTCCAATCACTCAAGTGTCAGAATTCAGACCACATGCTCAGCTGACAGTTCTTGCAAGAAAATCAAAACATCTTTAACCAGTTCTGCAGAAACGTCTGTTTTCTGTCTGACCGTTTGGAAGAAGGACAGTGGACTGAGCTTCCTCCTCTGGACATGTCAATACGGCAGCCTCTGCATCGCACAAGCTCCTAAATGATGTGACTCAACACTGAAGGCTAGTTTTCTCAACAGTTCAGGGTTGCCCAGTGGTGGTCCTAGTCTCATAGGACAGACGTGATCTCATAATGAGAACATCAGGGGACAGTGGCTGGGAGTGTGGACTTATATTGGTGGGTAGGACTGGAAGTGGATCCCAAAGAGAACTGATTCCTCAATTCCAAGCATTCAGGAATCCAGACGTGACTCCAAAACATTGGACTCTGTCTGAAAAATACATCTTTCCACAACACATACACTCCTTAGACTCAAACAACTTTGCCACAGCTAAAATACCTACCTATCCAAAGGAGCTGACATAGGAGAATCAGGTACAACTTAGCCAGGCCCCTTAAGTTAATTTAGCTAGCATTAGCCTGCCAAATATCCTTGCTATGGTCAAATATAATTAATATTGTACTCTCTATTGTACCAACTCTATGTCTTGGTTTTTGAAATCGAGATTACACTGCAAAAAATGGTATCTTGTCAGGTAAAATTATCTTATAGTTGATAAATCTAATATTTCTCCTGTTGAGCTTGTTGTAAGCATAATTTAAAATGTATTTATTTCTAGACATTTTTTACTTGTTTTAGGTAACTTTATTAAGCAAAATTCTCTCACTATATTGGCAGATATTTGTCTTCTTACAAGCACAATTGTCTGCCAGTATAGTGAGATAATTTTACTTAACATAAAATAAAATAAAAAAAGTAACATAAAAAGTAAAATTTACATAAAACAAGCAAAAAATGTCTAGAAATAAGCTATAATCTTATAATAAGTGCACAACCATCTCAAATGGAAAATATTAGATATATAGACTCGATTTAAGATCATTTCACTTGACAAGATCACATTTTTTTTTACAGTGTATTGCATGGAATCAACTCAACTGATTCCCATCACTTTGATTCGGAGCCTAATAGTGGAAACACAATGGGTGTGAACTTTTGAAACTGATCCAATGCATGTGAATCTCAAAGTAAGGGGCGATGGTGCGCTAATCAACATTGTATGCTGAACAACAAGTCAGTCAGTCCCAACAAAAACTCCAAATAAGCATGTACATGTGCTGCATATTTAATATTATGAAAACACAAAACACACGGTAAAATTAACCATTACTTCTTGCAAGGAACAAACTGGTTCATTAGTATTACTGATTATACTCCAGACATTAAAAGAGGAATTTACGCTGTGGGTTTAAGAGGGGGCATACCCTTATTAGCAGCAGATTCCACGACAATCCAGCACCACGCATTTAATAAATTGCCCCCAGACGGTGTTACAAGCTCATGTCTGGCCACTGCGAGACTAGCAGTAGCCCTGCAATAAAGCCTTAGATGCTCAACAACTTTTAAAATCCTACCACATTAAAACTTCTTTTAAACTGCTTTTTGTATTTATTTTGTGACAAAAAACTGGCGATCACACACTGGAGGACTAAGAATAACACCTCAGTTGCAGCATCTTACTGAACCAAACATTACCAGAAGCCAAAGTTAGTAAAAGAAACATGTTAGTACAATAGCTTTTCTTTCCTCTCTCGATCATCACTGGCTTTTGACTGAAACCATCCAGATTTGGGTTGTCATCCAGTATACACTACTAGGCTGAATCCAAATTCCAGTCAAAAGTAATTTACTCCAACCGCTCTGAAAGTACATCAGCAGGAAAGAAATTTGTCTTAGAGAATTTTCTGCACCAGCTGTCAACTCCAACCGTCCTAAAATCTGCAGACTAGAGCCGGCCAACTGTGAGTCATGGCTATTATCAGAGTAGAACTTGTCAAATGTAACCCTGGCTTAACATTTCCATTTTAACCCTCTGAGGTCTAAGCCTATTTTTATTTTTTCCCAGCACAGGCAGGAGCACATGAGAATGTAGACTGTGTCAGATAAGTGTATAAAAAGATAAGGCACTGAAATCAGAGTTGGGTGGCATGATGGTAATACAGTATACCACGGTATGTGAAAATGATGACTGTGTTCAAAAACTATGATGGTATTTAAAAAATTATGACGTGTCAAATTTCTATTCCATGTCTGAACGGATAAAAAAAATATAATTCCACACATTTACATTTAGAGGCCCCACTAGGAGTTTACAGACAGGTGGCGGTGATAGAAAAAAAAGGAGAAATCAGAGCCAGGAAAAAAACGAAGCACAAGAGCTGCACGCATCAGTACCGCTCACACCACAGAACATGTTTGTTTGGTCACTCTACTTTTGCTCTCTCAAACATTTTTATTTAAATTTGTGCCAAAGGAGCACCAATTTTCAGAATCAAGCCTGTACTGTGAAAGGCGGCACTGTTTGGGTCTAATATTATATAACTATATGCATGATTTATTGTGCTAAACAGCTAGTTACCTCTGACTTTCAATGTAGCACTTTCATATTATTAAAATAGGCAACTCGTTTTTTTCTTAAAGAATTTAAAACAGCAGTTTAGTCAGTTAGACAATAAATGTTATATTGCATGGTAGAGTAAACGAAATTGGAACTGGAAATGTGTTAGTGCCAACTGTTCATTTAAACCATACAGCTCATTTACTATGTGCCTTAGGTTTTTTTTAAAAAAAAAAAGCTAATAAACGACAGCCAAATAGAATCGCCCATCAGCCAATTTGGCTGCGAAGACTTCAGAATTCGCCATAAAAACTCGACGGTTAAATGCAATTTGTCTCCAGGGGTGTCAAACTGGGTTCATTCTGGGCCAGGGAGAGCAGCGGAGATTGGCAGTATCCCTCTTCTAAAGCTGTGAATTCAAGTAATGAAGGGCTTGCTAATTAGCTGATGAGTTGAATCAGGTGTGTTCAATGAGGAATAATGCTAAACTCTGCAGAGCTGTGGCCTGGAAGGAACCCAGTTTGACACCTCTACCCTACGCCACATGATTCCAAACTTATTAAACAATCTGTAAGCCAGGTGTTAGAGCAGAGACGGAAATGGGCAAGAATGGGAAACTCTGCACTAGTCTAGCACCAGACTAAAAAGCATTTGTAATGGAAAGTCCCCGCTGGTGATGCAATTTTGTCTGAGGCTTGTGAGAAACCATTTCAGAATTCAAAACTCCATTACCGTCAGAGCTGATGGACCCATCCATTATGAGAAAAAAAAAAACACATGAATATGCTTCTTTATATATGAGGAGAATTATATGCATACGCCACATCATAAATGTAGCAGTAGAGAAAAGAAAAATATCTTTCCCCCCTTCTGTTTGGAGTAGCGCCATACATACGCATACTTCAGTAGGAGTGTGACACAGGCCATTTTAAAGATTAACAGTTTGACAGCGGGTGTAAGCGGCGTTCCATGACGGAACGCTGGGTTTTGTGGCCAGCGTCGTGTAACCAATAAAGTATTCCATTTACACAACCCTCGGAGACCTGCCAGCCTGAGAGACTGCCTGTAATGTGTATAGAGTTCCACTGCAGGGGTAAACATAAAAACTGCTTACTCTAAAAACCTGACTAGGCCTCATTTCCAGGACAGTTAGGAGAGGCTAGATCGACTGTAGGCAGTCATTCTCTCTCTTCTGCTCTCATTAATGTTTGAATTCCCCACATTAAAAATAACAAATTGTAATATGAAGCGGTTTAATGTTGGTAAATAGCGTAGAGGGGTATTCAACTCCAATCCCAGCGGGCTGATGTCCAGCACAGTTTGGTGATTTTTCTGCTGAAAAGCCTGGCAATTAACAGATCATTTGAATCAGGGGTGTCTGAGTAGGAACATCACCAAACTGTATTGGACAGGAGCCCTCCAAGACCAGAACTGAATCCCCGATGGAGAATCCCAACTAACATCCATTTAAGTTGCCATGCTCTAAAGGGGATTTTCTCAAACAAGTTTTCAAAATTCAGCATAATTCAATCTTTAAGATCATTAGGCCTCATTCACCAACCACTGTTTAGAGGAATTGTCTTCTTAAACACACTTTTGCAGTTTTCTGACATTTAACAATGTTTTATTATTTCGGATTTGCTCTTAGGTAACAACAGAATCTACGCACAAACAATTCTGTAGCTTAAGAACACGTCATGAATCTGACGTAGACTTTTTCTTAGGACCTTTCTGAAGAACACATTTATGAAAAAACTTTGGAAGATATTGGTAAATAAGGCCCATTCAGAGTGGTTTGATGTAAATGCACCATTCTAAACACACTTAGAGTCAGAAGTGTTCGCAATGATGGTGATAGGAACCAGACGTCTGAAGAGTCTAATGCCTCCATGGGAAGTTGCTACAGTTTTGACGTTAGCTTATGGCCTAAAACATACTTTTAAAAATATATTAAAAGGTGGAGTGGCACATGCAGAGCGTGTAAAGCAAAATGGTCCACAAAGAATTGTTTGTGTTATTAGATTTACCGTAGCGTAGATTGTTTGGTAATTTAAGTAGCAATTTAATCAGCTATAATAAGATTCTCTAATGTGCCATTTCACATCATAACAATCTGGAACCCTGTTCTAGCTACATTAGTTTTATCAAACCAAACTACAGATTACAAGGGCAGAGAAGGTGCCTGATTCGACTGGCCAGTTTGTACATGAGTACTTTTACCAAAAGAGCTCAAAGTTTGGCAAATTATAGAAGGCAACTCCCTCTGGAATTACTACTTAGGAGACTTCTAAAAATTATGGTCATGGCAGATTCGTACTAGATTAAAATCACAGATCTCCTGGGTAATTAATCAAATTACAGTACGTCTCTAGGAAAAACCAAGCCAAAACACAAAAACAAATCAGCATGAACATAGGTGTAACTCACATTGGGCCCCATTCACCACCAAAATTTTCTTAAAACCCACTTATGCAGTTTTTTACAAAGATTCTGAGATTCACCAGTGTTTTCTCATTTGGCATTTGTTCTTAGGCAAGAACTGAATCTACACACACTTAGGGATAAAGGTGCAAGCAATTCTGCAGTTTAAGAACACATCATGACAGACTTTCTCTTAGGACCTTTCTCAGGAACAAATTTAAGAAATGTTAGCAAGATATTGGTGAACAAGGCCCAATGTACTTATTTGTGACCAATCAGATTAGGCCAGAGACAGATCTAGGATTTGAGAGCAGGAGGTACGTACATTAATGTACAGTAATGTTTTGTGTGTGACAGATTCTTCTAGCCACAACCTCATGCTTCCTCTACCTCACTTACATCATTTCAAAACACTCCAAACCCCTTCCTTCCTTCCTCTTCTTCACTTTCTTTTTTCACAACATTCCCCCTGCACCATCCATCCACACACACTCTCAGGCAGCTATGGACCGGCATTTATATCCGAAATCAAACTTGACAAGAGGACAATTTCCTTATGATTAGCCTATATGTTCATTCATCTTGCCTGCTAGTGATATGCGAGGAAGTTTTCTAATTATGTTGATTTCATTTATTCAGATGCAGGCTAGCGGCTCTGCTCTTGCACTGTAATTTGTGGACATTTGCAAGAGAATTTGTTTTCGTCCAGCAGATGTGGGATCAGCTATTTAAGTAAATATTGTGTGTTCATAAATAAATATTGGTTAACAACATCAGTGCTATACAGTACAACAAAAAAATCATGTTGAATCGTTCATGGCAAATATTAGCATGACTTTCAACACAAAATTGTTTCGTTTTAAATCTCTGAATCACAAAGCTGAAGAGTGTTGCCAAATTAAAGGAAAAATCAAAGTAAATGAGTGGAGAAACATAAGTGCAGATGTTTCTACACAGGTGTATTGCATGATGCTATTAAAGCATGAGAGCATAACAGCCTGACAATACACCACACCAGAACCAGCCAGCTAGTAAAGGTTACAATGACTGAGGTATTTGCCTGGAAAAGTCTATTATACCAGCCAGTATGATAGCCTCAGTGTGTTTGGATACCAGACCACGCACTGTGGAGGGACAATGCTCAAAGAAGGGGGGGAAAATCAATGGAGGACAGGAACACTTCCATTTCTCTGACTTGAAATGATTCATGTGTTTGAGACCAAACTGAACATTGCAGTCGTTACCAGCGTTATTATTGTACTCCTTCGTGTCATTTAGGTAATGAACAATCCAACATTATTGCTTCCTCTTTGTGGTTGCCTTGGAAGAGCCACAGCGATAAAGACTGTAATCGTAAATTTCAAATGCTGTAAATTATTTTGACACCGCAGAGCAAAAGCAACTGACTTCTAGTACAATTAATATCCTGATAGCTTTATTACTACAGACAGCCGCTAGAAGCCATGACAGCTACCGCACTTTCATGTTTTCCCTGCTTGGTGAGAGATATCGAGGTCGTCGGAAATTTCCCCAAAATCGCTCTTGGAATTACTACTCGGAGGATGACATGGACGGTTTTTGCAAGTCAGAATCTCATGGGGCTCGGGAGAGCATTAGAAGGTGCTAGAAGCTTTGAGATGTGGCTAGGCTTCAGTGGAGAGGAACGGAGGGGTGGATGCTGCAGTGAGACCATTTACTCCAACTGTGCCAATCATTATCCGGCTGGTCAGGATATTGAACGCTATACTGATTATCCTCCCACAGCTGATAGAACTGTTAGCGTGACACATACCATGTACCCACACTAACCTTGACTTAACGATGGGATATATTTAAAACAGCAAGTGCGAGAAAAAAGGCATTAAAGGGTTCTTTTTTGGTGGATGAGACAATAATGTTTCTCACACAAGGACACCACTAACCGAGGCTGAAATGGTCCACAAAGGAACACTTAGCTGCTGAGGTAGGGGCTTCATATTGAAGTTAAAATACAGGGGGACATAAATAACACCATGCAAGTTAAAACATGCTCAGGAGTGTGAACTCCAAACAACACGGCACAGGGAGGTGAAAACGACCAGAGAGGCTCCCTCAAGGAGCTCGTCTCATCATGCCTCCCTCAACATCCTGTCGTACCTCCAAATTTCAAATCCTGTTTTCTCCAAAACAAAAGGGAACATCTGAAAAATACAATTATGACCCGAACACATTGGGCCAGTTTCTTAAAGACAGATTAAGCCTAGCTGTGGATTAAATTACACTGTCAGTTGGCTTTTTTCAGACCAAAAAGTCTTTTTAGCGTATACTGACAAAAACAGGCTCTAGAGCTTTACCGTTTAAGAGCTGGGCAAACAAAGCCAATTTCCCTCAAGCAAGGCATATTGGCTTTGGTTTTGACAAGCCTTGCAGACTTCATGCTTCTTTTTGTTGTACAGTATTGAATCTGCAAGATTCAATCATGTCTGTCCAAAGCTCTTTCTTGAACTGCAACACGGTTTACTGCCTCTCTGAGTGATTTCAGTCTAATGGATTGCTTTCCAGGAAGGACTCTTTCTAGAGCCAGAGATCAGCGTATTGGTGAAATCAACGAGCTACCAGACCCGCTGATTCCTCTGTTCATTTGGGATAAGATTGATGCAGCTGCCCATTCCGAACAAATCTCCAACCCCTTGGCTTTAACGGCCTGCTCCGATACACCTGGCTGGGTCTGATAAGTCTCGGTTTGATTCGCAAATGTATTGCTGATCATGCTTGCGGTACGCTTACCTGGCCTAAAATGAGTTAGGGAGATGTAGCTTTCAGCTAGATATACACAGCTTGAGGCAGGGCTCCTTTTGATTGACACAAACCTGAGGCTTCCAGCACAGAAAAAGCCGCTGGGCTTCACATTTCGGGACCAGGAACCTGCGCCAATGCACTCAGAAGTTAAAGGCATATCTATACAGCTTCAGGACATTTGACTCAACGACTTGCCTTTGGTTTGCTACTAGCACACATTACTAATGCCAACATGGCACTGTCTAACAAATCAAAGAAAAGCATTCATATACCTGCTCAGGGTCAAACATAAGAGAATAAAATAATTACATTTAGGAACGAGCCAAATAAAGCACAGCATGCACATGGACAACACATGGCCTGTATTCCGAGTGAGTCTCACAGGAGCTGACAGGGTTCATGCCATTTTAACAGGATTGGAGGCAGATTGTGTGGGTCGTGCGACGGCTAACTGTGATTCCAGCCCGCTGGCTCAGAGCTGCACGCCATCACAGCTAACCGTAGATCAGCACGTCAGTCCACTTTATCCCCACACATCTGCTTGATTACAGAGTCGTTCTTACAGAGAAGTCAACACTTGCTTAGCTGTTTCCTCTTAGTTACATCTCAGGTTAGCTCATGAAGGAGCATTTGGAGGACCTGGCCTGCCATCTAACCGAGGGGATGGAGCCCTGGAGGTGGTGAGGGGCAAGGCTGGTAAACACGTTTGCCCTCATTATGTATTATGTCCTCATTAATAGTATTACCAAGGCTGAACAACAGACTTAGGGCAAAATTAGGAAAACTGGTGACTGCCTCTTTGGACGGGGCAATAAGCAAATAGCTAACATTAGCGCTAACCAGTACAACACTGGGTGCTGATTAGGACTCATCTTCTACACGAGGACTTTTCTTCTCAGTGGACTATGTGCCAACATGTTAGTCTATCAAAGAAATATGTTTCCACTGTTTCTAGACCTCGCTAACATCATCTAGAGTAGTTAGCCTAGTTAGTGATCAAGCTGGGCTACCTTTAACTTCTCAGTCGCATCCTTGGCAATGCGCTCATGTTAAGGCACTTGTGCTTCGTAGCTGCGAAGTGTAACTTAATAAACATACTTATTCACAGATATGAGCAAAACTGTCACATTTTACAGTCAAGAAAGGAGCGAAGCGAGACCTCGACTGCTCACTAGCAAACATGGAGCGGCCTAGGAGTTCAAATTCACACAAATTGAAACATCAAAACCAGTTAAAATGAAAGCGAATAATTGAATAATTGCTAGAAGGATCTTCAGTTCTGCACCATAGAGGCAACTGTCTCAGAAACCATTAAAGAAAACATCCACCGTTCAGTTCAGCACCACAGAGGCAACAGACTAAGAGACCATTAAAGAAAATGTCCAATCCTAAACCCTTAAGGACAGCTTTTCCCTAGAAACAACAATTCCATCCAACAAAGGTGGAACGTAATTAAATTTGCAACTATTTTTTCCTGTTCGTTTCCACTCAGAGGAGAGGGTTTTGATGTCTTCTGAACTTCAATACACACCACAATGCAAAAGCCTGCTCTCTGAGGGAGCAAAATGTGTTTGTATATTTAAGAAAGCTTTTCAAGTGTCTACATACACACGCAGCCCTCGTATGAACTGGCACGTGGATTTGTCCGTCCGGCTGGGAGGGATGCGGGGGGCTCATTAAAATAAGGAACAGACCATACTTATTTTTAAATCCTTTTGTTGCTTTCCAGAAAGTGCACCCCCCCATCCCCTCCACCCCAGTGGACAGCAGCCTTCTGAAGACTCGCCAGCTCCCAGACAGGCAGCAAAGATGGCAGATGGAAAGAAAGAGAGGGTGAGCTGGTGGGGGGATTGCAGGAAAAAATGGATGAAAGAGCAATGAGGAGAGAGTGCAAGAGAAATACGCCAGGCAAACGAAAGCGAGAATGAAAAGAAAAGAATAGAAAGTGAGAGAAAAACTATGGAAAAGCGATGAAAGAGGGCAGACGATAAGATAAAGCAGAACAGTGGAACGAGAGAAAAGTGGACGACAACAGTATTCCATCCCCTCTATAGCTACAAGTATGGAGATAAAGCAGTCTGCAGTCCTGACGTCCATAAACTACTGTCAATGTGTATGTACGGCAGCAATACCAGCTCAATTTGCCGCTATAGGTTTGTAAACGTGTTCACTACTGCAATGTATCAGTAGTTTTAGTAGAAATGAAACAGAGTGAATAAAGAGATGCCTTTATTTGTGAGACAGCAAGGGTACATGCGCCCAAAAGGACCCTACCAAATATGGGGTTTTGGGCCAGGTTTGGGCTGACACTTCCTTTTACGGTGCCTTAAATTCTTGGTATTAACCAGGCATGTGTAAGGTACAAACCCCAAAATACTAGGTAATTACTTTGAGTAACATGAGGGTGAGTTGCAAAGCAGTTCATCTAAATTACACTGAAATGCCCAAAAGGTTCTGGGTACTAACCAAATGAAGGCCTTCACACACAAAGTGCTATTTATTTGTGTGATTCATTCGGATGACAATAAATAAATTGGAGCATGTGTTTAACTAGTGATATCTGGTGCTCTGTTCAATTTTTGTGAGCTTTCATGAATGAACTCTGTGCACCAGCAACTAGAACTTCTCATGCGTCAAAAGAATCTCCAAATGCAGATCAAACTGGGCTCAAACTGGGACACAAAAATCTGAGCACTCAAAGTTCCAGTTTCTGAATGAAGTGATGAAGCTCTTCATACTATTTCACTTTTTCAGAATGGAAAGTAGCCCACTGCCACTATTTGCCCATTCTGTGAGGAGCAAAGAATATCTTATTTGCACTTAGCTGAGTTATGCAGATCTGAGCTGTTTGCAGAACAGTTCATAAAGTTTAAGATCCTGAATGAGGCAGAGAAACTCTCCCTTGTCCTTCCACTGTTCCAAAGTGGAAAGCATCCTGCAGAAATGTCACAGTTTCGCTGTGTCATAAGAAACAAAGAATCTTTTGATAGATATTGTTAGTTTTTTTTTCACTGCACTGTTTATTATCTATAAATTTAACTGTATCAGGATTGTAAAACTGATGACCTTTACTATGATTTTACTGGGCTCTTACCATTTACTTTAAAATTATCTTCGTAGTTTGTGTAATAAATTTTCCTAACTAATCTGGTACTTGGAGATGGTTTCAATCTACTGTCCTGCTAAAACATGCGACATAACTGTGAAATTCAGTATGTTTGTACTGACCACTTGCTTACTTACAAATACAATTACAAATTATTAGGAGATATTTATTACAAAAAATTAGGAGATATTTTACTATGTTCTTTATCAGTTTAACAGCTAGAACTTGTTAGTCATTTCAGTATAATTTAGTTAGACTGCCTTGGTAATTATGTTACCCAAAACAAATATCTAGTACCTCACACTTACCTGGAGGACACCTACAACTTAAGGGACTGTAAAAGAAAGTTTTACTGAATTATAGACGTTACATGTTCTGTAGTTTCTCAGAATCAATTCCATTACCAGCACACCTGAATTAGCATAACAAAGTACTAATAAGCCAAACCAGACGCTGGATGATACCTTGAGGAGAAGTTTGGAAATAGTTAGCACATTGACATGCATGAAATAACTGTATTAATATTAATTCTACTTATTAAAATATTAGTAGTTTTTTTGAGCGAATAAATAGCTTTTTAAATGGTGCCTAGAGCTTTTAGACAGTACTTCATATAGTTATTAAATAAAAACCCTATATAAACTACTTGTACACAGTACTTTAGATATGGTTATTGAATTATAACTATATCTAAAGTACTGTGTAAAAGTTTTAGGCACCAGAGAAAAAAAAATCTCTTATTTCGGTTTTTGTTTTGTCTTTTATTTTTAGGTAAAATAGACCAGCTCCCCTTTATATTGTGTGAACATCTACACATGGCGAACATGACGAATGGCCCAACTGTTTGTTTTGTGTTGTTTTGTATACTGTGATATTTTCTGGATACTGGTGATATAATCTAAACCGATGATGGTGGTGATATAAAAGTGCTGAGTTTATATCACTCACCCACCCCCCCATTGCACAGTTCTCATTTATCCACTTTGATCTTTATTATTACTGAAGTTCAAAGTGATGGAGAATCTGTCCAATACTGGTTTAGAGATGCTACCAAAAAAGGACACAAAGCATAGAATGAGGAGCAAAGAGTAGGGTCTCAGACAAACGTTGGGGGAGCAGCTGGCGTCTTCCCACTGATGCGATTCCATCTCTGAGAGAAGGAGAGATACCATCTCCCCTATCACAAGCATGGAGGAGAGAGAGAGGAAGAGAAAGAGAAACAGAGAGAGAGAGAGAGAGAGAGAGAGCGAGAGAGAGAGCGAGAGAGCGAGCGAGAGCGAGAGAGAGAGAGAGAGAGAGAGAGAGAGAGAGAGAGAGAGCACAGCTGTTAAGAGGATATCGTAATTACAATCTGGGCTTGACGCATCAGCGGGGATGCAGGCAAGGAGTGGCTGCGGTTCTGTTAGTGATCTCCTCATCCTCAGCTTTGTGTGTGTGTGTGTGTGTGTGAGTGTGAGAGAGAGAGAGAGAGAGAGAGAGAGAGAGAGAGAGAGAGAGAGAGAGAGAGAGAGGGCACAGAGAGAGACATAATAGAGGAGCATCTTCACTGGGCTGAAACCAGACTGTGCCAAAATGTAGCACACAGTATAGTGTCCAACAACTCCAGTATAAGACCATAATGGAAAAGGTGTTAGTGGGAGTATCATAGCCACACATACACTCGAAAGCATTCCTTCTTACTTTCTTTAGTCCATGTCCTATTTGCAAACACTAAGACTATCCAACTGAGACTGCGCAACTGTTAACATCAGGGGTGCGCAATACATCAGTAGGGATGGGCATCGAGAATTAACTAAATTGGCAATTTAAGTTCCTGACTGGTCAGTACCAAAATACAGATGCTCCTGGGCAAACGGTGCTGCTATCAGCATTTAACATTAATTTATGCTACATAGCGGCCATTTTCGAATGGTTGGTGGTAGATTGGATCAGCGTGAGGGGCCCTATGCTCTATGTGATTAAAGTGTTCACAATACAATTGTAACAAACAATTGATAGTCTAAATGTCCTTATCAGAAAATGTTTCCAGCATAAAATAAAAATTAGGATATTCTGATAGCCTAAACCATATTAGCTTATCTCCAGAGGGAAACAGTAATATTAAGCTAAGTCTGTACTGAATTAAAATTCAATAGCTAGCATAGTATAAATCGCTAACTGCTAGGTAGCCTTAGTTTTAGTCAACTAGTTTTAGTTTAGTCTTTTTCATGTCATTTTGTTTTTTGCGCCGAATTGTGGAGAGTAGTATCAACAAGAGTATCGTTGTTCAATCCACTGTTCAAAAAGCGTATCAATCCTAACAATATCCATTCCTACATATCAGAGGCCGATATTACTGGCCATTAAATGTGAACAGAAAGCAATGTTTACAACCGATGAATCCCATTCAAAAACTTAACATTCCAGCGTTCCATAACGTCTAGCATTCGTATACAAGCCAGACTAAAACCTAATTATCAGGGTACTGTTGTTGGTATTGGCCAAGAAAGTCCATAGAAGTTAGCATTTAGTGAACCCAAAAAAAGTACCTACTCATACCACTTATTATTAACCATCTAATGCATGAATTAGGAAAAAAAATTATGGGAATCTTCAACACTGACCTTCCAACATAAACACCCTTCCCATCCACCACGCTGAATCAACAGCAAGTTGTTCATAATGACATTATCAGCCTGTGACAGCATCAATCCCTTTTTGCGGGGTGCCAAGAAAAGCAAGAATCGATGACATCCTGCCAGCATGATTCAGTCCAAGAACACAGCAGGCCTATTAAAGGAAGATTACTGTTCACTCTAATAAGAACCACCCCTTTGGAACACTGTTCGTTACCCCATGGATCTGGTTCTCAGACCTTTAAGTGCCCAAATTGATCTACCCTCACTGTCCTTACATGCACATGAGGTCTTGAGGAACGAGGACACCTCCTAGACGGGACTGACTAGCTACAAAAGTTCTGTTTCAGCCACCACACTGTAAAGAAGGTTGGAGGAGTAGGTTTTGATGAAATGCTACATTGGAGGAGTAGGTTTGATGAAATGCTACATTGGAGGAGTAGGTTTGATGAAATGCTACATGCTTAAAAATAATAGACAACATAATGCAGTGCTTCCCGGCTTTGGGTCCGGACCTCTTGTAGTGGGGCGCAAGGCTCTGGTTTGCGATAAGATTTAAAACATGCTGTACAAACTCACTTTACAGACCAATTTCTGCCTAAATCAACTTACAACAATGGCCTTATTTCATTTTCTTCAACGTTCTATCTTCATATCTTGTCCTCTGTTGAAAATATTACCGCTCATGACCTAGACCAGAGATCCTGTTTTCATCTACTGTCTTTGCCTGTGCGTTCTCATTGTGATTTCAATGTCAAACTAAATCAAATGTCTTACAGTACCTTTCATCCAATAACTATAATCCTAGCCCTCCTACAAATATGATCACCATGACCTCCAGTAATAAAGTGGTTCGATCTAAACATGTCGGAGAAAAGTGAACGGTATTGAGCATCAGAGTCGGACAAAAAAGCTTAGGCTGTATACGAAGAGCTAGCTTTACAGGTGTTTAATGAAAGGACAGGAAAGGTCCTGGCCAGAATGTGTCATTTATTGGAGGTTCCACACGTTTCCTTTTTTACTTTTGCTGTTATGATTTTTTGGAGTAAGAATATTTTAAAGACATAGCTTTGTCCCTTGAATTTCATTATGTTGACATAATACCAGTGCATTAAACCAAACTGTGGTTCCTATATTTTGGCCTTTTTCACTTCCCCAAAGGGTGTGTGTATGATGGGTGGGTCCAGCTTTTCTCAAACACAAGAAGGAAAAGAGCTGGGAACAAGTGATTTACTGATTTTAGATCCTTATAATATAATATAATATAATAAAAGAGTTGCAATGCTAGTATAATATGTACCTAGTTGCTCACTGTTCTTATGTTAACTTAGTCTAGTGTTGCATGAGCTCCACTATATGGCCCAATGTATGTGGACACTTGACCGTCAAACCTGTATGAGCTTGCTGGACATCCCACTCCAAAACCAAGGGCACTGACCTCGTAAATGGCCAGGGTCCATTAGCGGGTCCAAAGTTTTATTACACACTTCTATAAACACTTCTATAAACTAGTCTATAAACTAAGGATAACTCCGACAGTTTGCACTGAAGTCCCTGTAGTTCCTGAATAATAAGCCTACGTATGTAATAAGCCTCAGATTTTAAGGGGTTAATATGGATTTGGTCTCCTGCTGTGGCTACAACAGCCTCCGATCTATTTATTTTTATTTACTTTACTGAACTAACCTTCACAGCTCTTTAAATGTGATGTGACAATAAAAGTGATTTGATTCTTGAGTTTTTACGTTAATTTAGCTAGCATTAGCTCTCTAAACTTCTATGTTAAGGTCAAATATAATTAATACTGCACTCTTTATTTTTGCGAGATGTCCTTTATGTTTTAGCGTTCAGAATTGAGACTGTGTGAATTGTGTGATTGTGAATCAACTCTTGGAATCAATTCTCTTTACTTAGACTTCTTCGACGAGGTGTGTCAAGTGTGTCAAAGTGTTTTTCATTGTTGTCTGTGCAGCAACACTACACCGTGACTAAAAAGTGCTCCTCTAGCTCGTGCAACGTGCTTTTTTAAAATAATACGTTTAAGTTGAAAAACTGAAAAACACAAAAGAGCTCCGTCATCACATCGTATATCATCACAGCTGTCCAATCAATATTGCTATTTTTCACTGCTAGTTTTCGCTATGTTAAACTCTTGGACATATACACAACACTTCACACAAGAAAATGCTCATCCTCTGCGTTCTCTTCTGTCAATCACAAGCACTAAACCCGCCCCCTTAAAAAATCTACTACTTCCTTTTGAGCATAAGACGTGGCGCACCTCACGTTTCAAAACGGTGTCTTCTGAATGCCCCTTTATGCAGACTAATGAAAGCAATGTGAGCAGAGGGGACCTGATCATAGATTAGTAAACGTTATTTTGAGAGCCACTGTGTCTGACGACAGGTTTCTGAGCCATGTTCTGTCAACCATTTCTCATTTAAACTGTCATTTCTCCTGCTATTACTTCCATTTTATCTCTTTGTTTCGCTTTGTTTACACGAAACTACAATATGTAACCCTCTTCAAGTGCTTCCATCTTTTAAACCACCTCCTGAAAGCTCTTATCTTAACCTCTGCTTTTTTTTAAAGCATATATCTCTGAATGTTTTGGGAAAGTACAAACAATCAAGAACCCCCTTTCCATTCTTAGCAAGGAGAAGAAAGAATTTCTGATGCATCTACAAAAATATGCATTATGTTATTAAATTTATCATTTAGTGAGAGACTGAGGAGACACATCAAAGCTGGTGAAATGAAATTGTGCCGACGTCCGCTTTTCGCGGCCGTGATAAAGGTGTGACACATACAAACCAATTATTTTTTTTATTTGGTTGAGTTGACGAAGGCGGTCTGGTAATTGTGCCATTTCGAGGGCACTGTATTTGTCCTGCTGTTATGGCAACAGCCTCATTCCAACGCAAAGAGAAATTATTCTAAAGATAAGAGCAAGGCGAAAACTTTCAGAGTGTGTAGAACAAAAGCCAAATTCTTTGAATGTAAGAAACTCGTTAATAGGGAACGATTCCAAAAGAAAACTGTAATGAGAGGATTTGTGGCATTACTGAAAGCGAACACGCATATAGAGAAGCAGGAGAGAAGACAGATGGTGAGCAATCCACATTAAACCATAAATACTCATAGATGTATTCACAAATGCTAATGCAATGCAAAGGACTTAGCCTGTAAGACATCAAAAAGCATAAACGCACACATGTATGTGCAGGCTTTATGTTGAACACATGGAAAATCAACTGAAGAGCAGACAATGATGGCAACAGATGCAGTCCACAGTCCAGTCCTTCCTTTCAAATGTACGGTTGAATAAAATGCACTCTTTCATCCCAGTCCTCCATCAAATTCTTGTAAAAGTGTCTTTCAGCTATAGTTATAGATATAGTGTTACAGTGTTTCTTAGGGTCCCAAAACATGAAAATTTTGCCAATGATACAGACTGTAAGAAGCTAAATAGTGAAACAACTGAAGACATTAGATGATAATTTTATAAGGTCAAAAACTAAAGATTCCAGTGCTTTACTGACTGAGATCATTGTCAATGGTCAGTTGTCAAATATAACTGGCATATAACTAAATATAACTCAAACAACAGAAACTCACTAAGTATTGTTTTTGTTATTTTTACTAGTGATGAACAGAAATTGAAAATTTAAGGAAACGGTGGTCCAAAAAATGAATAAAAGCCAATACAAAATAAAAAACACTCTACACCAAATCCAACATATTCGACTACAGAAAACATTTGGTCATCCAAGACGGGGGGGGGACGCACTAACATGGGAAATCTGGGCTGATGCCAATATCCAATATTTATAAAATACAGAAACTGGGAACACATCCATTACAGAGAAATATAATGTTTATTTGTAGATGGTTATGAATGCAGTAAAATGAATGAACTGCTCATATTTTACGCCTTTTGCTCTTCTAAACAGCAAAAAACAAGACAACAAAACACTGGGCCAATGGCATTTTTTAAAATAAAATATTTGCCAATATTTAAATGATTCTGATATCATCATGTGTCTCTAATTATTTTTTAGTTTGTGGTGCATTTTGAAAACTGTGGCTACTACAGACATTGTCAGCGTGCTAGACGGGACCGTCTGCACTGACCAGCGCAGAAGAGCAAAGGGAATAAATAGCATTTTTCCATATTTGACTGTTTTGAAACATCAGTGGAATTCCCTTTTAAAAATGGCTGATTTTATCAGTCGAGCCATATATTGGTCAGACTCTAGCGTATGTGCCTCTGCTGTTCCTTTCCATCATCTCCCAAGGCTCTTTTTCATCAATGGGGCTGATGATGAAGAACAGGCTGAACAAAAACTGACGAATAGGCCTTTCTCTCAGAGAAGGACTGGAGCCACTTTAGAAGACAGTGACCCTGACCCGAAGACCACTTCTTCTCCATTCTCATACGTACACACACTCCTCCTCTCCACTGGCTCTGTGAGAATGAAAAGGCGTTTCTTCAGTACTGACTAGCCGCTCTCTAATCAATTAGACAGAGCTCAGGACAGTGAGGGGCTTCAAAAGGCCAGAGTGTCAGTGAACCTTTCACCTCTGCGACAAGCACCCACACAAAGAGCTTTCAGGCCAATTAAAATTCCATTCTGTGGAGCTTCCATAGGGCGGCCTAAATGGTAAACGGCCAGTCTCGGCCCCCCCAAAGATCATTTGCATGATGCTAGTTTTCATTCACTACCAACACTCGCATTCTTTGGTGAAGTATTTCAGTATCTTGGCCTTAAAGAGAATTGAGGAAATACAATGATGGCCAATTGCATATAAAAACAGCCACAGTTCTATTTAACATTATCTCAAATATTTGAATATTCTGTAAAAATAAGGAAATCTAAGATATGTATTTCACTTTAATAAGAAAATATTATTATTATTATTCATATTTTTATTGTTGTTGTTGTTTATAAAATTTGTAATAGTACAAGGTAAAAAAAATACATCACAGAGAAACAACTGTTGTCATATCAAATAGCATAAAATGCTATTCCAAAGTATTCCTGCCCAACCTGACAACCCTGACCAAGTTGCTGGCTGACTGAAAAAGGTGTCAGTGCTTTTTAACCCCGTTGTCCTAAGAACTGAAAATAACTTTTTTTTTGTCAGCCCTTATCAGTGAGTGAGGCAGGGTGACGCTATATAATTAGCATTGTAGATGCTGTATAATCATTTTCAAGCTGCTCAAAAACTTCTTTATACCTAAGTGCTAAACTGCTATATTAGTCTTAAAGCCTGTGGCAGTTTTCCTACATTTCTTTCCTCTCTGGATGGGCAGCTCACTAGCCAGAACGCTGTCATTTATTCTCATAAATGAGCATCCTTGCTAGCAATCCACAGCAGTAGGAAAAGTACGTGGACTGACTGAAACTGGCATTATTGCAGGAAGCTAAAGATGGCTTCTTATTCACCAGATTTCTTATCCCAATTTTCCATTTCCCCTTAAATGTTGCAGATGCAAGAAAGCAACTGCTGCACCATTTAAAGTGGAACAAAAAATTTGAATGAGAAGGTGGCGAATAGGAACGCTAACTTCAGCCTAGTCATTATCGCCTCAAATAAGAGCTCTAATACAGACTGTTGGAAAGGGAGTCTTGACAGTCCGACCTCTGAATACTGCCGAAATATCGCAGACGGCTTTGACTTTTCACATGACATACAGGTGGCTTATCTCGCTCTCCTTAGATGTGCTGTGCGCTACTGATGACTCACCGTTTCCCGTCAGACTGATAAAAAGGGATGCACTGAAGTCCCACTTATTCAAACTGTGTTTTCATTTTAGAATAGTTTTATAGTTTAATAGTTATTAGTTTTATGAAATTTTATTTAACACTTGTTGCAGCACTACTTCATACAGTCTTTTCTCTTCATTGGATGATATGGCAACATATCAGTTCATCGGAGAAATATATTTTGAATGTTTCTAGAGAATCAGCTGGAGTAAGGGTGCATAATCTTATCTGAAAAGAGCTGATGTGGCTGCAGGTTTTCATTCCAAACAAGCTGGAGCACCACTGATTCCAGTAGTTAAATCAGTTGGTCTCAGCCTACAAACAACTGATCAGGTGAGCTCCTGCTTTGCTGGAATGAAAACCTGCAGCCACACCGGCTCTGATTGGACACCCCTGAGCTAGAGTAACGTATTCATTCATGTTAGTGATAAATCTGCGCTAGTTTTGTTTCTCAGTCACACACTTAACAACGTGGCCATGGCGACAGGCTCACGTTATGGCGACAGGCTCGCTTTAAGGCCTTCCTGTTTCAGAGAAGCAAAGTCATAATACACATACTTTCTTGCAAATTCAAGCAAAACCCACCACAATCCACAACTTGTAATCTTCGAATACTGGCACCTGAGTGCTCCAGCATCCAGACACATCCCTAGCTTTTAAGCCCATACATGAAGATTCCTCAGTGGAAGCTAACCCTTGCATGAAGCTTGTAGCAGGATTCAGCGATTCTTCATCTCCTCCTCATCCCTGTGTTGGAAGCTTCAAGGCCATGGAGTGACAGGCAGGCGAGTGGCACTTTTCACATCAGAAACACTTCAGGCAGAGACCTCCACCCTCACACACACACACTCCTCAGCCCGACCAAGGCCTAAATCCCTTCTGACACTGTCAAGACCCGGCACTCAACATGCTGTCACTGCCTGTCACCTCCTGGCATTACACAAGCCCCTCATCACACACACACACACACACACACCACCACACACCACACACATACACAGAGCTCTCCACATTAAAATTGAGATGGTTATTTGTTTAAACAGCTACTCTAGGTATTCAACAATACAACAAAAATGGTATCAATTTTTCCATGTCAGAGAGACCTGTTTACAGGGGAATTCCACTGATTTTTCAAAAATTTTGTGTAAATCCATCATTCAGATGTAAACAAAGTAATTCAGAGTGGTTTGATGTCAAATGTTTCACTGTAGATAGGGCTGGGCGATATGGCCAAAAACGTTATCACGATAAACAAAATTCATATCGTTCAATATCGATACATATCGCGATAAATGTCAAATCATTATTTCTTTCAAGTTTGAAGGCCGATTTTTGGTCCTGGAGGGGGTTAATTGCTGTTTTATACTGTCCTTTATGGTCAGAGCATGACAAACACTCACGAAACAGTGGGACATTTCACAAATCTGTCATGGGAGAGTGGGAGAATATGTCTGGTGAGCTGTTTTTACTAGCTGGAAAAATTTTTGTAATAGTCATAATTTAAGAAAGAAAACAAACACCAGTTAGCAACGACTGGATTTCTCTATACTATCGTAGTAGTTTAAGGGGTGAACCGCAATATATCAATACCAGACAAACGGAGTCCTCCTTTTAGGTATGTTTAAACTGAAAGCGGTGCTTTTGTGTCGTTTGATCTATAGTATCATTAATTCTCCGTGCTGTGTGAGTGACAGCGCGCTGCTTCAATTTAGCCAGCTGCTAAAAACAACTAGCCTGGAAAGCTAGCGCTCTCCCGCTCTTTAATGCCTCACAGTTTCCTTAGTTTACTTTTGTTTAAATCAGGGCTGTAATTTACATGAACCCACTTCTTTCTTTCACTTTCATTGCTCAGGGAATGCACTAATACTAAAATATGACTGAGCAGTGTAACAGCGCGGTAGTTGTGTGGAGCAGACGTGATTTTAAGTTTTAAGAATTAAATTTGTTAGGATGTGAGGAAAGAGGTGAGTTCACTCTAAGCCAGTACAGTTATGCCACTGATCTCGTCACTCACACTTGGTCACAGGAGGACAGATCGCCGGTCGCTCCACTCAAACAGGGAATATATAACTCAGACGTTGCTAAAGACTCATCTTACTCGTGGCCCCCTCCCTCTCTAATCATGTAGAAAAACTCAGAAGTGCGCCCTCTCCTGGCAACAGCAGAGTAGTGTTGCCTTCCTTGAAAATGCCACCAAGTTATGTGTAATATTGATAATGGTCAAAAAGTGATAAATCTTTAAAAAAATAAAAAATGTTTTTATGGTTACTAGTTTGCCTTATGGCACTCTTTGTGTACGATGTGGACACAGTCCTAATTATGTGTGTTAGCCACACCCATTGCTAACAGGCACATAAAATCAAGCACACAGCCATGCAATCTCCTTAGACAAACACTGTAGAATGGGTTGTGCTGAAGACAGACCCCTGACCTCACCAATCCCCACTGAACACCTTTGGAATGAACTGGAATGTCGATGCGAGCCAGGCCATCTCGGCCAACATCAGTGCTTGACCTCACCAATGTTCTTCTGACTGAATGGGCAGAAATTCCCACAGACAGACACCAAACATTCCAAAATCTTGTGGAAAGTTTCTCCAGAACAGTTCATCTCTATTACTAAGCCGCATCAAAGCCAAATTAACATCAAAATAGCCCAGAAAACAGCGCAAAAACCTCAACAATACGTCCATTCCAAGACAGGCTATTCATAATGACAATACACATTGCTCTATATCCAGTCAATAGGAACACTGGTTAACTGAAGGCAGCAAACAAGGAACTAAAACCACTGAGAAAAAGTTCACTGAGAAGTCTAATCAATTGAGAGCTTGCCTCCTCATTAAGAAACCCCATCTGTAAGAAGAAGAGCTCCATTTTGGAGCTTCAAAGTGCTTTTTAATTGAAGCGACCGCCTCTTGCATCTTTTTTTTACATTGTTTTTTTTAGCCAGCCATATTCCTTTGGCCATCGATGATCCATAATGGCTCCCTGAGTAAGGTTAATGAGGCTACTGCGGAGTTGAAATGGCTACCATGTGGCCTGTTCACGTTGCTAATGAAGGTCCTGCTCAAATGCATTCTGTGACTGCCTGTAGAGAGGCGTTATAGTGTAGACTAATGATCAGGTGAACACCGAAAAGGTTAGTCTGAGAGGACCAAAATGAAGGAACAGAGTCATAAATCGCTTGAAGTGCCATGTACAGTTCACATTCGACAGATCTACGAAGTGCACCGTGTTCAAACAGTACAGCTAATCATTCAAAGCTTGGTGAGAATTTACAGACTTTTCAGTGGTGACCAGGGAAATACACTCTGTTATAAAAACTCGCTTTAATTTTCCTTTGCTTAATTAGGTATTCAAATAAAGCTACAATCGGGAGTAGAAAAATGTAATAAAAGAATATTAAACTGCCCATGTATTATAATAATAATAATATCAAACATCTTGTTGGGATTCAATACTGCGAATAGAAAAAATGGTTAAAATGGGAATCCTTAGTGGTGTCCCAGCTTAGACACCTTATTCTACACCATGAGCGGCTTAAAAGTGAGGACGCAAGCCATCAACATCAATCCACCAACTCTTAACTGACTGTTTCTGGTGAATCAATACACATGTGGAGCAACCGGACTGGATGTTAGATAAGAGGCTCATATGCAAGGCTGAGTGTCTCCTTTGAAAGCTTGGCGGTGGAGAACAGACGTATCTTGTGTAAGGCTGCAGAGCGCCATGTCAAAACAGTGATCTGCACCCAGTTGTGGAGAGGCAAAGAGACGCGTGGGAGGGGCAGTTTCGTTTATCGTACACAACAAATGCCGGTCAGCGCAAAAGATGTGTCATTCAAACGCAAAGCCATTATCTGTTGCAAGGACACCTGCTGCCTGCCGCAAGAGACAGACATAAAGAGAGGCCCACATGTACACAGTGCTATACAATAGGGCCATAGAATATAAGACGAGGAGACGTAGCCACAATGAAGTGCCACTGATGCTGGTGTTGATACAGGCGGTTGGAAAACACAAAAAATATAAGAAAGTTCATTTTTGTTCATTAACCTGTCATTAGGTCCTTTGTGAAGAGAAAAAGCAAACATCTGCGTGGACAATGGAGAGGTAAAGAGGAGAGTAGGGAAGCAGATGGTGGAGGAGGAGGGCAAGAAGTAGTAGTAGAATTAGTAGAAGAAGAAGTAGAAGAAGAAGAAGAAAAAAAAAGAAAAAGTAGAGAAAGAAGAAGTAGAAAATAAAAAAAAGAAAGGAGGAAAAGAAAAAAAAAGAAAGGAGGAAAAGAAAAAAGTAGAATACAAAAAAGATAAGAAGAAAAAAATAGAGGAAAAAAGAACAATAAGAGGGTGAAACAAAGAGAAGAGGGAAAAGAAGGAGAAAAAAAGAGGCAGAAGAAGGAAGAGGAGCAGAAGGAGGAGGAAGGGAAAGAAAAAAGTAGCAGTAGTAAAAGAAGAAGAAGAAGGAGATGAATATAAAAAAAGAAAACAAGAAGAAAATGGAACAAGAAAAAGGAGGAGGAAAAGGTGTACCAAAAAAGGGAAAAGAGCGGAAGAAGGTGGGAAAAGGTGGGAAAAGGTGGAAGAAGAAAAGTAGAGGAAGAAAAAGATGTAAAAATACAAAGAGGGTTGAACAAGGAGGAAAGAGACAAAAAGCAGAAGAAGAAGAAGAAGAAGGAGAAGAAGGAAGAGGAGAAGGAAGAGATGGAAAAGGAGGAGGAGTAGAAGGTGAACAAAGAAAATAGAAGAATAAGATCATGAAAGAAGAAAGAAGAAAAAAGAAAAGAAGGAGAAAGTGTAACAAGAATAAGGAAGAGGAGAAGGGATAACAGTGGAAGAAGGAGACAAAAGATAAGAAGAAGAAGAAGAAGAAGAAGAAGGAGGAGGAGGAAGAGGAAGAGGAGGAAGAGGAGAAGGAGAAGGAGGAGGGGGAGGAGATGAAGAAGACATATATACATAAGGTGACCCTGGAGAACATTGATGCAATTAATTAATCAATGAGCAAACATTGGACACCAAACAGACAAACAGGGCTTTCGTCCTTCACAGAGTAGAACACTGAAGCACAGGGTCACCCATTCCCACAGGACTCAGCATGGAGGCAGGAGATGCTCCAAGAGGGCATCATTTGAACACACAGGCCATCTATTCACTAGGCCAGCTCCTGACCTTAGAACAGAGCATTATGGGGGAAAAAAAGAGGAAGGGAAAAGAGAGAGCAACGAGGAAGCGGAGGAGGGATCAAAAAGAGGAACAAGACAAAAGCAAAGAAAATACTGGAGAAAGATGGAAAAAGAGAATGCAGGGAACTGTGAGAACGATAGACGATGCATAAAAACACACACACTGTGGAAACACTGTATTTCCACTGCCTTGACCCTCATCAACCCTGCTGGACATGAGAACTGCAGTTATCTGCAGAGCCTGTTATATTTAAAGAGCTCAGACAAAAGTCTAATCGACACAGTTTTCCTCAAATGTAGTTCATCAGCCAAGTCATGATGGATCCCAGAAACTTGCTTCTATAGTTTTGCACCGGAGCTACAAGACTAATGTAGCGACAACTAGTGGAAGCTAATATTCCATCAATAAGCATCATTCCCCATCGTTTACTGGCTTTATGTTACTGTTTGTGTCACATGCACGGCTTACATGCCCACTAGGGACAAGCAATTCACATTTTTTCAGGTTAAACTGTTTTCAACTCTGTTATATGTTTGATAGTTTGTATGTTAAAAATGATTCTACTCTCTGACAAAATAAACCCCAAACTATCAACCCCATGAATGCACAAGCTCTTCAGAAAAGTCATTTGAGTGTGGGTGCATGTACAGCATAAGCCTCGCCCCCTCCCCACCCACTTTACTGTATCAGCAACACAGTTTTACACTGAGTGTGTTTAATAATCCAAAAATCCAATCATAACTGGATTTCTGCAGTTATCTGATTATTCAAACGGTCATGTAAACAGCACGCTCTGATTTCTTAGATCGGAGTAAGGTCTAAAAATTTAATTAAGAAATCTGATAAAGAGGCTGGATTTTAGCTCAATAATCAGATTTCTCAGTGCATGTAAACTCTATGATTTCTTTCAGATTTCTCAGTCTGCGCATGTACGAAAACAGACGGCAGTGCCGGATATAAGCAAGCAGCGTTACCTCGAGACGCAGCAAAACACTTGGAGCGATGCTGAAATCGACTACTTTCTTGATGAAATGAAGGATTTAAATATTCTTCATCTTCTAGATGATGTAAGTTCATATTATTAGGTAAAGAGGCGCAGTGTTTTTAAAAAAGCAGCGGAATCAAGTTTGAGTTTTGTTTTATATTTACGTCACGTCTTCTTCTGTGAGTTTAATGGCTGTTTGCAAAGCAGAAATCTGATTACTGCCTGACTCATCTAGACCTGGAGTTTTCCTCATTATCTGATTACTCAAGTGCATATTAACTCGTTGAACGGTTTACTGACAAAATCAGATTTTCTGCAGTTATCGGTTTATTAAGTGCATGTAAACACACTCACTGTTTCAAATACGATTTTTCAATCGTTACACCGTTAACTCCAGCAACACATTCCTGGTACTTAACTTTCCTGGTAATGTATCAGCTTGTGTTCACACACGAGCCCTTCCAATAATTTCACAGGAAGTGTAGTAGGTCTCATGTCGAGCGACTGCTGCGTCATCATGTTTTATTACCATTAAATTCCCATGCAAAAGTATGAAAAAAGTATGTGTGAAAGAGGTGATACAAACTGTATGCTTAAATCACACATTTGCCTCAAATTGCTTTTAAGTAATAAAAACAATACTTACATGGCTTCAGACACTGTATGAGACTGTTTTCTATAAAATTAGACAAACATCACATGGCTAATAAATAGTACCAGTAGCTATTGCGAAGCCTAAATTGGCCTTATCATTGCCCAATTTCATAGATAGTAATAGTAGTTGGTGATATACAAGCATTACGTCTTATCTACATTAACTTTGTAGCTTTAGTCCAAAACTAAATAAGCAAACTGAATAGCTAAACATGTACTTACTGATCAACTACACGTGGAAATAAGGAGAAAACTGTAAATCTGAGCACCTGACTGTCATTCAGACAGCCAGAGCTGAGAGCACTGTCTCATAGACTGGACCACTTCTTTGGTGGCCTTGCAGAAAACTAGGCCACAGTGAGACTGTGGTACCCTCTCCAGCCTTTTATAGCAATGTGAAACATGCACTGCGACATGTCCAGATTTTTTTAAACAAGCTTCTCGGTCTCTCTTTCTTTACCCACCCCTCCCTGCCATGAGCGAGCGCTTTAATTGAAACCAAAAGTGTGTGACAACAGCCCGGCTCATGAGCACGACGGTGATGACAGCTCGTGTGAAAGAAGAATGCTTTTATTAATATTTCACAGCGTGGGGGCGTGCTGTAGTCACTGGGGCAGATGCGCACGTACAGACACTGGTTTGATTTACCAAAAGCGTCCCACACACTCTATACCCCACACACTGAGTCAAACAGAATTCAGAAGTTGTATGAACCCGGTTTGATCCTTACAGATCTGAGCATCTATTGGCTCCACACATTCTCCAATTCATATGCAGGACTGACTACATGATCCGCAGAAACCAAGGCAGGCCTAATCCGAGCCCTTAAGCAAAGCCGAATTCCACTGTTTTTTTAGCCTTGCCTCCAGCAAACCAACCAATCTCGCTAACGCCTAGACAGGGGTCCATGTACAAAAATCTCTGACTGGTTCGTATTAATGGTAAGCGCAAACAGGACAAGCCCCACTGAAAAGATATCCTTCACTGTGCTTTAATTTAAACAACATCCAGAATAAGGAAGGGAAAGTAGGAGAGAAGTATAATAAGAGCTGAGGGTGCTGTGGTAACAGTTCAGCCTGAAGGCCTTTACACACCGAACGTGATGTTTTCATGCGATTCAGTAAACTAGTTTGAACACTTGTATAGCTGACGGTATCTTGCACACCAAACACGACAACAAAAATGTGCTGACTGCTCGATATTTGCACTTTCACTGGCGACAAAAACTCACTGACCAATCACAGCTCCCTTTGGTGCTGGCATGAGAAACAAGATGATGAAAACAACTTTTTCACAAATGCAAAAAGGATCAGAATCTCCAAAAGTTCAAACTGGACTACAAAAAGAGTTGTAGCCTGTGTGGAAGCACTCAGAGTTTCAACTTCTGCATGAAGTGATGAAGCTCTTCAAGCTACTTTCATTTTCCAAAGTGGACAGTAGCCCATCATCACCTTCTGCTTATTCTACTGGGATCAAAGAATCAGATCTTATTTGCACTTAAAGTTTAGTGTGGAGCTGCATCTCCAAAATCAGCTCTAACTCAGCTAAGATCCCAGCTGCGAGTAAAAGCATTTGTAAAGTTTTAGCTCCTGAAACAAGGTAGATAAACTCTGTTGTCTTCTCATGTTTCCAAAATGAAAAGCATCCTGCACCTTATCACAAGTTTGCCTGTTTCGTCAAGATTAAAGTAACTTTTTTGAAATGGTTGATATATATTCTGCCACTATATATATTTTCAATATATATTCTGTCCATTTCTTTTTTAAAAAAAAAATGTTTAAAAAAATCTTGTTTCTTCCAGTGTGCATAGTTTTGATGCGGAAAAATCTCATCTGAATATTCTATACTTTTGTCTCATTTTTTCCCATCTGGTTTGATGCGTAACAGCCTTGAGTCCATCTAAAATGTGAAACTAGAACTTTCCCTTTAACAGACACCAACTTGATATTCCATATACAGCAGGGTTGGCAAAAGTTGGTCCTTGAGGACGCTTGATTTGGCCCACCACATACTCTAACCCTACCTCACCTAATGTGAAAATATACATATGTTTACACTACATAACATTTAGTTTTCCTTTTATATTTGTAATTATGAAGTTTGTTAGTAAGGAAAAAGCATTCTAATGTTATAAAAACACATTTTTAAAAAACCTTTTGCACTTGTCTCCATAAGACAAAACATTCAGGTATCCCTGATTTAGACCTACAGAACAGCCAACTCTTAGTCCCTAAATTAAGGTATCACAGCAGGAGATGGAATCTTCATCATGTCCCCATTTTAAAGCTACTCCATGCAAGCAGGAATATCCTCACTATCACACTGGAACCATTTGAAAACACCCTTAACATTCTGTGTACATGTTGTGACAAATGGACCAATAGAAATAGCCTAATTAATAAATAAATAAATAAATAAATAAATAAATGTCATTAAGACGGTAACTTTTACGTCCCCTATAAGGCCATCGTTTCAGAGATGCAATGTTTCTTACACCAATGGTATTGTATGTACTTCCGTATATTCTATTCTTATATGGGCCCAGTCAATGAGGAGAAGCACCTTGCACACTTTGTACTGGGATGAGGCCAAGCATGTAGACAGCCTGCCAGCGGGTTGGGAGGTGGGGGGATTTGGGATAGGGGATGCCGGCAGCCAGCCTCAGGCTGCAGGCTCTGGAGCTTCTCTCTGAGGTCAGCAGAGCTAGTCTATTTAGACTGCATTAAAGCAGAGCTTACGGCCCAGTCGGCCCAGAGGATTAACCCAAACTCGGCGTGAGAGGCCTCTGCTCCTCCACCCACATGACCACATGGCCACGCTCATGATGCACGCTTTCAAAGACATACAAATAAAACAACAAGAAAAAAAAATAAAATAAATCAAGGGTAATCATGTGTACACACACTCCTGCAGAGCAGGCCTTAGGCGTGGGAGTGGCTTTGACTGGGGGAGGACTAGTGGTTGATAGAGTGTTTGTTAGAGATGTTTGTGTGTGTGTGTGTGTGTGTGTGTGTGTGTGTGTGTGTGTGTGTATGTGTGTGCGCGTGTGTCATGGGGGGGGTAAGAGAAGGCAAAATGACTGAACACACCAGGGACAAAGGCTGCAGGTGGAGCGAGGGATTAGATGAAGCAACAGAGCCCTCATGACTCCTTTTGTCCTCAATAGGGGGAAGGAAAAAAAAAAAAGAGTGAGAAGAAGAGGATAAGCAGACAGACTGGGGGAGGGAATCAGGGAGTTTTGCTCGTTAGTGGACTTGTTGGGGTCTGTGCATGTGCGCTTGTTTGCTCAGCTCTCCTGCACAAACACTTACACAGTTTTACTGAACTGATCAGAGAGAGAGAGAGAGAGAGAGAGAGAGAGAGAGAGAGAGAGAGAGAGAGAGAGAGATGTACTGTTTTATATTGTGATTAAGGATGAATGTGAATTTTCAAATTTTCAAATAATCATGAGAGCTCAAAAAATTAGAACAGTAAATAAGAATCTAATAAAAAAAAATTAGTTCTCACTAAAGTTAAATGTTGTAATGCTTAAGATTCATAAGATGTCTGAACTTTATGGTCCAACAGATGGCAGTGTAAAGCCTGTGTTATGTTTTGGTCAGATTTCTTATCTGTTTAGCCCAAAGACGGAAAAAACAAAGACTACTGCAGCCGTCTAAAGGCCACCACATACTGGACAAAAAGTGCAGCAGTGTACAGCAGATAGTATGAAACAGAGATGCACCGATAACACTTCCCTTCCAATTTCGATACCGATACCTGATCCTTTAGTATCGGCCAACACTAACTATCTAACCTAGCTCACCTATAACTCCTGATATTTATACTATCGCATTTTTTTAATGTTTTATATTTTATTATCATAAAAACACACTCAGCTTGGTTAGATGGCATTTACTTGTGGGATTTTATTTTTAGATGCTTATTGTATATAATTAGTATTTACTATTACATAATTAGTAATAGGAACCATGTTTAACAACTTAAGCAAATGTAAAATTACTTTATTTTGCAAAACAGTTAAAAACAGAGCTGAACAGTTTAAAAACTCAGCTTCAAAAACGGAGCTGAATGTTGTTTCATATCCAAATTTCTCAAGTAATTTGTCTCATAAGTGCGTCTTGTTCACTCACGCTGCATCTCTGAGTGTCAGTTCAGTAAATACCACCCACCATCGGTCATGCTTTAAGTTTTAGCGACTTGCAGTGTTTTTCTGGCTTGGTTGAAGCGGCGGGCCATGAGACCCTGCTGCTGAGTGATACAGCTAACTGATGGAGGCGCACCACAGGCAGGGGTAGTGGACGTACAGGCCTGTTTAGCAGCCTGCTGTGCTAAAGGCTAAATCCAGGCTAAGGCTATCATTACGCTGAGAGTCCGAGAGACCAAAAGTATTTTTATCGCTACTTGTCGTCCCACACCGCTGACGTGTTAATTTCTGTCTACTAACAGAAGTTGCTTCGTGGTATCAGTCACAGGTATTAGTAACCTAATCACCAATGCTGATACTGAGATTAAGTGCCAGTATCGATGCCGATACTGATACAGTAGCGGTATTGGTGCAACACTAGTACAAAACACAGCTATAGCACATAGGCGTTGCAGAAAAGTAACAACAAATATGCTCATGAAGCTCATTCCACATGTTTAATGGAGCAAAACGTTCAACATTACAAACCATGTTTGGTACCAGCCAACCACCCTCTTTACTGACTTGCTGTTTTCAAGCTAAAAGGTATGAGGTAAAGTTAAAATGTGGCTAAACTAGTAAAGTTACCGTTAGCTGAGGTGAAAACTTTTCTTTGACTCTTTTTTTGACTGACCACCTTTCTCCAGGTAAATTTCAAGCCACATCACCTACTGTGGATTTGATCTCTTGGTCAGATACGGTACAGTAATATTAAGATGCTGAGCGTCATCTGCCTGACACATCTGGTGTGCGATAAAGTCCTATGTGGGAGTTTTTTTTTGGGGTTTCAGAATTACTAACTTCAGCAAAAGAACAAAAAGAGACAGAAAAAAAGATTAATCCTGCAATCCAGCCATTTATGAAAAGTAAGCAATATAGGCCAACTACAAGCACCACTGAGAATCAATAAGCATGAATATATCACTTCAGCATAGCACCAGACTGCCATTCTGACAGTGATTCCCACGAGTACGAGTGCAGAATGGCTGAAAACAGGACAGCGCCAGGGAAGACTGTGTTTGCTTGGTCACTCTGGGTGCGTATCAACTGTGTTAATTCAGCAGTCGGTCCCTGTGAAGACTAATCAGCAGGGCCTGGCCGTAGCCTGAATGGGAGGGCCATATGGAGCTATCTGCTAGAGTTATGTTACACAATCTGCTGTAGAGATGCCAGACAAATTCTACGGATGGAGCCGCTTCACACAACAGCATGCCCTGCATGGGTGAGAGCGGAGAGAACATGTTAGAAAAAGAGAGAGAGAGAGAAAGAGACAGACAGACAGAGAGAGAGAGAGAGAGAGAGAGAGAGAGAGAGAGAGAGAGAGAGAGAAGAAAAAATGAGAGGGGGCAGAAGTATGAGTGCATGGGAAAGGAAATAAAATGACTGGATGGGAGTGAAAAATAAAAAAGAAACAAAGGTTCCATTCATACCTGGCATTTATATACATCTTGGGTGATCCCATCGTAAGAGGACGATGCTCAGTACAACATGTCCAGTGAACTTGTGAGGGGTCAGGGGCGTATATGAGCACATAACATTTAAATGCTAAAGCATCTCTATGCATCCCAATAACTTTAAATGACCACCTAATGAACTGTGTCATTCATGAGTTATGTTAGCAGCCCATGTAATCTAAACATTTGTTATAGCCCTTACATGTCCTTGAACCAGGATCCCTATTCACGAAGCTTCTCAGAGGAGTAGCACTGATCTGGGATCATAGTCCTCTCTTATTTACTATTAACTTACTGACCAGAACAGGTACTCTTAAGCCAAGCATATACTGCAAGAATTTAGCCCATTTTAGGCCCGATTTGGTTGGAGCCGAATGGATTTCATGAACCGATTTCTGAAAATCTGAGTTGAATTGCGAGGTATATATAAATATGGTGAATTTTTTGTCTTCGTAGAGCTGTCTGTAGACCGCCTTTCTTCAGCTTCAGTGCACAGTGTGACACAAGTTAGCAACGCTGTCGTAGCTTGGTGTGTCAATGGCTGAATCTCAAATGGCCCCCTACTTCCTATGTAGTGCACTAATGTGATGCACTGTATGGGTGCAGGACCAACCATATGTGGTGCACTATGTAGGGAGCAGGGAGCCATTTGAGATTCAGCCAATCATTTTGTTTGGGACTCTGAGGTGCAGCAAACAGCTTTATTGGAAATTGCAGACAGAGCTGTCTGTAGTGGCTGCGTTTTACGTGCAGCGTGAGCACCCATGTCACGTCATATCAGTCGGACCGAGTGTTTTCGTACAGAGTGAACATATAAAACACAGGCTTTGTTTGTACACGATGGCCGATTCAAACGTGCAACGCAAGTTGTCACCAAAGAGCAAGATTTCTAAAATCGCAGTGTATGCCTGGCTTTACTCTTAGAAGCCTTATGAACATGGGCCAAGAACTTGTGGGACATTTTTGTCTGACAACAAATGCAGCGAGATACTGATGTAGTAATTCATCCTCCAGTCACAACATCCGATCACGTGGTCACTAGAGACACATTCAATACTAATGCAAGGCATAAACGTCTGCATGTCGTGCTATCCACTTAAGATCAGATTACTCGAGACAGATGTCAATACCAAGAATGTACAGGGCCAGAAGGAGAGGGGAGAAAAGTCTTATTTGTGTTCCCAGTATACTGGTCTACAGTGCTTCTCTTCAGCACTCTCAGTCCTACTTTTGCCCCAGCAAGAGTTGCAAATCATCTGGCTGGTTCCTCATGGCCTCCAAATCGTATCCGCCCTTTCATCGGGCCACTGAGAAGAATTTCCCTCATGAGGGCCTGATGAGTTGCGCGTTCTTTTGAAGCCGAGAATTTGGATCACGCCTGGTCAAGCACAAAGAACAAACTACACGAGAGGCAAGGCACAGAGAGAGAGAGAAAGAGAGGGACAGAGGGTGTTTAACACCCCCTTATGCACCACACACATGGTACCCCTACAAAATGAATGACAGGCGAGTAAAATGCTATTCATGCTGCAAAATACAGGAGTGACGAGGACGAACAAAAATCTTAAGAACACGACTATGACTAAAATCCCATCAGCTAGAGCACGAGACCGAGAAAGAGATAGAGTGCATGTGTGCAGGAACGAGAGGAGGGGAGAGATAAGAGCGCTTCTCAATGATATCAGCACTTTTTTCCCTTCTTATTAGGTTATTTCAGGTAAAGCTGTCATCAGGTTTCTTAAGTAGAAAGAAAAATTCAAGGAGAGCAAGAGAGAAGGAGAGAGACGGGAAAAAGAGAGAGCGACCAAAGGCTCAGCTCTGCATGAATGAACCGTCAGGAGAGATATTTTGCATTTGTATTCCATCACTCTAACAAAGCCACCAGAAAAAAGGGCAAGAGAGAAGGCGAAAGAGAGAGGGTGAGGCGAGAAAGAAACTCATGTAACAGTCACACTTGTCATCGTGTCCGGATGACCTCAACTGAAAGTCATCTGACCAAATCTGGAACAAAGATCTCTGTCGATGTGGCACGATCGCATGGCACAATTTGAGCTTCATAATCGCGAAGAGAGATCTGATCTCTTCCTGATAACCACCAAGCGCTTCCTGCCGCATCACTTCCGGAGTAAGGCATGGAAGGAAAAGGACAGATGAATGCAAAACATCGACAGCATAGTGACCTTTCCAGAACACACACACACAGTGAGAGCCTGTGGATGGCTGAGGAACTAGTGTGTTTAAAAATTAGAAGCCTTCTTTAGCCTATTTTGCATTTGAATTTCAGATGTAGACAAGAAAGCATAAAGTCATTAAATGTTCAACTCTTATGGAGTATTACAAGAGCCAGAGTTCATGGAACAAAAGCTGATTTCATTTTAACACTCTTTATTTTGATGTACATTTATGTAACAACAGCACAGGCAACTGCAACTTCTGGGAACAATAATCCCTTGTGTGATACTGCAATATTGTTAAAACATTTATAATCATACAGCACAAACATCCTGGTTTTTCAGCTGTTGAAATGCTGTGCCAAACTTCCATAAAAAAAAAAAACATGGTCAGTCAGATGTACCTGTCAATCAGAGGTTTAGTGCTGGATGAAGATAATGATTTAGCCTTGTTAGCCCCATGCCAGGCCTGAGATCTTGCAGAAACACCTTGTTCTACTGTGGGATAAGAGCTCTTCAGAGTCCAAGGGATCAGCGGACACGTGCAGCCTTTGAGAGGGTAGAGCTCCTTCCTCTCAGCAAAGCACTCTGCTGCAGTCGCGAGTTTCTACTTCACACCCTTGTTCTCGAAGACACAGTTTCCAGCCCACCTCACGTGGCCGTTCCTGCATACTGCAGACACTGTCAAGGGAATCTCCAAAATACAACGGGATGTCTCTGCATAAGAGT
The DNA here is from genome assembly GCF_904425465.1 of Colossoma macropomum. NCBI lineage: Eukaryota > Metazoa > Chordata > Actinopteri > Characiformes > Serrasalmidae > Colossoma > Colossoma macropomum. Next base: position 36,315,001 of record NW_023494805.1, read on the forward strand.
CAACAGATCCTCTGTCTTTTGCAGTTGAAAGGTAACCGTATCGAGCACAGTGTGCATGCAGCATTAGTGCTTTCCCTTGCTTTATGCCCAGTAAGAATAGAGGAAAACAAGGGATGTCACTATTTAAGCTGGATTAGTTTTACCAGATGTGGTTATGTAATGTAATCTGTGTATGATCTGACAGGCCCATTCACACCAAATAAACACTAGGTGTAATTTCACCAAATTACTACAGGTTGCCCGAACCGAGACGTCATAGCGTGTATGCATACAGCTTTGCATGACAATCCATACCAACAACATAGTGCATAGCAAGCTTGGCAGCAAACATGAAACAAAACACACTGAGTGTGTTTACACACACTTAATAATCCAATAACTGCAGAAAATCAGATTTTGTCATTAATCCGATCAACGTGTTTATATGCATTTGAGTAATCAGATAAATGTGAAAACTCCAGGTCTACATGAGTCAGACAGTAATCAGATTTCTGTTTTGCAAGCAGCCAATATACTCATAGAAGACGACGAACGTAAACATAATGTGAAACTCAAACTTCTTGCCATGGCTTGTTTTTTCGCGCCTCATTGCACCACTTTACCTGAAAATATGAATATTTATCATCTAGAAGAAGATGAAGAATATTTAAATCCTTCATTTCGTCAAGAATGTAGTTGGTTTCAGCGTCGCTCCAAAAGTGTTTTGCTGCGTCTCATAGCAACGCTGCTTGCATATTTCCGGCACTGCCATCTGTTTTCGCACATGTGCAGACTGAGAAATCCGAAAGAAATCAGAGTAAGAGTTTACCTGCACTGAGAAATCTTATGCTAAAATCCAGCACTCTTGATCGGATTTCTTACTCAGATTTCTAAACCTTACTCCGATCTAAGAAATCAGAGTGTGCTGTTTACATGACCATTTGAATAATCAGATAACTGCAGAAATCTGATTATGATCGGATTATTGAGAGCTTGTAAACACACTCATTGTTGCAAACCTGTGCTGAATGTAAGAGAGTCGTTTTAAGTTGGGCTCATTTAGGAAAAACTGTCTTCTGGCCACCAAAAAGATGCATTTTTGTCTATTAACAGGTTGTCTTACGTTAACATGAGGTCAACTCAAACAAGACTTCTGTTACTGAAAACCACCAGGTTCACTGAATTTCAACGAAGAACACAATTCACTCAGGTACTGCTGCGTGTGCAAAACTATGGACGTTGAAGATTTGTCCTGGGATAAAATCATAGATCACATTGTTAATTTAAAGTGCCCCTCCAGGAAAAACTCATCCAGCTTGAACAGAGCATGTTTCTACGCTCCCATGTTCGTGAGAGTAGTGAGGAGGGCAAAGATTCCTCCATGTGGGGGGGAAAGAGGGAGGCCTTGTGCCATAGTGGCTGGTAAGTCCCCTGCCAGTATCATCTTCTAATCGTTCAAAGACAACAATGATGAAACAGCACCAGGCGCTCCTCTTGCATTAGCATTTTCCCACAATTCAATTAGCACGCCTGTCAAGCACGACAGTGGGTTCACATGCCTCCTCTCCGCCTTGGGTCCGGCTACACCAAGCTAGAGTGCCCTTTCCCAACACAACCCACATAGCTTGGGATCCGTCTCATTTTGTTCTCATTCTCATTCTGGGTCTCGAAAAGAAGCACACACAGAGGCACAGAGGCCAAACTCAATATCGGCCATGTTTGGAAGAGCAGCTCAGCTAGCAGAAGTGTGTGTGAGTGCGAGAGTGAAGTGTAGAGTGATATAGACAGAGGTAAACCACAGGGGTCAGTCCTGCATAGCAGGCTGACAAATCCGTTCAATATTTCGTGATATAAACGGAGCGCGAAAAATGATGTCTGCTCGTGTTTTTGGCAAGGGAAGCGCCGAAGCTCTCGCTCATTCGCTCTCTGATGCTTCATTTCTCTCTCTCTCTCGCTCTCTCTTTCTCACTCACTGTTTATCACGTTTGGTAGCTTACTCACACTCTTCCACTCTCAAAACATTCCTCCACTGACCCCCTCCTCACTTTTTTCCCCCCTCTCTTCTTTCTTCCTTCCACTATCTTCCCATCTCTCACTCTCTCTCTCTCTCTCTCTGTCATGACAGGAGATCATATTCAGTAATGGAGGCTCTACATGCTGACAGCCGTAACTCTTCCGATCCGCGTCCCTGCCACTGCTGGGTCATCCTTGAATCCTGCTGAGTTCTGCTGATGGAATATTTACCGCCAGCCTCCAGCTCAACCCCTCCTCCTTCCAATCCTCCCTCCGTCTCACCATCTCTTCCACTCTCTCTCCCTCCTCCTTTATTCTCCCCTGGAGCAGCACGGAGGTGGCGGCACAGGCACTTTTCTCCCGAAACCACACATGTTTAGGGACAAATCACGTCAAGTGGCGGAAGCTGGGCTCACTCAGCGAGTAACGAGCGCCAGACTGGGAGTGGTGCAATCTGGAGAGGAGACAGGCCGCGCACAAACACATTTCTCAGCCTCCTCGAAGCAATTCTTCAGCTGTTCAGTCGGGCCAGAGACAATGCATGCACAATGAAACATTTAGGCCATTTAGGTTTGACCAATCACACAACTACTGAAGCTTTTCAGGTACTGAAGTAATAGGAAAGGCAGCAGCGAAACACATAACAGGCACAGCAATGCTGTATGCCAACTACTCTAATGACATTTGCCCTGTTTTTGTAATAAAGCACACTATAAAGTACTGTGTAGCTGGAGGAAGACCAGAGCTGCCCTATACAAGTGCTCACTGAAATGCAGGCCGAGCATGAAGGAGTACGACCACGACAGGGTTTTAAATGTCCTGTTAAGGGCCAAGGGTCTAAGACAGATTAATCAAGTTTACCATGACTGCAATGACTTACATGTATTTCCTCTTCTCCTTTATAAAATATCCTTTCAAGTCAGTATTTTTCTTTATCCTTGTCTTTTGTGCATTACTAAAAAGGCATCAGAACGCCAACACAGGATTCAGCACGTCTGGAGCCTATCGCAGAACGGATCGAGTTCTGTTAAAATGTCAACTCCAAGGACGGCAGACAAGCAGCCGTTTTGTCATTCTAGTCAGTTTAGACTCAAAAGAATGAATCACAAAGGCTTTGAGCAAAAACAAGCCCGCCACAAAACACTGAGGCCCGAAATGTCATAAACATCCAGTTCCTTTCATGTCGTAGTCATATGGGGACAGACGTGAGCTCGCAGCGTGAATACACGTATGGGGACCACTTATTAAATTTTGGAGCTGGAAATCTGCTGCAAATAAATCCCAGTGCCCACAGGCTTTCCTTCTTAAACCCTCCTGAAAATACCTCCAATCCGTGCCCTGAGTACAATCAATAACACAAGGAAAAAAGGGAGTATTTGGGGGCTTTCCAGCCATACTAGCTTACATGAAATAACGACAGGCTTGTTGTCCATTGGACAATGTTGACAAGCGCACCATCTCCCATACTTTGAGCTCTGCCTCCACAAGACATTTAGAAATTTCAAACTTGTTTAAAAAACCTAGACAAGATCACGCCGGAGCATATGTGACCAGTCATATCGTAGTCTCATTTTGTTAAGAGAACAGTGAAACCAAAAATGTTAACGAGGCCCGCCATAAATGAGAGCTAGCAGTACCAGTCAGCACTATTTCCAGCACAATTATAGAATAACTTAACCATCAGTGGCAAACAGACAAACTCATAACATTATCATATGATATGAACTTCATTTTAAGTCCTTGGCTGCAAAAGTATGAGCAACGGTATTGCATTTCCAAGCCAAGAAAAATAACCATCCCTCTCAAAGGGACACAGGAGCATCTAGCCCACATTTGGGAAGCCTCTTAGCATAACATCTCCTTGAGGTGCAGCCAGAAAAAGAGCCAGCCAGGAGCTCCCAGCAGGCTTCCACACACCAGTGGAGCAACATGACTGGTGATTAGACTGGGCACTGTGGAGAAAAGTGCAGCCCTTCCACCATCAAGACAGGAGGGAAAGATTTTAAGGGCATGCTTGGTCAGACAAACACTTGAAAACATAAAAGTGCCTTAATGCTGAGACTTTGTCAAGCCACTCAAGCAAGAGATGGAATTCCCATGTTGACAGACCACTTCAAGTGCGATAACACCATTTAAATCACCATTTGAAATTCGATTAGAAGTCATTGAATAATGATTCATCAATGAGTCATCCACCAAGTGGAAGTAGCATTTCTGATTCACGTATAGCTAATGCACAATTCATGAGCAAAACCTGGTTTTATGGGTCACGGCCCTGCTCCGTGCGCTCAAACCCAAGCTTGCAAAGCAAACCTGAAAAGCAACGACTGCATACATTTAGGACATTTTCCACGGACAAGCCTGCCTTTTCAGAAAAATAGCTCAGCGGGGGCTCTAGCAGTGAGGGACAGCCATGAGCTCTGAGCATCTCTCTCCTAGTCCTTTTCTCCCTCTCTCCCTCCCTCCCTCCTTTTCTCTCTCTCTCTCTCTCTCTCTCTCTCTCTTTCTGAGGTGAACCATCAGTAAAGCCTCATGGGGAGAGGAAGTGACAGAGGGGCATTCTGGGTAATTCCCAGGGGCCTCATACAGGCAGTGGAGGAAAAAAAAAGGGAAGTTCCAAAGCAACACAAAAAGAAGGAGAGATAGAAGGTAGAATGAAAGAGGGGATAGCAGGAAGGAATGACGGAGGTGGTGGGGGTGGAGGGAAGCGAGTGAAAATCCTGAGCAGGGTAGATAAAAGTCAGTCCCCTCTTTCTCGTTCAGCAGGTCCAATCGATCCTTCCTACCCTCAAAAACCTCAATCGCAAATCTGCTCGCCCCTTTTCTTCAAGCTCCAAAAACCTTCCCTCTCTTTTCTCACTGCCCCCCCCCTCTCTGCAGAGGCAATAAATCAAGAAGTGGTGCTTTCTCTTCCCTCCCTTTCTCCTTCCCTCCAGGAGATAACACAGCACAGTGCTGCCAGCGCGGTGGATGCAGATGACAGCATGGCTGCATCAGCAGGGAAAAAATGGATAAGAAAATGGATAGAAGGATGTCATGTACCATAATTTGGACCCACAAATAAAGTTTATTTTCCATGTCATCGTTTTCCTGAGGGGCAATATGGGGCAGAAGGGGGAGGCTGGGAGCCGGAATGGAGTCTAAAGTTCCTCCTGCTCCATCTCTCTTTCTCGATGACCTCAATATACGTAATCTCTTGAACTCCAAAGAAAATACAGCCCTATGCCCAATATTACATCCCTCTTTAAAGCCAAGGTTATAGGACCTCTTTATGACCTAAATAAAAAGAAGGATGAATCATGTGAACTTCAAGAGTATGGGACCATACTTTTTTTAACATACTCTACATATATTAGGTGAAAAAGCCACTCAAAATACACTTAGTGACTCTTAAGCCAGTCACCCACAGCCATCTACAGTGTTTTATTACAAATGCACAAGACATACATCTCAGACAATCCCGACAATTCTGTAATGATCTTCAAAGTGATACCAGGAGGTCAAGAACACCAAGTTCTTGTTGGCTGAAAGAGAAATTTCCTCATGAAAGCCATTTGGAAAGCCCGGCTCTTGCCCTCTGCATATATTATACACCAGTGCTTGCAAAGCTGGTAATGGTCCTCTACCAAATGATATAATGGACCATGGAGAGGCTCTAAAACTGAGTGCATTCACAAGCCAGGACTTGCCCTTTGTGTCCACATTTACTCAGTCCGAAGTGGGCCTCTCAGTCTTTGTAATTAGATTTGCCACTGGCATTGTTAGAGGTTCTCCTTAAAGAAGTAACTCACCCAAAAAATACTAATGTTGCAAAGAATGACTAAGGCAATAGAGGCTCTTTTTCATGCGAATAACACTGTTAAATGACACCCATTTGTATTTATTCAACATTTTTGGGATTTCCTCCATGTTCTGTTTTAGTGTACCTTAAGTTTCACCTGGTTTCACAGTTCCCTTGTTTCACAGTTCAGGGATCTCTAAGCATGACTGCCTGACTTCCATGACTGGGCTCACAGAAAGGATTTTAAGTCAGTTTACCAGCCTATAACTAGAGTAGGCTGGGTCAATTTTGAAGTGGAAGCACCTGCTGAAGGATAGGAGAAAGATAAGGAAAGAGCAGAGGAGCAAAGAGGCTGGAACTCAGATGCAAGGCTTTGCTAATTAAAGCTCGGCTAAGATCCAACTCACACGGTGAGCATGGAGGCCCTAATTAGGAATAATAAAAATGTTTGCTAATCATTCACTGCACGGCAATTTGTCCTCAGCCCGGGAAATCAATCTGAAGCAATCATCAAGGGGTTTTACCTGGCACAGCTATGTCTGAAAGGAACACTGCACAAAATCTCTGTTTAACGAATGCTTGCATGCGATAGTGTTACATGAAGGGCCACTTATTAGGCAGGAAAAAAACAATGCCATAAAGATTCCTAATTAGAAGACTGGTGAAGACAGGATGGAAAAAGAGAGAGACAGAGAGAGAGCAAAATAAGAAAGACCAGCACACTGCACGCTTAGTAGTAGACCCATGTCCATGTTCTTGTATTCATTTATGCAAAACACCAAAGGGCAAGGCAAAAAAGTAGTCAGGCCTTTGTTTATTAAAAAGCTGTTAGACGGGGAGCATCAGAGCGGTTTTTTTTTCTTTTTTTTGTACTGGGCCCGCGTCAGGGTCGACTCTAGGGCACACTTCTCTTCACGGCCTACAGGCTCCATTATCAAGTTCCAAGCAGCAGCATGGCCCTTGCATTTTCTTCTCCCGTTTAATAAATAAGTCAACCGAGAGACTCGGCTCACGCTCGGATCTGGCAGGGGCCGCCTCGTAAGGAGGGGTAAATACAGCATAAATATGAAAACGATGAGCAGAAAGACATGGTGAGCTTTTAAGAAGATTAAAAAACAACAGCACCACAAAGAATTAATATACAGGAATGTGCCAAGTGAATATCAGGGCATGTGAACGATGAGGTAAGATAAGAAAGAAATGGTTTGGTTCTTTTATCATCCTTACGAATGCTTCTGCAATGCCTTCATGTATGCATGGCATAGGCTTCTGGGGCCTGTTTCATGAAGCAGGATGTCTTGCTTAGCCAGCTAACTTTAATCTTAGGTTAATCTAAGCATGGATTTTCTGCCCCACAACATCAGAACACTGGGCTAGAGCATAAACAGCTCTTCGACCTTAGTTCGGGGCAGAGCTTCTGACCAATTGAGGAGGGTCCTGCTGCAGACCTCCAGAGCTCCGCTCCGCTAAGTAGCCAGTCAAATTGCAGAACTCTAGTTCCGTTTAGAAATGAAAAGCTTCTCAGAACAGCTAGTTATGTAAATGTGCCTTTTAGCACTGCAAAAACATATAAGTTTTAAGAATAGAATAAAAACAAAAGATTCTTAATATAATACAAGATTAAAACCAATATTTTTTAGGAAGCCAGTGAAGCGCATATGGAGGAATGTGTTCAAGGTGATGGTATTTTATATTGATTTTGCATTTAGATACATCAAAAAATAATAAACATTCAATCAATGTTGAATCAGCAAAATCGATGTACACAAATCAATTCTGACATCGGAAATCAACACTGATTTGATGCACTAGGTGATGGAAAAATGAACACTGATTCAGCGTAATTATCTGGGATTACAAAATAAGTTGGTTTTAGTAAAATAACAATAATATTTGATAGACAGAAAGTGTGCTGTGTTTTTGAACGGTTAAAGATAAGAGTTGGGCCTCATAGCGTTACAGACCTTTTATTTTGACAGCTAGTTGCCAGGTGTGACGTCATTGGCTCCGGAGCGGAACTAGACTTCTGCTATTTGATTGGCTCCTCAGTGGAGCGAAGCTTCGGAGGTCTGCAGCTTGAGTCTTTTGGACCAATCAGGGACAGGTGGACCCCCTCTGGTTGCAGCTGGTAGGCTTTGTGAAGCAGAAACTTAGATAGCAACCCTGTCTACGATGAACTTGCTTTGTGAGGTTTCTCTGATGGTAAGCACATTGCATTTTTTTGCTTGAAGAAATTGTAATGCTATGGAGTTACAACCAGAAACCATACAGTCAGAACACTCCTTAATCAGCTTATAGTAGAAGTCCTAAGGATTCCTGTGGCGGGTTAACATGTGCATCCAGAAATGCACACTGTCTCAAGCAAGACCTGCAGGTGAACTGCCGTGTGATGTCTCTCACACACTCCTCATCTCAGTTAGCTGAATCTAGCTAAGCTGTCATGTCAACAATCTCTCACTTTCACTCTCTCCTCATTCAAATGAGAATGATAAAAGCTCTTTTAAGAGCAATAAACATCAAAAACAATGAATGGAAGCTAAGATATCAGTTAATAGCACAATCTTTTAGCTAACAGTGTCAACATTTTGAAGTAAGTACTCTTCTACAGACATGAAAACAGCTCAGCCTGTGATAAATCTATCGAACATGATCAAGCAAGTACCGAGCTACCAGTAACAGTGAGACAAAGAGCCAAGAAAATGACCAATCAAAGAGGTGATTGAGAAGAAAAGCACCTTTCATTCAACTGTTTAAAAATGTAAAGACACGTCCTCCGCCACCATGCCCTCACAGCGTTCTCATTGTTCTAAACTCTGACAGTTGCCCATTTGCAAACGTCTCTCAAAGATGAAACACTTGTACCCATTGTTTCCCAGCGCAGGAAGATCTGAATGGATACAATGCAGACGGCACAAAACGAGAAAGAAAGAGAGAGAAAGAAATTCTCAGACAAGTAACTTGACTGCAAAGCGGTGGTTTCTCGACAGCAGCGGACGGGTGTGGGATCTGCATTTGCGCGTAACGGGCTTTGGAAGGGGCTGTGTTTAATCCGCGCTGATCTGATGGGATTAACACATGAACGCCAGGCTGCTTCCCAGAGGCCAAGCTCCAAACCTTGAGCCCTGCTCTTGCCCAAAGTCACTATGTCATGAGTGCCTGGTCGAGGGAAACAGCCACAAGTCTGGCTACAGGAAACTGGCAAAGAGAGCGACAGTCTGGACCACTCCTTGACTAAGAGACTGCACTGACCCTTTAAACTGAATGCTTATTAATTAGTAATTAATCTGAAGACCTAGTATACAGTAACTACATTCAGTACATTAAATGAAACAAATTTGCGAGTTATGTAGTTATGGGAGAAAGGAATTAAAAAGTGCGGCCACATATGGTTTAAGAGGTAAGAAAAACACCAAAATGCTGGTGTTTCCAGACGCCATAAATGCTTGCCTGGCTAATACTGTTTGAAAACCAGTAGAGACCGGTTACCTAGACTATGATTAAGTAAAGGAAACTGGCAACCAATCAGTGCTAACCCAGCTAGTGCTAACTGAAAACTAGTTGAAAAAAACAACAGTAAATGTTGACCACTGGATCTCATTCAATATTAGCACTGTTAGCATTTTTGATAAAATATGCATCTGAAGAACAAAACCACAGCATTTCTGGTAACTTCCATTTGTTCTCAAATAGACTTAGCAAAAGAAGAAAATCTGACAAAGATATCTTCGGTATTGATTCCGTGCATTGCCCATCCCATAAAAGGGGTCTGTAGGTCACTTTTAAATGCATTACACACACTTTTGGCTTTTATTCAGCACCATCAAATGCAGACATTAACAGTGAATTACACTACTGCACAGATACAGCCTGAGGACAAGTTGCCTTTAGACCACTCACATCACACAGCCACTAATCACACACACAAACAATCAGGGGGAATCAGAGATGGGTCCGAGTGAGGATGACCCTAGGAGCCAGTGAGCAGTCATAGTGAAATCATTTCCCATAATTCAGAGCCCATCCTCTCTGAGGCCTCCCTTTCTGGCACATCAAGCACTTTTTGAGAGCTGGCGAACAAATTCAGGCAGCATTCATGGTGCTTTGTAATCACTTCTCCTCACTCCATCACCTGCTCCTCTCGTTTGAAACAGCGCTCCTTCCATCTCAGCCTGTCAGATTTATAATGTGAATGCAGTGTCTCAAATTACCCTACTACTGACCTCCTGAACCCCACCCTTTTCATAACACCTAGACCCCTGTGGAAGTATAACACAACAATATACACTGTATATGGAAATACATTAGGTAGAGAGAGAGTGATTATACATAAGGCGGATGCCCATTAGGAGCTAGCCATTTCAGAAATTGCAGCAAATCTTCCATGAAAATACATTTCCTCTAATGTTCTAGTCACGCGTGGGATACACTGTGCAGCCCATACCCATAAAGCTACAGTGTGGAAAATTACCTTGCCTGTTTGATTAGAGAATGACACTACCAGGAGCAGAGAGAGAGGGGGAGGGAGGTAGGAGAGGGAGAGAGAATGGGATAGGGTCTTCGTAAAATTAAAAGAACGACAGCAGTGCTGCAGTCTTTTTCTGTGCCAGCTTATTGGCCTGGGACTCGAAATCTGCTGCAATATCTTTAAATAGATAGGATGAGATCAGTGTGGAGAAGTAAAATCCTAGCAGCACGCACCAGAAGACTCTCAGCACTTTGTACACAGCACATGGCTCTAGACTAGGGCTGCACACTCTGTCTATAGCCCGCTGTACACTACGGCAGCACTGTAAATACACGGATTTGCATATTCACGGTTAAGTCAGATTCTTTTTTTTCCCATGCAAAACCAGCACATACAAAAATAAAGGACCACAAGAGGCTGGTCATCACCCTAACCCCTAAACCAGTGGTCCTGAAGATCTATCTTCTGTGGAGTCTACTTTCAACCACAATTTGCCAGACCTGCTCCAACTAATTTCTTCAGAAGTACTTTATTGGCTGAATCACAAGCAGTAGTGTTAGGTCATTTAAGTGACTCTGCCAGGAGGAGGGCTGGTGACCACTGCCCCAAACCCTACTCTACATGCTGAGGAACCTCCAATCAACATCTGTGGCAGTTTCAACAACTTGTTTCAGCACACAGATAAGCCTGCCTAAACCCGAGCAAATAAACATGACCAGAAACTTGCAAGCTAACACTGTTCTTGCCAATGCAGGTTTATTTAAGCACACTTTAACAGTCTATAAACTGCTTCTTGTTAATAACAGTTAAAGTTTACCATGATAAATTAGCCTATAGCAGAGGTCTTCAAAGCTGGACTTTGAATCCAGTTCCAAGTCCAGGATTTTGCAATCACTGGCAGGTGAGACACTAGGCGGCCCATCGGTACCATCAACAGTTCAGTCAACTACCAGTAATTACATAATGCAAGACTGGAAACTGGATTCAAGGTCTAGATTTGAAGACCTCTGGCATTATTATAGCCTATGATTGTTATTAGGCTAATACGCTGAACTATATTAAAGGGTCTTCTTGTATTTATCAATCTGTAAAATGTACTTACAATTTCAAAAGCCCACATTTATGTTTTGTGACAGCATGCATTAAAGGCTACAACACGGCTTTATCTGTATAGCAAATAGTCTTACTGAAGATCTCATTTGTTTTTATTAAATTGCGAGAATTGTAACTAAAGACTTTACAAGAAAAATATAAAGTTTTAATGCACTTTACACAATGATAATGGTAATTAACTACTTAGTTTAATCAATCCATCATTAAAATAATCTATATATTAATCCATTAATGAATCCTTGTTGTAAGTAGCCCTACTCTAAACCAAACCAGACTAGTACGAAGTGAGAATTGTTTTACAAATTAAGAGCATGTACATGCCTTGCTAATTAAAAGATTCATATTTATCAATGTCATCTACTGCCCAGCTGTTAGCCACCATTATTTTCATTATAAATATTATCAGCTCTTAGCGAATCCACAAATACACTCTTTCTGAAATGGCAAGAGGAAATACTATTTTTAAAAATCTAGTGCAACATCAGAACCTGCTGCCAAGTACACCAAACAGACTCCCAGAGCAGCGCAAAAACAATTTCACAGACAATATCCCTTCTATCAGCAGCTGCATGATGAGACCCATTCTCCCCTCTTTACCCTGATGAAACAGAGAAGGCAGCTTGGAGTGCAAGCGTGATGCAGTCGGAAGAGGCAGATCAGCGGACGAGTGGCTTGGCTCTTAAGCCCCATCACGCAGAGACCAGAGCTGCGGGGGTGGAGCAGAGCCGCCGATGCCTGATTAAACAAGGCGTAATGAGAAGAGTCGACGCCGTTAAAAGCTGATGCGAGATTCTCAAAGGACCGACCTTTCACATGTAAAACTGTTCAGATTGAAAGTTGACAAAACTGATTCGTTATTGCTCATTGAACGATCATTTCAGCCATTCCAGATGGCAGCACTTGAGCTGCTTTACTGTTGCCATCAACTCTCACTTTGGAGCTTTAGTTCCTATTAAGAAATTCCACTGCATTTCTACACCTTTCTGACCTGATCCTTCTTTACTCACATTTGAGTTTGGGAATCACTTTTCTACTGCATGAGTCACTATTTCACTGAAGCACAAGCACATTTACTTGAATATAGTTCCTGTTAAACAGTTAAGAACCTGAAAAACTTGCATGCCAGACACCGACAAAAGGAAAACAACCAACCGACTTATTTTCAATGGTTTGAATCCTTTCAGGCTAAAGGAGAAGACAATAGGGCGAAGGGATGCACGTGAGAGCTGAATGTAAACAGCTCATTTAGCTGTCTATACAGTTGTCACCATGGAGGAGGAGCATTGTGGTACTCAACACAGCAAAATCCCCAGTGTTGCATTAACGCCCACAGCGTTTACCCCTTAAACTCTAGGCTTATTATTTAGTCATTAATTGATATTTAAGTAATTTTATGGGTTACTATGAATGATTCCAAAACTACTATGAAAATAATGCATAGTTAGAAAAGCAAGGAATTAAAGTGTGGACCCACATTGAAAGTTCATTCAATGCTGTAGGTGTTGAACAAATGGGGAATTTGCTGTGCAGGTGTACCACACATGCCGTGGAATGTTCTTCAGTTGTAGGACAAGAGGTCAAGTCCAGGGCAGGAGTTTTTTGCATAAGGGTGAAGATTATTTAACTTAATTTAGTGCCTTCTCAGTAACAGGGAGATTCATTCACATGCAGACCTCAACTCAACTGAAATTAGCTTTCATACCGTTTTGTGCCTATAGAGAAAAAATACCACTGGGTATGATAAACAAGTAGAGCTAGACTCACTAGGGATGCACAGCATAATTGAGACCACTTTGCAATGGGCAGATAACTCTTTAAATACCTCTATTTGTATCTATTTGACCAGTGTCTTAATCACACAATAATTAGTCCAGATCCGAAAGCATGGCTGCTTCTATGAAATGAATATATTCTCCTATCACTGGCACATGGGACTATGTATTATATTTTTAGAGCCATGCTGCTAATCCTGTTCCTGTTCAATGCAATCAATATCCATATTAATACACATCCTTGAAATCTATTTCAGTATTAGCATCAGCAGATACAGACATGGAAATATTGCTTACTGGCACTGATCCAGAATTCCAGCTTATTCCTGTAGAGGCCTTTTAAAGGTTAAATTACATTAAGCTCTTCTGATTGAAACTGTGAGACCTCTAATCTGTCCTTCATGAATTTATAATTCAGCGTCACAGGACTGAATCAATACTTGACCACTGGCTATTAAACTTCAGCATATCCACTGGCAAACTCCTCATTAAACCGTTCCATTTCTCGAGTGAAAGTGTCCATGAGTGAAAATAAATTATAGATTTGGCATCAAGAATGACACCGGTATGTCCTTTATCTGTGACGTAAACTAGTCTTCAGGCACACATACCTACTCAACCATTCCCCAAATCCAGAGTTTGGTAGAGCTTAGAGCAGTAAAGACCTGCAGGACTCAGCCTTGCTGAGATAAAATCTGGTACATCAAAGTGATATGTGCACACTACACTCCATTTAGGCTTCCAAGATTCATATCAATGAAAGAGTCAAACAGCTAACTGTTGACAAGTTGCAAGAATCAAGAATTCAGCATCAAGAACTCCAGACATCTTACAGACTGCATGCTTGATAAAATAGGGGAGGCATGCCCATGTTATTGAAGCCCAGTGTTTCCCAACCATGCTCCTAGAGTGTCCCTGTCCTGCACATTTCAGCCTTTTTCCCCTGCTCTAACACACCTGACCAAACTCATCAGCTCCCTCCAAAGCTATTCGCTAGCTGTAATGTCCTTATGACACAAAGGATAACACGCAAAGCTGCAGGGTTGGGACATTTTAAGCATTCAATCATTGGCAAACTTCAATTAAGTTATTTAGGTTCTTTCATAACATGGCTAAATGATATTTGTTTGAGAGAAAAACACCTTATGCACAACATTAAATTGATGGTAGATGCTTTTTGTGGAAAAATCCTCAAGAAGAAATCCAACCAGACTGCACTATTGGTACTGTAAAGCACTGTATGTTCCATTTAAGCTTCCAAGATTCATATCAATGAAAGAGTCAAACAGCTAACTGTTGACAATTCAGTAGTTCTAACAGTTCGGCTTTTCCACTCCTGCTGCTAGATAGCATCAAGAATTCCACAGAGACCTTACAGACTGCATGCTTGATAAATTAGGGGAGGCATGCCCATTTTACTGAAGCCCAGTGTTGCTCCCAGAGTGTCCCTGTCCTGCACATTTCAGCCTTTTCCCTGCCCTACGACACCTGACCAAACTCATCAGCTCTTTCCAAAGCTATTAGTTAGCTGTAATGTCCGTGTTACAGCAGGAATAACACAAATTTGCAGGGATGGGACATTTTAAACATTTAATCTTTGACAAACTTCAATTACGTTTTTTAGATTCTTTTATGAAAATGGCTAAATGATATTTGTTTGAGAGAAAAACACCTTATGCACAACATTAAATTGATGGTAGATGCTTTTTGTGGAAAAACCCTCAAGACGAAATCCAACCAGACTGCACTATTGGTACTGTAAAGCACTGTATATTCCATTTAGGCTTCCAAGATTCATATCAATGAAAGAGTCAAACAGCTAACTGTTGACAATTCAGTAGTTCTAACAGTTTGGCTTTTCCACTCCTGCTGCTGGATAGCATCAAAAACTCCACAGAGATCTTACAGACTGCATGCTTGATAAATTTGGGGAGACATGCTCATGTTATTGAAGCCCAGTGTTTCCCAAACATGCCCCTACAGTGTCCCTGTCCTGCACATTACAGCCTTTTCCCTGCTCTAACACACCTGACCAAACTCTTCAGCTCCCTCCAAAGCTATTAGCTAGCTGTAATGCCCATATTACAGCAGGCATAACACAAATTTGCGGGGTTGGGAAACAGCGTTGTAGCCTGTCTTTCTTTGAAATAAGACAGATTCCTTAAGGAGCGGAATGTGT
Source organism: Colossoma macropomum (assembly GCF_904425465.1). Classification (NCBI taxonomy): domain Eukaryota; kingdom Metazoa; phylum Chordata; class Actinopteri; order Characiformes; family Serrasalmidae; genus Colossoma; species Colossoma macropomum. The sequence continues at coordinate 36,330,303 of NW_023494805.1, forward strand.
GTCCATGTCTACATCACATTCCTCAGAACGGCCAACAGCAACGAGCTGTCGGGATGCGATTCCGATGGCACGAAGCCAGGCGTCCTCAAAAACAGAGTGAGAAAAGATTCGCCTCTGAAAAGGAGAGACGAGCGCCACTTTTTTGATGAGAAATCAGCGCTGTTTTGACATTAGATCTGTTCTTTTGAAGCCAATTAATGACTCTGGCTGAGATCTAGACATCAAATACATGCAATACATTTCTTTCTCTCTCTTCTCGCTCCTTCTCCTGCCTTCCTCCCTCTCTCATTCTCTCTTATTCTCTCTCTCGGTGGAAAAACTTAACAGACTGAGCTGCCCTACAAATACAGTTAAATAAGCCTCATCAAAATGCAGGAATCCTCAGGATGTGCTGGCGTGTTTGGGGACACAGAAAAGAGAGCAAGATGACAGGAAATAATATCAAACGAACAGTTCTCGTCTTCACGGAAAAGGCACCAACCACTGCTGAGCTCCAAGGGGCACACACACACACACCTCTGTCACGAAATAGACTGTGGACAGTGTCCTGGATGCCAAAGTTGATTTTGTAACCCACTGCCCAGCTGGAATTACTCCTGTGTTGACAAGGGGCTGCTAGGTTAAATAGTAATTTTCCATTTCCAGTACACCCTGGAGAGCAAAGAGTACCTCAAAAAATTGGCGAAGCAAAGTAATTTGAGGGTTTTTTTCAGGTAAATGTAGCTGTAATCTTCCAAATTGACACATACAAACCTGAAGCAAAGTCACATTATGATTTCTATTCAGGCAAATAGAGCCTAATACTTAAAACAGCCACTTACAGTAACCCCAAAAGGCATTTGGACATTTAAAACCATTTAACCACTGGTAAACTTTAATGGCCTTTCATTAAACGGGAAAATTATACTTCTTATAGAGGAAAAGCACCTTTAGCACAACACCAAACAAAGGTCAGACTGTGGAAAAATCCTGGAGAAGAAATCTAACCAGACTGCACTACTGGTACTGTAAAGCACAGAGGTGGAAATGTCAAAATCTGGGGCCGTTTTTCTTTCAGTGATGTCGCTGAGCTTGTGTCCATCGATGGAATCATGAAGTCAGACGTATACAAAGGTTTCCTGGATGCAAAGCTGCAAAGAAATGGCTGAAATGCCTTTTGAAAGACTACCAAAAATGATAATGACAAATAATGGAAATGCCACTTGAGTTTGACAGTTCGCTTACTAACACAGTGAACTTTGGCTATATATTTCAAGTATGGCACAAATGTCCAAATACCTTTTTGGGGCCAGTGTACATCAGCAGCTTAGTAAAAAGTTGAAATTCGTACCTCAGATGTAGCTCATCCGAACCGGAGGCTTAGTTTTGACAGACGTTATGACAGGCTAACGGTGTTAAAACACCTCAGATAACGATGCTAACAAATTAGCTCAGATATTAATACTCGTTACTGTCAAAGTTCAGCCTGTTTTGGCTGTAAATTTCGATAACGGCTGAATATTTTTCAATGGGCAGAGCACAAATACTATTCGGGGCTGGTGTACAGGAGCAGCTCCCTGAAAAACTGAAATTTTAACCTCAGATATGTCGGGTTTAACGCTAATTTTGCCAGGCTAGCGCTACATATCGGATAATAACGCTAAAAAACACTCACCGTCGAAGTTCAGTCCGTTCTGGTTGTAACGGTTTTAACGGTTGAATAGATTTTCAAATGCGAGCGCGCGCACGAGTTGAAAAGCAACAATTACGGCAGAAAGTCTCACCTTTGGCTTTTCATTTTGCTCTCCTTCTTATTGAGGACTCCCGGCACGCAGTTGGTCAGCTCGGTCCAGTCGGCGTGCAGACCGCAGCTCCAGCCGGTGGAGAAGCGAGAGAAGAGCCACGTCTCTTTGCGGTTCGGCCGGTAGCAAGTACACTTCTTCTGGCCGGGTCTGCAGTCGCAGGGAACCTCCAGCCGGACGTTTTGCACCAGGTGCCGGCCGAAGGTGGTGCCGCCGGTCTTCTGGATGTGCAGGAAGACGATCACGTCGTCGCCCTTGATTTGGAAATCCACCGAGCGCTCCAGATCTCTGACGGGGAAGTAGTACTTCTTCACGTAGTGCGGGTCCGGGGTCGGATAGATATCCGCCTCGTCCTCGGCGTGAGGGGAGCCCAAGTTCATCACCCCCGGCGCCACGTACTGGTACAGAATCAACATGAAGAGGACCGACCCGACCACGACGAACCAAAATTTGCTGGTCCGCCCAACCATGTTCCTTCCAGCGTGCTTCATACGTTACCATTTCTCGGTTCACACAGACTTGAGGGGCTGACGAGACGTTACCGGGGACGCTAACACGGCTCGCCCGCCGGCCCCATCAAACGAACGAACCGCGGCTCTCATACAAAGTGCGGACACACATGTGGAGAACGAAAAGGAGCCCAAAATGCCTCCGGGGGGGGACAGCCGAACGTGTCCGTGGACCAACCCGCGCCTGTAGCCAGGTCTCCCTTCTCCGGACGTCGCCACTCTCACTCGTCGGCGTGCTAGCTTGTTTTAAAGTCCTCCACTCACCACGACGTTGTTTTTTTTTCACCCCACCCGTTTTCCGTCAACCGCCAACCCCCCCTTGCGCTACGATTGGCTAGCCGCGTCCCGCCGCCTGCGCTAGGATTGGTGGAGTAGCGCAGGTAGGCGAGGTTTATCGCAATACGGGTGGGGGAAAAATAACATTGACTAGCGTCGCACAGCGAACAGAAACTGTTAAATATTTTGGTTTGTTTACGACGCGCACGCTTTCTAATGACTTTTTTTTAGAAGGATGTGATACTGAGAGCTAGCCCTGGCTCTCCCCTACAAAAATTAATTTAATTTTATTGGTCTGTCCCACAAGTCCAAGGCGGTATTTCACAAAACAGGATTTCTCAGTTTAGCCAGATAACTTAAGCCCAAAGTCAAGCTTGTCCAATAGGAAAAGAGCTAAAGGACATTCTCACTGGACCATCCTCACCTTTGGGCTTAGATTATCTGGCTAACTGAGAAATCCTGCTTTGTGGGGGAAAAAACAAGTTACCACTTACTTACTTACTTACTTACTTATGTATGTATGTATTTGTTTATTTATTTATTTATTTATTTATTTATTGCACTTTAACTCAGCTCATGAAAACACAATATATATGCAGAGATCGGACTGGAATTGGGAACCACTCAGCTCAAGATCTCTTATGCATTAATATATATGTATATATAATATATATATATATATATATATATATATATATATATATATATATATAGTTGGAGATGTGTTAAAAAAATAGTAAAAGAGAACCACAGAATCAACCCCATGAAAAGACATCGGCTACTCAGTGCTTCCCAGTGAATTCAGTTCACAGCTAGTGGGCAGCATTTAGGGCTCTTCATGGTGCAACTTGTCAGTGCCCACTTGCTGGCGTTCATAAGACAAGTCCAGAGTAACGCTGCTCGAGGAAACCTTTCATGCCTTTGCACATTCGGCTCTGTGTGAATGAGAGATAGGTGGACCTACTGGAAACAGGCTCTCATGTGTGCTAGTGCACAGCTCAGATTCCCCACTTCCTTATGACCTTCATTCCTCAGCTGCGAATGGCACCTCCACTTTTGAGTCATGATCATAAACACAAATTTAATAGTGCATATGGAAATCGCTTCATTCAGGCCATGTGTGGGCTAATATAATCCAAGAGAACTCGTTTACTGCCACAGCATGTGTGATGGCAGGGTGGGGTGGCACAGATTTAACTCTTTGTCATTGATCCCCATACTATGTGTTAGGATAATGGCAGGAGTAAAAACAGACAGTGAAAACAGATGTTTTTAATGTCAGCAAATGTTGCTTAGAATTAGTGCATTCATAACTAAATTTATGTTAAATTCACTCGTGCCAATCAGCAACATGGGGTTGGTGTGCACGTGTTATGATGATCGCTGGTAAACATTAAAAGGCCATACACTCAAAGAATGAAGAAACAAAAATTGGCTTTTACTTTAAAGCAAATGTAAACATTGAACTGAAATTGAACTGTTGGAACAACACTATGGTGGAGTTTCATGGCGGACAGGGATGTAGATGCTTACCAGAATAGAGTTAACTAAGGTCTTTGTGAGATATACCAAATGACCTTTTCTTTCGGTGTGATTTTTCCGTTTTCAGTCGTCTTTCTACAGTTATTTTATGTTTTGTTTTCTCTCAGTTTCTTTTTGTTTTTTTACCCATGTTGTGTATTTGGTGATTACTATTGCACTATGTTGTAATGTATGGTATGTCTACTGGACCCCAGGAAGTATAGCAGCTATCATGATAGCGGCTAATGGGGATCCTAAAAATAAACAACAAAAAAAACAGCATTTCATGGCCACCAAATAACATTTTTGAATTAATTAAATTTAATGTTCCATTGATTTTATCATTGATTGTACTGTATTGTACGAACAGTAATATAGTACAGTTATTATTTAGTATGCTATTTAGTGTGTGCAGCATATAATACAAAATGGCATGTATGTATATATATATATATATATATATAGCCCCAATTCCAAAAAAGTTGGGACACTGTGTGAAATGTAAATATCTTATAGACCCATAATTTATTGAAAATATATAAACATATCACTGCTGTCAGAACAAAACCTTGTGACAGCAGTGATATGTTTATATATTTAACTAAGGATAACTAAGGAGAAGGAAAAAACCTACTTCACTCTTAATGTAAGTCAATGGAACCAGAGTAATTTTGGTCCATTTCTCTTGGTCCATTCATCATGAAATGTACACACAATGTAAACGGCATTAGGCATTTTCAAACTATGAAAATTTCAAATTTTCAAATATGAAATTACTCTTGACTTTTGCCTTATGTTATCTGGTTAACCAAGTAATCCCGATTTGTGAAATACTCCCCATACATTCTCAATAAATAACAAATTTAATGCAAGATTAATGCTGGTTTGCCTAAAACTTTCATTGAACTCATGAATGGACAAGGAAAGCACTTGAGAATGAAGGACTCTTTGCTTCTGCATAGAGCAAATAACACTAATACTAAGATTGCGCATGGAGCAATAAACACTGAATCAGAAGCTCAGTTAGGTAGTCTCTAGTAATGAATGCTTTCCCTCTCATGTTCTGTAGCCTCATAGCTATTTTGCTTCAGTCAACTCAAAATAATAATGTTTACTCGTTACTCACTCAAAACCCAGCAAGCGCTATTAGCATGTTTTTATTTACAACCCGGCAGCAGCCTCAGGCTCCGCCCCCCCACTGTTATTTAATATGTGAGTAAGTAAGTGATTACTGCAACCGAGACACTGGAGATACCACTGGCTGATCATTCCGTGCTGACAAGGTGCACTACTCTGATTGGACGAGTCAGCCAGGCCTCAATGCTGCTGTGCAGAAGCAAAGAGCCCTTCATTTTCAAGTGCTTCTCTGTCCATTCACACGAGTTCAGTGCAAGGGTTAGACAATCTGGCCTGAAACATGCATTTAATATGTTATTTGGTATATTATGTAATACTCTGTGGCACAGCATTGCACCCCTCAGCCTCACCCGTTGAACAGAATTACAAAAATACATCATACAACCACTGGGAACCATCAACTGCGATAAAGACTGCTAGAGTAGTCACTGTTGTACAGACTACTAAATACAGGCTTGATATTTTGGCTTCTTAGCAGTAATGTTAGCTTTCTGCTTTAAGTATCCTCTGGAAGCAGTTGTAGCTTTTCTACAGTTCATCCCACCTTCAGGATATGTCATCAAAAGGGGCTTTTCCTTTTCTTTAAACTGGAGGGTCTCACTCTAGAAAGTATTGTGGCACCACTGTTTGAGGCAAGTAGGCAAGTTTACAGCAAATGAAACAATGATTACATTTTTCATGGTAGCAAGAGTTCCCTTTTAACTCAGTGGGCCTTAAGGGCTGCCGCCTAGGACCCCTGTTAGGGGATGATTGCGAATGGAATGGCAGAAGCTAAATGGTAATAGCAGATAATCCTTCAACAGATTATGTCAACAAATTATAGTTATTATAGTTTTGTGAGCAGTTTTGTTTTACACTGCATCACAGAGGTTAACCTGGGCTGGACCTTCTAATGGAATCTGATGTAAATGTATATCATTTCCAATAAATTCTAAGGAATGTAAATAGTTTGCTGTGATAAACCCAGAAATATGTATCTAAATTGCAGACAGAGGGTGTACCACTGAAGCCTTCACTTCAGCAGAGCATACTGCCAGAAGAAAACTAGTTTTAAGCTCATTTCAAACAATGCTGAGAACCCAATGTATTAACACATAGACTAATCTTAACAATAAAGGGCCTCATTCACCATATCTTCCTAAGTTTTTTCTTAAATGTGTTCTTGAGAAAGGTCCTAAGAAAAAAGTTTACGTCAGGTTCATGACGTGTTCTTAAACCACAGAATTGTTCTCACCTTGGTGCTAAATAAGAAAACATTGGTGAATGTCAGAATCTTCGTGGAATCTGGTTAAGTTGGTTTTAAGAAGAAATTTCTTCTTAAGAATGGTTGGATGAGGACCATTGTTCCCACTTTATTGGCACCTATAAGAAGGTGAGGCTGCTTCACCTCCTAAATCTCAGACTAACCCCTCACAGCATCTAATATCACTTTTATGACTCATATGATTACACACATAGCTACTCATAGTCAACTTTAGCCAATGCTAAATTTTAGATTTGAACTGATGTTCTTAAAAAAAGCATTGTGACTATTTATTTGACTTGTTCTCTTCTGATGTAGAGTGCTGTGAAAATATCAGAGACCACCTTTCATTGGTCAAAATGGCCATTTAGTATAAGTTGTTCATTTTCAAGAGATATTTCTGATGATATCTCTTAGAGATTAGATAATCCACTTGCAAAAGAAATTGGAAAGTCAAAGGAACATAAGTGAAAAAACAGGAGTTTCCAAAACTGATTAAAAGATGCAGAGAAAATGTGACTCCTAACAACCCTGAAAGACCACCAAAACCACCCCATCAGATAAACAGCACTTAAAGCTTTGATCTTTGAGAGAGAGGAGAAAAGCACACTGCTTCAGATCTGAAAACATCCACAGGTGTTTCTGTCCATCCTTCCACTGTGAGAAGACGACTCAGCGCTATGGGTCTGAAAGGATGTGTAGCTGTCATGAAGCCTTTAATGAGAAATGGAAGCAGATAAAAAAGGAACAATTGCCTGGCCACCCCAGAGTACAGACTTCAGTATCATTAAAGTGTTTGGGATTACGTGAATTGGAGAAACAGAAAGTGCAACCAACTTCTAAGACTGAACTTTGCAATAAACATGCTCTAAATATTGAACGGTGATATTATATTTATGATAATTATTGAGGTTTCTGTGTCATTTCTATAACATGTAACACACTCTTTAAAAAGATGGTTCTTTAGTAAAGAAAATGGTTCTATATAGAACCATGAACACTCAAATAACCCTTTGCCTGCTTAATGGCTTTTTATTATCATTATCATTAAAAGGTTCTACACACCTCAAAAATGTTATCTTCTCAAGTAAAATGATCTCAAATCTAGTCAATATATGTAATATTTCCCATTGTGAGACGGTTGTGTGCTTATTACAAGATCAACTAGCTTATTTCTAGATAATATTTACTGGTTTTAGGTAATTAAAGTAAAATCATCTCACTATATTGGCAGAGAATTTTGCTGGTTTCAAGCACATTTCTTAAAACAAGCAAAATTATCTGCCAATATAGTGAGATAATTTTACTTAATAAAATTACTTAAAACAAGCAAATCATCTAGAAATATGGTAAATAATTAAAATTTTACAATATACAATAATTAAAGTTTACAATAATCTCAACAGGAGCAACATTAGATTTGTTGACTACTTTTAGGACAATTTTACTTGACAAGACACCATTTTTTGCAGTGCAGACTGATGGAGAATGTGCTGTAGATGCTTCTATATATACATTGAATCTTTTTGAAAAGGGTTTTATATAGTACCCAAATGGGTTCTTCTACTGTTGCAGTGTCAAGCCTGAATCAACAGAAGAACCCTTTTGGGTGCTATATGGTACATTTTTTTTAAATCAAAAAGGTTCTGTTTAGAGCCATCTACAGCATATTCTCCATCAATCTGAAGAACCCTTTCATGATGCAAAGAACACTTTAATCATGCAAACCAAAGATTTCTTTACCAAAGAATCCTTGAGGAACCATCTTTTTAGAGAGTGTATATTTTCCGCTTTTCTACCTGATGCTTTTCCTGGACTTAATGGTTGTTTTGACAGGAAATTAAATGAAAAATGGTCTCTGATTTTTACACAGTGCAGAATAATCAGTGTCAATTGTCTTATGTATGTCTCTTGAAAAATTCATTAATTTTATTAATAAATAAAATACTATTAATTATAGTAAAAAAGATGGTTCTCCAAGGGGTCTTTAGTAAATACAATGGTTCTACATAGAACCATGAACACTCAAACAACTATTTGTATGCTTAAATGGTTCTTTGCATGGTGAAATGGAGTGTTTTTGAAAAGGGTTCTATATAGCACCAAAAGGGGTTCTGCTATTGTTACAAACTTGACATTATATCAATAGCAGAACCCTTTTTGGTGCTATATAGAACAACCAGACAAACCATTTCGCCATGTAAAGAACTCTTAAAGCATGCAGATTGTTTGAGTGTTCAAATATCTATATAGAACCATTGTCTTTACTAAAGAACCCTTAAAGAACCATCTGTTTTTAAGATGTCTAGAGTTAGCATTGGGCCCTAGGGTCCCTTAATACGGTCCTTGGAACTAAATGTAGGCAAGGTAGATGTATTTTCGATGGACCAGTGAAGAATCACCCTGACCACCCTGAGAGTGAGAGTAGCACTGGGTTTACTTAGACAGGTCAGTGAAGATTTGAAGATGAACACCGCTGACAGGCATGGTATTACTGGTGGCAACAAAGCAAACATTCTCAGCTGAAACACCATTATCAGAGAGAAAAACCCGACATTCAGTATATTGGATAAAGCTTGCAGTGCTGTGAGGAAACAGGTGGCATTTAGAAATGTCTGTGCATGAGAAGGACTAAAGAATGGTTAGTATATGCAGTTGTTAAAAATATGGTAATCATATGCAATAATTACATGCTATTCCCAAACCACAGTGTTCAAAAACATCTGTTGTCATACTGTCAAAAAATGCCTGTTACAGCGATTCTGTAGAGAGAATCAGTGACATCAGGCCCGGCACAGACATTAATTAAATGGTTAAGATGTAAACAAAGTCATTCAGAGTGGTTTGGGGTGAAATTCTCCATTCTAAGGAATCTCACCAAGTCAGAATTGTTCACAGTGGTGGCGAAGGGAACCAGGGGCCGGATTCACGAAAGTGTCTTCAGAAAGAAAATCTTTCCAAACATGTGTTTTTCCTTTACTTCATTCTGAAGAAAACAGTTACGAAAAATGTAATTATGTTGTAACTGAAGTTTGGGGGAGGAGCATGGCTGAAACCCCTTCTTCTTTCAATCTAGTGCCCTATAAATTTATATCCTCACTTTCTGTTCCGGTGACAAAGCGTTTACACTTTTCACCCCATCTCCTCCCTGTTCCTCAGTCCTGCTACAGCTATGAGGGGGTTCTGGCCTTCTAGCTACAGGCAGAAGCTGCCCAGAACTCCAGCCCAAGTTTTTCAGAGCTCTCCCCCTCCCTCAATCAGTCTTCCCTCATACTACCTCGACCATGCTGAAGGCATGGTCTGAACTCACAAATACTCTTATTATTCAAAGAACATTAAGAGAAATAAGAAATGATTATGTTCTTAAATGGTTTCTTACACTTACAACCTCACACTCAACTCAGGCCGTAAAAGTTGACAAGATTTGATGTAAATCATTTATCAAACTCGGACGCAGAAATCTGATTACTGAGCTAAAATCCAGCTCTCTTTATTGAATTTCCTAATCGGATTTCTAGACCTTTCTCGGAAATCGGAATGTGTTGTTTACATGACTGTTTGAATAATCAGATAACTGCAGAGTCACGATTATGATCAGATTATTAAGTGCATGTAAACACACTCAATGTTTGTCTTAAGAACCTTTGCAAGTTTTTTCTTAAGAAAGCGTTTGTGAATCCGGCCCCTGACGTCTAATGCCTCTAAAAGCGCAGTCACAGAAAGTTGTTGGGTTGGATTTGAAGTTTTTTGGACCACGTCATAAGTATTTATTTCACATGTAAAGCCTCAAGAAGGTCCGACTCAATGTCTAAGGCTTCAATTGCATAATCAACATTATACTGCTGAAGATACAATGATGATAGTAGATCATTCATGTACATCTTCAGAAGACATGACGTTCACCAAGTTTTGACCGAGTTTCCTTTGAATCCTCTTTCAATCATCAGATTCATCCGCTCAGGGAAGGGGTCTGTAGCACAACCTACACACAATAAGTTCTTCCACATGTTTGTGTGCAATTACACCTTTCTACCAAAGAGGTCTCCAAATCCTCAAATCTTATGTAGCATAGCTTCAAAAAATATAAGTGCGTTGGATTGTCGTACAGTTGTGTTCCCTAACTGAGGGTACCCTTGAGGCTACCACCCCAGTGACATGAGGGGTACCACCTCAGCAGTAGTTAAGTACCTTTCCCTGAATGTGCAGAGCATGAAAGACATTTTTAAAAGACTATATGAAGATGCCGATGCGGTGGTGAAAGTGACCTCTCGCCATACAATCCCAGCTTTCCTGTTGCAAACATCTTGAGATAAACCTCCTTTCCTTCGGATGGTTACTGCTTTTATTTGCTTCAAATCTGTACAGTGTTTCTCTTCTTCCATCCCTTTTGCTCTCGCTCAGCCTGCACTGTTTCTCTTAAACTGAAGCCTCGCTTCACCCTGGAGATGGCCTTGCAGACTAGACTGGCGCTGACCTTTACATCACCCCAGTCCTCGAATTAAGCAGATGCTGATATTGTTATTTTCTCCTGCTGCGGAGCTCAGGACTGGAACATTATCAAGTAACGCAGGTCAACAGAAATCTTTACAAAGATTGCGAGGATTGCAAACAATGATTAAACAGTTATTGATTTTTCTTTCTGAAAAGAAACTGAGCAAAACTGCTGTTTTCCAGATACACAGCCTTGAACTTTGATGAAGATACAGACACAACAATTCAACATTTAAGGTTACTGAGTTGAACCAGACTGGAAATTTGTCTTAAAACGTTTTGATGGGGCACACAGTCGTAAAAGTTTGGATGCCCTGGTCACATTACATTGATTTTTCTTGTTGATTTTGTGGAATTAAGTTAAAACGTCTTCTACAGAACACATTTCTGCACATTCAAATGCACCAATACTGTTTATTTGCTGAATTTTACAGACATTACAGCACTAATAGTCTTTTAAGATTTATGCCGGTGCTTACGGTGATCATTCTGACGAAACAATTCAAAGTCAGTTCGAAACACATTTCTGACTTTCAACTACCTTGGACTTTAGAGTAAAATCCATTTGCTTTGAGTGATTTTATACCTTTTTTTGTTTATTTATTTTCTATTGTCTGAAAACAATCATAACACTACCCGAACTTTACCAAATGTTTCAGTAGTGACGGTTTCGGCGGTGACCATGTTTTTAGCTAATTTTGAGCATACGTGACTAGCAAACACAGCTTTGAACAACTGTACACACATAAAATGCTAAAATTTTTCATTGAAACACAAAAAATGTACTTAATTGTAGAAAATGTGTGTTTCAGTAGTGACATTTCTTAATGTTCCACATTGATTTTTAGACTTTGGGACAAATTTACTTCAAAACAATGGAATCTAACTGCTCACCATGTGGCTGCGAGGGTCAGGGATGCGGTCTCACTTCTGGCTATAAAGTGCAGGGGTGTGGCTAAAATAAGGCTCCGCCTACAGACTAAAATTCTTTGTGTTTCGTTGGTGACAAAAACATGGGACAGCATTTTTGTTTTGTTTTTTTGTTTAAGAAACTTAACTCATGAAAAATCTACATCTTTCAACTCCTCTTTTAAAAAGAAATCAAAAAGTTTTTTTCATAAAATCCAAAAGCTATGTAAGTATTTTATTCACAAGTGGAAATTTAGGGGTTAGGGTTTGGGATGACCACCTCCTAAGAAGGTACCCTACAAATGATGATTTTGTGTATATATTTAGCTTATTAATATCTTAGGTAATGCCTTGGATTTACATAGATTATAACATTAAGGTGTTTTTTTTTTTACTCTGGGGCTGCAGTTTAAGCTAATTTGATAGAATAGTCCATATAGACTTGCATTTCTTAGTTCATATATCAGAGATGCAAAAGAACCTGAAAGTACAAGAAGACACACATACATATCATTTTAATTGGAATTATTTTTTCCATAGAAACATCATGAGGGCAAACGGTCACTGCTAATTTCTTCACACCTCATATCTTCATGACTGCTCCAGCTTCCACACATAAGCCTCAGTCTAGACTGTATTTCAAACTTTATTTTTGCTGCGTATGAGATTTGAGCCCCAGGGGCACGGCTTCAGGCTCGGGCTTGTCGTGCCAACATTTGTCAGCCAACTCATTTTCGCACCCCCAGCTCCAGCCCCCCCACCCCCCCCCACCCTCCGCTTCTGACTTGAAAAGAAACACTTCAAACAAAAGCGCTAACTTTAAATGAACACAAGTGGGGACTAGTTAGCATCATTCCTTTGGCATAATGCCAACTAGCCCTCATGAGCTTGAATTCACTATTACCAATTTCAGTGTTTTCAAGGTGGTCATGTACCAGCCCCCCGATTTGTTCCTCGGAGAAATGCAAGTTGAAGCATGTGAAGAACCAGCAATGACATCACAAGTACCCCAAAATGAGCTGCACAGCTATAGAGAAGTGTAAGATTTGATGAGTACACAGAGCTGGTGCCTTCGACCTCATTTACACCTGCTCCTTTCTTTTGTCTTGAGTATGAGAATTACATCCAGGCAATAATCCATATAGAAAAGTGGTGTAAATGCACTCAAATGTAGACAGTTTTGAAGAGAAATCTCATTGATTTTTGAATATTTCTGTACAACTGAACCATTAAGATGAATAGTTGCATGATAAATGCTCTGTGTTAGAAACTTACCGATGGGAACCTGACGTCTGGAGCCTCACTAGACACTATTATACAGAATGGTTAAGAAGACTGATGCCACATATTTTGAAAATCCATTCATGGCAGAGGGGCACATGAAGGGTGTTTTAAGGCAAAACAGTCCCCAAAGAAATCTTTTTTTTATTATCAGATTTATCATATTTTACCATCATCAACATTACATATAAACACTCAGAAGACGTGTGTAGGTTCACTGAGTGTTTTAGATAGTAAATATGATGGCAATGTTTGTGTTGTAGACATGGAGACTCCTGGTTCCCATCACCACCACTGTAAAGGAATCTGAGTTTGTAAATTTCTCTACAATGAACCATTTCACATCAAACCACTTGAAACAATCTCAACAATTGAATTATGCTGAAATCTTGAGAAATGTTGGCTGCTATTCATATATATGAGAAAAATGAATGGCATTTTAAAAAAAATATGCATAGCAATAATGAATGGTGTTTTTGAAAATATATCTATATATAGAAAAAATTAATGGTATTTTTGAAAATCTGCATGGCAAAAATGAATGGCATTTTTCAGAAATACATATGGGAAAAATTAATGGCATTTTTTGAAAAATATGTACGTATCTTGTATCTCCAAAATGATAACTTTACAAGACAAGGAAAAAATGTCTTTACTTTTAACGCAAGTCAAAAGTCATTTTAGGCTATTTCTGTTGGTCCATTCAGCATTTTTTGAATATCTGTATGGGAAAAATGAACGGTGTTATTAAAAATATATATAGGAAAAATGAATGGCCTTTTTTGAAAATCTGAATGGGAAAAATGAACAGTGTTTTTTAAAAATTTGTTTTGGAAAATGAATGGTGTGTTTTGACAATACGTATGGGAAAAAATAGTGGCATTCTTTAAATTAAGTATGAGAAAAATGAATAGCATTTCTTAAAAAAACATGTATGGGAAAAATAAATAGCATTTTCAAAAATATGAGAAAAATAAATGGCATTTTTTGAAACAATGTATGGAAAATTTTAATGCTGTTTTTTGAGAATATATATGGGAAAAATAAATGGCTTGTTTTGAAAATCACTGCTATAGCACCAAATATGTCTCAAAGTTGATATGTTTGTCCTATATACACTTGTCACTGGATCCTCTGTATTATGAGATCATTAAGTAGTCAAAATATTCCTAATTTATACTGTACTTCACCTCCATCCTATAACAAAACCAGCCACTTAAATTGAACTGTTTGGTGAGTTTGTCAGTTTTCTGATGCTAATTCAATGTACAGCAGTGTTCTTGAATGTAGCAATGTTTGTGTTTTGACTACCTAACAACCTCATAATCATTCAGAGGAACTAATGCTTCTTAGATGAGAATGTATGTCGATCCAAATGTGCTGACTTTGGAACATTTTTGTTTACTGAAGGGTGTGATAGCAGTGCTTTTCGAGGACACCGTTCCTTTTTCCCACAGAGAAACAAGGCTTAGACCCAGAGGGCTTTGGGCACGGTGCCGACTACAAAATAACAGCCTGACTTCGGAGATCTTTATCAATCAGATTTCTATCCAGCTTAGTGAAGTGTCATTCGGCTCTTTTTGGCAAATGCTGGGAGTCATGTTATTTTTAAAAGACAGGTCAATTGGTATGATAGCTTGAAGTGCTTCAAGTGAAACTTCAGGACAGGGTTACACCAGGTTTGAATAAGTTTATACTTACGTTTGTGCATAAAGTCTTCACTTTGTTCCTAGTTACACGAGGTAGTTTCAAACTATCCTTTTACTAAATTTGGTTGCACCACAAATACGTAAGTCATGTCTTAACTAGTAACAGCTAACTAATGTGTATGTCGCTTTAACATGGCGATAATTTGTTCAGAACCAATCAGTAAACCTGCTGCCGTGGAAACGCAGTGGCAGTTGCCCAGCTGAATTTACAGTTGACTTCTCCATGGAAAAAATACCCAGCATAGAGAACAGTATGTGCAGGTTAAACTGAATAAAACTAATTGTCTGTTTATGCTTTAATATTTCCCATAGACAAGACAATATGCAGCTTTTTTCCAATTTTCTGCTGGATGCCTCAAGAATGAAAACTTTTGTTTTCAATCTATTCTTTATGATGGAACAAGAGTATTACTGTCATGCTTATAGAGTTTAAACACAAGCATGACTCTATTGAATGAACCAAAAATTAGACACGCATTTTTTAGTTTCCAGAAATTATTAAAGCCTTCTTTGAGGCAACGAGGCAAAAAAACAAACCTAGAAAAAACTAGTGTTCCAGTAAAAACTGGCCATTTCCACCCCTTCTAACTGCAGATGATTTCAATTAACAAGTGTGAAAGCATGTGGCTGAAATCAGGTTGCAATCCAGATCTTAATTCATGAAATGACCACGTGTAAACAGGGTCTTAGATGCCATGATATGGGTGAATGAGTAATGGTCATGAACCTGAATACATAGTTTTATGGAGGACTGTGTCTGAATATTGCTCACCTTCAATGTACAGTGTAGCATGACCAGGGAGTTCCTGCAAACAGAGTGAAAGTGTACAGAGAAAGAGAGACAGGAGTTCGTATGTGTTTCAGTGTGTGGGGGGGACCAACCTAGCTCACAGTGTTGGGCTTGGATGGAGATGAATTCTGATGTAAGCCCTGAATCATCAGGCCATGGGGATAATTGCCCTCGTCTGGTACAAAGTACTGTGGTGGGGGGAATCTGGCAGCACGCCAGTACAAACCGGGGAAGCTCAATCAGTCAGTCAGTCAGTCTGTCCAGGTGCTCCAGCCCACTCTCTCTCTCACCTGGGCAAGGGATAAAAAAAAAAAAAAATCGCAGCTTCTTGGCTTCCTGCAGACCATCCATCCAGGCACCTTCATTAGAGCTCTGGAACAGAATGAGTGAAAACAAGGCTACTCATTATCAGAGCTCTTTAAAACCTGTCATCGGCAAATGAAAAGTAGTGGTTTTACGCGCAAGATCCGCTTCAGGAAACGGGACAGCTGTTCAGCTCCAAAACAGGAAATCAGAGTTTTCCTCTTTCACTTCTTTCTCCACTCCACTTTCTGAAGACGGCTACCTGATCCTCGTGGATCTAATGATTAGTATTGGAATTGAATGGTTTCTGTGGAACACTGTGGAAATGTCCACAAGGTTGATGATGAAAACTTGTCGATTTATTGTGCAAAAGGGAAACTGTGTTGTGTTTACACAGTGAGGTACATGCAGGGTGTTTCAAGGCACAGTATTGCCCTCAAAAAATGAGTTTTTCAGATTTTACCACAGTTTTACCACAGTTTTACCACAGTTTTACCATTATTAACATTACACACAAGAATTTAGAAAACATGTAGGTTCACTGGTGGTTTTTGACAGTAAATAAAATGGCTATATTTGTGTTGACCTCTAGTTACTATTACCACCACTGTTAAAAATCTCAGCAAGTTTCTCTACAGTGAACCATTTCACACCAAACCACTCTGTGAACAACTTTGTTTACATCTCAATGATGGAATTAAGGCAGAAATTGATGGAATTCAACTTTAAACCTCCCAGCCATAACCAGCGTAGCCTACTCCTGATTTATTTGGAGTATTCTGGCCTAAGATCAGGAATAAATATGTGATTTGTCATGTAATGTAGTTTAGGGCAGCATTGCATCCCATAGCCTCATCCGTTTGAAGAAAATCAGAAAATACAATTGGTTTCCGTTCGTTAGTGTTTTCATCAATTCTTGTACTACATTACCCAGCATTCATTTCATGAATACATCATGCAACCATTAGGAATCTACCCACTGTGTTAAAGAAATCCTGACTTCTATCAGAGCAAGATCTTTCCTCTTAACAAGCACTGTTAAGGTACACAGTTAGAACTTAAAACTATCAATGCAGGAAAAAATGTATCAGCCCCAAACGCTCGTCTTTTTTTTTAACAACCTCTCCCCTTTAGGTATACCAGCAGGCACCGAACATCAATTTCACATCAGAACAACATTGGATTCTCACATCAGACAGACACCGAATTTTACTTGAAAATGAAAATTGAGTTGATGTCAAAACCCAATATTAGCTTGAAATCAACCTCGAACATTAGATAGACATTGAATTTCTGTTGGAAATCAAAATTGGATATCCATCAAAAACCAGTGTTGGCTTGACAACAAGCTCCAACATTAGATAGATGTTGAATTTTGCTGGTAAATGAAAATCAGGTTGATGTCAAAACCCAACATTGGCTTGATATCAACCTCCAATGTTGGAAAGATGTTGAAGTTCCGTTGGAAATTAAAGTTGGATACCTGTCAAAAACAAATGTTGGATTGACATCAACCTCCAATGTTGGACACACTTTGAGGTTTGGTTAGAAATCAAATCAGATATCCAGCAAAAAACAATGTTGGATTGATATCAAGCTCCAACATTAGATAGGAGGAGTGGGCAGCCGAAGATGCGGCACCAAGCGAACATTCGGGTGCCTTGCACAAGGGCAATTCATCCGTCGATAGGATTGAACCATCAACCTTGTAATTAGTTGACAACCTGCTCTGAAACAGTCACAGTATTAAGAGGCCAATATTCAGAGAAAAAACTGTTTTCAAAAATAAAAATGTGCTCTTACTAGCTTCAGTTGTCGGCAGTTTATTTTTGCTAGCTTCTTCAAATTGGGCATGTTCAGCAGGATGATGGTGTTTTAAGTGTCTGATTAAGTTTGTTTTAATGTTTGTTCCTCCATGGCATATACATGCCTGACTCCACAACCGGGCTAGGGCCATTGGGATGGCCATGGCTTGGTCAGGGCAACTGAGGCTCAGGTGGTAGAGCGGGTACTGCACTTATCTCCTCTTGTCCACAGCTGAAGTGCTGACTCCTCCTGTCCACGGCTGAAGTGCCCTTGAGCAAGGCACCCAAATGCTGCCTGGGTGCTGCAGCTGTGACTGCCCATTCCTCCTGTCCTCTTATCTATGTTGGAGATTAATGTCCATCATTGTTTTTTGATGGATATCTGATTTTAATTTCCCACCAACATTCAATATCTGTCTAATGTTGGAGGTTGATGTGAAGCCAGTGCTGGGTTTTGACATCAATCTGATTTTCATTTAGAACTAAAATTTAACATGTCCAACGTTACAGTCCAATGTCTTTCTAATGTCAAATTGACATCCAGGGCCTGCTGGGAACAGTTGTTTAACCGTCTACTTGTACCAGTGTTAATTTTTCGTTGTTAGCCTGCTGTTATTGTAATCTTGCTAGGTTATTCATTTGCTGATGCCCCCAATTTTAGACGTAAAGGGAATCAATGGATGAAAATTATTACAAAGGCAGAGAAAAGGAAATACAGATGAGTAAAACATTAAATACAAACTTTAAAACCATTGATTTCAAGCTGGAAAACACATATGACAATACAAATGCTGGCAATTCAACTCATGGGTGACTTTGTAGAGAGAATGGTATGGTATATCCAAAAATATGACCTGTTAATTTAGATCATTTGTGGAGTGTAACTTTGTTTTTGAATTGCTTTGTGTAACTGACAAGTTGTACAGAAATTATGTTGCAGCAAGTTTCACCCTGTAAAGCCAGCCTCACTCTATTCTTTGTAACTTGGTATTTGTCATCCTCAATGCTTCCAGCTATAGTGCTGCTTGAAAGTTTGTGAACCCTTTATCGTTTTGTGAATTTCTACATAAATGTGATTTCTACATAAATATGATCCGATCTTCAGTTAAGCCATAACAATAGATAAAAATAACCCAAATAAAACAAATAACACAAACAATTTTATAGTTTTTCATCCATTTATTGAACGAAGTGATCCAACATTAAATGTCTTTGTTGGTAATAGTATGTGAACCTCTACAATTATCAGTTTGGTATCGGTGATAATTCAGCTTAGGAGGTTCAATGAGTTGGAGGGCAATCATGTGTGAGCATGTCTGACCCCACCCTATTTAAAAAACATCATCCTGCGTCTTCACCATCAAAGTCTGGTCTTCGCCACACACATTTGTTAGTGCATGCCATGTCTCTGACCTCAGAAAAACACATTTTGTTCATGCTCATTAGACTGGAAGAGGTTCCAAAACTAGTTCTGATGAATTTGGACTGTCAGATCCGCTGTCAGAAAGAGAGTGTACAAATGGAGAAAATTGAACACCACTGTAACCCTTCCCTGGAGTGGTCATCCAACAAAAATGACTCAGAGACTAAAGCACAGAATATTCCGGGAGAGCTCAAAGAACCCCATAGTAACATCTAAGGATCTTTAAGCCTCTCTGATACTGGCTAATATCAGTGTTAAACACTGAACAGGAATAGTATATATGTAATGATAGCATGGAGAAATCCACTACTCTCTAGGAAGAACATTTCTGGCTATTTAAAGTTTTCTAAAAACCCACCTGGATGAGCCAGAGGACTACTGAATTAATATTATGCGGACAATAAGGCAAAAATAGACCTTTATGGCTTGAATGAAAGATGTTATATTTGGCAAAACCGAACATTGCATTCCCGCATAAGAACCTCATTCCAAATTTGAAACATGGTGGTGGCAGTATCACCGTTTGGGTCTGTTTTGCTGCTATTGAACCAGGACAGCTTGCCATCATTTGATGGAGCTGTGAATTCTGGATTGTATCAAGAAATTCCACAGGAGAATGTTAGATCATCCATATGTGAACTGCACCTCAATGATAGGTGGGCCCCACAAAAAGACAACGACCCAAAAAAACACCAGTTAGTCTATGAAGAATGGTTCAAGCAAAGGAAATGTTGCATTTTAGAAGAGACAAAAGTCAAAATCCAGATCTTAATCCAATAGAAATGCTTAGGCAGAACCTTACCTTGTGGCGTTCATGCAAGAAAGCCCACCAACATAACACAGCTAAAGCAGTTCTGTAAGAAGGAAAGGGCGTAGATACCTTCAAGTCAATTTGCAGGGCTGATCAACAGATATAGGAACTGCTTGGTTGAAGTCAGTGCTGCTCAAAGGGATCACACCAGTTACTGAAAACAGACGTTCACATACTTTTGCCAACAAAGGCATTCAGTGTTGGATTACTTAGTTTAATAAATGCATGAAGAAAAATATAATATATAGGTTTTTGTGTTATTTGTTCAATTGGATTCTCGTAATGAGTTAAATTAGGGGTGGGAATCTCTAGGCACCTCACGATTCGGTTCGATGGCGATTCAAAGGGCTGCGATGCGATTATAAAACGATTATCGATGCATCTCGATGCATCTTTTTTTTCTATACATGATTTCTATTTTCTTACTGTCTGAGGACTTGGTAGTTTTAAAGCAAAGTATTTGTAATGACCCATAATGCATTTATGTCCAATATCTTTTATTAATAAAACAAATGGAAGTGATGTGGTAAGTGAACTAGAAGACTCTCATTCACTGCTCTGGTTTGGAGCACATGAGACGCTGCTGCTACTGATCTACGATAAAATGCGCTGTTACGGTGGAATAAGATCCAGCGGTGATGGATGACCACGCAGCACATCATATATTCTTTAGGGATTTTATAACTTCGGTTTTGGTCCCGTGATGGGGGGGCGGTGGAGCGCGAAAGACAGAGCAGGTCACGTAGCAACGAGGTTTCGCCGAGCTGGTGGCGAATGAAAAGGAAAAGAGAAAGACGGATGAACATTGGGAGATGAATGGACTTATTCACATTTATAACCAGCGCAGTTGGTTTCCTGGTACGTTAAATCTGCAACGAGAGACTGTCAAACACTAAAAAGTGGCGAAGCTGAAGTCGCTTCTCTTTCGAATTTTCCTGTTCCACCTTAAATGGTGCCGCAATTACATTCGGCGTCAGAATTTAAGGTGGAACCAGAAAATTCGAACAAGAAGCTGGAGAATGAGAAGCGACTTCAGCCTCGTAAAACAGCCGAAAGCTGAGAGACATTTTACAAGAAACTATTCAACTTCTGAGGAAAAGTTTTCTGGCGGAAACGGGAGGAAAGCAGCTGTAGGTGAAGCTTAAAGCAGAGTGAAGTAAATCTGCGCTCTCATTTATATTGTTTAGTCTATACTAGGGCATTATCACACACTGAGACATACTGGACATTAAATGTTGCGGCTCCCAAGGTGGTTTGATTTTTGTTGAAAGGACAAAATGTCTCTTCTTATCATTTGTGTTGTGACTCCTGACCTAACCTGGCTTTAATGCAGAGGGAGCCGGTCGGACTTCTCGCTCATCCAGTGGTGTTTTTGTTATGTGCCGCCGCAGACTGTCCGGGCGCTGCACTTACCCACTTCTAAGTTCCACCTTTTGCGTTCCGTCAACATTACGTTATAAATTAAATATTTAGAAAATCGATTTTTGACATTTGTGAATCGATTCAGAATCGTTCATGTCCGCATCGCGATGCATCTGAGAATCGTTTTTTTCCCGCACCCCTAAGTTAAATTAATGATCATATTTTAGGTCATATTTTAGGTCATTTATGTAGAAATTCACAAAATAATAAAGGGTTCACAAACTTTCAAGCAGCACTGTACCTCCTGCGGTCAGTAGGAATGAGACAGAGTGCTAGTTAAGAATAAATCTGTGGTTCTTTGTGACCAGTCAAGTGCAACTAGTGAGAAGATTCCTGAATGACACCCTCTGTGAGATCAGGGTATATGTACTCCTAGCTTCACATCATATCACCATGTGACTTCGCTGGTTTCAGATCTCAACCCGTATTCAGTGCTTCGGGCGGTCATCCAAGTTGAACTCACATCCACTGCTGTCTGAAGATTCTGTCATGTGACAGATTTATTTTCCAGACAGCATCTCATTAGATCAATACGTCTGAGAGAAGATGTACTCCACCATAATGATGCCCAAGACCTTATTTCAGATCATTCGCTATGGACGAGCTGTTTTGGCTTGTGAGCTAACAAAATGCTGGGGGCCTGTTTTCATAGCTTAACAACTTAATCATCCTCCTGAATGTCAGGCATTTACTTTTTTTTTTTTAATAAAAGAATTTCTTTTCATGCTGCCACATAAAGGAGGCCTATAGCGTTCCCGGTGCTTTCTCATTCACTTTCAACCATTATCAAGCTCATTAAACCGAATCAATTATTCATGTTCTCCATCTGCAGCGAGAGGAGGAAAGAGAATGCGAAAGAATCCAGAAACCGTGGTAACGCGGCGTCCCGCTCCACAGCTGGCTGGATGGAAAGTAATGAAAGAAAAACAAGCCAGGCATGCTCACCGGTTCTTATTTATTGGGTCATTATATAAAAAAGATGGCATATTATGAGCTTCAGATAGTTTTTTTATTGGGTAGTGAGAGAGTCTGTGCTCCAAGGTCGACTGGTACTGATCATTATAGGCGGATGACTCATGACTTCTCAATTGCCCAAGTGGAGAACTTTTATGAGGACACTTTTTTGTTTCAGAGTGTCTGTTTTGAAATGAGTTGGAATTGGGGTGAAATGTACTGTGTTATTGTTAGTTATGAAATACAGCTATATTTATAATGTCACTTCGGTTGAATGCATTAAAACAGGGCTGTCAAAGTTAATGAGTTAATACGATGATACATTGTAACGCCATTTTCCTAGTTTGCCTCTATATGGAGTAGTCTAGGCTTAAGCCCAGCTGCAGCGGAGCTGTATGTTGCTTTTTAATGGCTTTGAAAGCAGTATAGTCAGCACATTATGCTGGACAGTGGTTGTGGGAGACCTAGGTTTGTATGTAAAAGTCTGAACACCCTGTTCAAACTATGCTTTCTTAACTTCCAAAGTGGAAATAAGTTTCCTCTACAGGAAACACAACTTGATATGGTATTTTTGTGCACATTTTTATTCATTATTTGGGTTTTGTAATGCTGGGCTGGCGAATCAGACACTTAAAACAAACCAGGAGATTTATTGAAAAAAAGGATTGACATGAAAAGCAGGGTTAACACCAGACCAGATCAAAACCAGTAAAGTAAAACAAAATGCATGGGAACAGGCAAAACCATGGTCATTAAACAAGCAAGGGCCAAAACCAAAAGATCTAACAAACAGGTTAACAAAGCCAATAGGGGAGAAATTGGAGAATGGCTCGGTATACACTGACGGAACAGGGGCAAAACTTAATGATGATGAAACAGACAGGCTTACATACACAGTTATTCAGGTGATGACAATCAGTATTCAGGTGACTTGGATCTGCTGGTTGACTGATGATTGGTTGACAGAGTTGCATGACCATGTGAGGGATCTTGGGAATTGGGGGTTCGTAATGAAGTGAGAGGCTGAGAACCGGGAAGCATGACAAGTTTAACATATTGGAAAAAATAAAACCTAAAATTCAAATGACCCATATCTTTTGCACAGGCCACATTTTATGTCCCTGAATATGCAAAATTCAGCAAATAAACAGTAATTTTGCATTAAAATGTATATAAGTGTGTTCTCTTTAGAGGATCTGCTTACTTATTTTCACTTAGAAAATCTTGTAATTTGGACATGGGCGCCCAAACTTAAATCAACAAGCAGCAGACTAACAAAAACAACTAACAAAGCTCCAGTACCTCTCGAGAGTGTCCACTACAATCACAGAGGACTTAGAACCACTTACTGTAAATATGATATATATATATATATATATATATACATATATATATATATATATATATATATATGTATATATGATTTATAGATTCTTTGGTTGGAACATGCACATGATGAAAATAATGTCATTGAATGGTTGAAAGTGATAAATACATTTTGATGAACCCTATACTCTTCACTCTTGTAACTGTAACAAAATGCTTTTTTTTAATTGAAAAGTTTTTTCTTTAGAGTCAAATTTGAGCAAATAAGACAAAATAATTGTGATTAATCATGATTAGCTGCACAAAATGATGAGAATAATTGCATCTCCCACTTGTAAATTAACACATACAGCATTCACTCGTGTCTAGCTGCATTTAATGAACACTTTGGGTGTTAATTAAATCAACATCAAGATGCGACGCACCTCTCCAGAGAGAGTCCCATTCTCACTCATACATATCAACAAATACACTGGAGGGGTTGCACCAACAGGGCTTGTACCTGGTCATAAACTAAGTTGGTCGTAACTTTAAGGCCATTGTGTTAACTGGTCATAAGCTGAACCAGGCCATGTTGACCTTTTTTTTTAGTTTAAGCTGTTAAGATGTTTATCCATCAGTGTGACTTTAAGCACTTTTGCTTAGTAACATGGGTCGCTTTGCAGCCATCGTTTTTACATATAGTCACGTCCAAAGAAAATTAAGTATCTCCAAAATAGTAACTTTATAGGAGAGGGCAAAAACACTCTTACCTTTCAGTGTAAGTTAATGTAAGTGATTCCAAGTGATTTTAGAGCATTTCTATTGGTCCATTCATCATGAAATTTTTGGTAACACTTTCTATGAATGTCACATTTGTAAGCATCTATAAACACATTTATAACATGTTATAATGTATTCATAAGGCATTATAAACATGGTTATAAATATTTATAAAAAAGAATTACACTGAATTACACTTTATAGCCATGTTTATTATACATTATGAATTGTTAATATAATGCATTATAAATAGTGTTAATAACATGTTATAATGTCAGTGCCAAAGAAGTCAGTCCCAGCTTGGAGAGCGTAAAGTAAAGACAAATACCAAGCTAACGGTGGTGTACATTACCTTTCCCACATTGGGTAAAACACTGATGGCAGCTCTAGTTTAAACTCTGACGTTTGAAGCCTGTAATGAGCTTTACTGTGTATGTTTTAGTGTTTCAGTAAATCCTTCAGTAAATACTTCAACTTGAAGCCTCACTCTTAACACAGGAGGAGGCTTTAGTACAGTATGCTTCACTTTACTTAGAGCAGACAAATACAACTTATGAGCTCTTATAATTTGTTATGATCAGTACATATAATGTATTATGTTGACAATTCATAATTCATAATAAACATGGCTATAATGTATAATGCATTTTTATAAATATTTATAGCTATGTTTATAATGTCTTATGAATGCATTATAACATGTTATGAATGTGTTTATAGATGCTTACAAAGGTGACATTCGTAGAAAGTGTTACCAAATTTTCACACAACCTAAAGGACAGCTGGTGTGTTGAAATGATGTCAAAAAATACACATTGAAAAAAATGGAGATATATGGTTTTCTTTGGACAGCGACGATATGTTTTCACATAAATGCACACTGCTAAAACCAGTATTAGTTGTGCCTAGGCATAGCTTAAGTTGGTGCAAAATCTCTCAGGAAAATAGTCTTAATAGCAGTTAAGACTGTCTTAGTCAAGACCTGTTGGTGCAACTGGCACCAGGAGCATACAGGCATAGCTCAGGTTATATATATATTTTTTCAAAATTGCTGCATAATTCAATGAGTGACATGTAAACAAAGTCATTCAGAGTGGTTTGAAGGGAAAACAAGAAATGAGAAATGGGAAATTCTAGACAAATATAGATATGGGTATATAATGGAACCAGAGGTCACAATATCTACAATATAAATATAGCCACTGTATTTGCTATCCAATGTGACTAGTCAACCTAAGCATGTTTTATACATTTTTATATATAATGTTGATGATGGTAAAATTTTGGCAAAGCCCAGTAACAAAAATGGCCTGTTTTATTCAAATGGATAAATAGAGGTTGGGACAATGGTCATGTAAAAAGAAAAACGTGATTGTTTTTGTACATAAACCCACTTAAACATTATAAGGGACTCTCAGGGAAAAACAAGAAAATATTGACATGAATGAATGTTAAAAATACAAGTTGGGACATTTTGTAAAATGCAATTAAAACTATTTGTGTACAAAAGTACAAATAAATGACATTTAATGTTTTGGCAGACCGACTTGATTGGATTTTAAAAATAAAATCAAATTCTGAATTTGATGTCTGGAATGCATTCAAAAAAAGTTGGGATGGGGGAAAAAATAAGAGAGAAAAGTTTATAGAGTATTCAGGTTACATCATTTTGAAACATTCCACAATAAGCAGAATGTTTACAGACAGTTAAGGGTATCATGATTGCAAGCAAAGGTGGGCAAAGATGGGTCATGGCTCACCACTTTGTGCCAAACTACATGAGAGGTTCAAAAAGAACATTTCTCAAGATTGCAAAGAATCTAGGATTTTCACCATCTACCATAAATAATATTGTGAAAAGATTCAGGAAAATCTGGGAAATATCAGTCTGTGTAGGGCAAGGATGGAAAACCGTTGTCATTTAACGCGGTCAGCTGCTGCCTGCATCAAGAAATGCAATTGGAAACATTGTTACGCAAGGAGAAAGCCATACATCAATTCTATGCAGAAACGCCTCTGAGTTCTCTGGGCCTGAGCTCATCTCAGATTGTAAAAGACAATGGAACAGTGGAAATGTGTGCTGTGGTCAAATGAATCCATGTTTCAGCTTGTTTTAGGGTAAACGAATGTTGAGGTCTTTGTGCCAGGGACGAAAGTGACCATCCAGACTTTTGTCATCGAAAGGTGCAAAACCTAACATCTGTCATGGTATGGGGGTGCATCAGTGCCCAAGACATGGGTAACTTGCATATGTGTGAAGGTACATAGACACAGAGGTGTATATTGGGATTTTGGAGACACATATGTTACCATCGAGATAACGTGTTTTCCTGGGAAGTACATGGTTATTCTGCATGTGCTACAACAGTGTGGCTTCATAGACACAAAGCGTGTGCTTCACTGGCATGCCTGCAGTCCAGATCTGTCTCCTATTAAAAATGAATGGCATATCATGAAAAGGAGAATCAAACAACATTGAGCACAGACTATTGAGCAGCTGAAGTCTTGTATCAAGCAAGAACAGGAAAGAATTCAACCTGCAAAACTGCCACAATTAGTATCCTCAGTTCCCAAATGATACAAAAGAGTAAATAAAAGGAAATGTGATGTAACACAGTGATAAACATGCCTTTGTCCCAACTTGTTTTGAGTGAGTTGCAGGCACCAAATTCTAAATTTATTTATATTTACAAAATACAACTAAGTTACCCAGTGGAAACATTGGAAATCTTTTCTTTTTGTCAGTTAAAGGTTCGAGAGAATGAACAAATCACAGATTCTTGGTTTTATTGCCTTTTTCAAAATGTCCCAGCACTTCCAGAAATGGGGTTTGTATGTTTTTGCCCAAAACCTTTTCAACACTTTTGTTAACAGCGTCTCAGGCATCAGGCAGCTTATTCATAACGACTTTGTGTAATAACTTTCTGTGAAGGAGCTTTTAGAGGCATTAAACACTTCAGACATCTGGTTTCAATCACCACCACTGTGAACAGTACGTCAGTACGTTTCTCTGGAATTTCACATTAAACCACCTAGACTGACTTTGTTTACATCTTGACCATTTAATTATGCAAGAATTTTGAATTTTCTTTTAATTAGCTCAGCCTGATGATGTCTGTCCTATTGGCTTCGGGATTGCCAGTTTCCCTCTGTTACTAAAGCTGCTAATTCTTGCCCAGAACCTGCTATCCGGTCATGTTCAGCTTGGGATATTGGACTGCAAACAAAATCAGATTGCTTTCTGTATATTAAGCAATCTGTGGGAGCAGGAAGAGGACTGTTGTACCATTGCAGTGGCAAATGGTGTCCCACTTTTAAGCATTGAAACTGAGCTCATAATAAGAATAAACCACAGAAAGCTGATGTTTGTTCTATTCCTAAATGAACCAACAAGGAACTACACTATGCTGTAGCATCGGCTGTAGAAGAAACACAGGGAAGGCCATCTGCTGTGAGAAGTGCTCTTTATTAAACACACCAACAGAAAGGCACATACGGACTACTGGAACCGTGGGGGGGGGGGTCACCAATAGCCACAAACTTCACCCTGATGGTGAACACCCCTCATACACAAAACCCACATCACATAAAACATGTACACACAACCTAAACTAACAAACAACAACATAAACAACACAAATAGCCCCTTTGTTGGAGGGCGCACACCTACCATGAGCCTTTGTGTTGTTTGCATAGCCATGCCTCCAGAGTCTCTCAGAGCTAGTGCCAGCCAGTAGCAGGACGCTATATAGACCCCCCTTTCAAAGATCAGCCAACCACCACCACAACCGAGATCTGAGATTTTAATCCAGCATGAATCTGCCATGTCTAAAGTTTTTACAAGTCTGCTAAGTAATAATTCCAGAGTGAATTACCTTCTATAATTTGCCAAACTCAGCGCTCCCTCAGTAATAGTAGTCCTGCTTGAACAGCACATCCGTTTTTTTGTTTTTTCACTTTTTTCTGCAAGCTGAAGACAAGGCTAACAGCTAAAATTGAGCTTGACGTCACCCAATTGCTTAATTCTCAATTTCATGACACGATTGCAGAAAATCCACAGCATTTTTGGTGATGGCCAAATTACAAGGAGACGGAAATGAAATATCTCGAAAGTGCCTCACAAGACAAGATAATATGTTTTGTGTCTTGTTGGTAAGTTGAATGAACCCACTGTACTAGCCTAATGCTTGTCTATTTGGCATTTATCCGCACAACGTGTTGTTATTGTCTGGACGTGTGGCACATATTGCATAACACTGATGTAAAAGTCAGCACGATGATGTTTTGATCCGGGCTATTTGTGGTAATTTGGGGACACTACACAGATCCTAAATCCTGTACGAATTGGCCAGCCAAATCATGCACAAATTACGTTACTGGACCTCCTCTGCTAAAACTAATCCAGTCCCAATAGGGCTTTAGACAACATAATGGCACAGTAATAACCCAGATGTATATGCAATATTTGTGAGTTCCTACAACAGTGGTCTCCAACCCTTCCTGCAGAAATTAGTTCCATCCTGTTTCCAATAAGCTGCCCCACCCCTTAATTAATATTGATACTCATTAATACATCTGATCCAGCCAATCAAGGTCTAGGGAAGAAGGTGATTAGCTGTTTATTCCAGGTTTCTTTGTTTACCCAGTTTCCTCAAGGTTCCTCTGTTTATTCCAGGTTCCTCTGTTTGCCCAGGTTCCTCAATGTTCCTCTGTTTATTCCAGGTTTCTCTGTTCATCTAGTTTCCCCAAGGTTCCCCTGTTTATTCCAGGTTCCTCTGTTTACCCAGGTTCCTAAAAGTTCCTCTGTTTATTCCAGGTTCCTCTGTTTATCTAGTGTCCTCAAGGTTCCTCTGTTTATTCCAGGTTCCTCTGTTTATCCAATTTCCTCAAGGTTCCCCTGTTTATTCCAGGTTCCTCTGTTTATCCAGTTCCTCAAGGTTCCTCTCTTTATTCCAGGTTCATTTGTTTATCCAGTTTCCTCAAGGTTCCTCTGTTTATACAGTTTCCTCAAGGTTCCTCTGTTTATTCCAGGTTCCTCTGTTTATCCAGGTTCCTCAAGGTTCCCCTGTTTATTCCAGTTTCCTCAAGGTCCCTTTGTTTATTCCAGGTTCCTCTGTTTATGCAGATTCCTCAGGTTCCCCTGTTTATTCCAGGTTCCTCAGTTTATCCAGTTTACTCAAGGTTCCACTGTTTATTCCAGGTTCCTCTTTTTTATCCAGGTTCCCCAACTTAATTGACTAAATGACATCCATTAAAGCACAGGGGTCCTAACGAGGAAGAACATAACAAACGAGTGGCCTTTCTGCCAAGTTGTACATGTTACTGAAATTATTCTCAGCTCTGTGAAGCTATATATGGCTTTAGGTGTGCGGCCTGAGGAGGAGACATGAAGGCGCGGTTGTCTGTGACACTGTTCAAAGTAATTATCTCTCAGTTTCAATCAGAGCCGATGTGTGGATATAATCAGCAGCAAACGCGATGAGGGAGAAATCAAAATGATGCCTCGACAAGCGGACACATTAAAGAGACTGCCACGCAGGCCATGCATTAATGATGAGACGGAGAGAGTGAGTGAGCGAGCGAGTGAGAGAGAGAGAGAGACGATTAGATGATTTACTGATGTCTAATCACTTACAAACAGGCGAGAGGAAAACAAAGAGAGGCAGGCTCACTGTAACCGAATTAAATTTTCGCAATAAGGAGTTGACCCTTTCAGGAACTCAGCTCGCACCCCAGGCTAACGCAGAAAACAGATTTACACACATGTAGAGAGACAGAATAGTGATTCAAAACATCTGAAAATATGTACGTCTGGTGAAACTTTCATAATGATTACATAAGGTTACTTTTCTAAGACTTAAAGCAGCATTATGCAAATGCTAAGGCCCAATCCCGTTCATTATTTTTACCCCTACCCCTTGTTTTTGAGTGTCACCTTGACCTCTGGCATTGATTTCCAAAGGGTAGTGGTTGAAATCTTCTCCTATGAAATGGGACCCTCAAATAAAAACAACATTACTTCATTAACAGGCTACTAGAATGTTTTTCATAACATTCTGTTTGGAGTGTGCCTCTGAAAAACCTCCGTTTGGAGGACCATGTAGCCCTAACACTTCGCCCTACCCCTCTAACTCAACAACAATTGGGACACCCTACCCCTAGATGTGAACGCGCAAAATGGAGGGCTAAGGGCTAAGTGGTAGGGGCGAGGGGTGGAAAGGGATTGGGCCTAATATGTCATTACTTACTAGTCCAACAGGAAAAAGGCCAGCTCAATATCTGCAGCCTCTGTTGTGATGTCTATGCCGGGAAGCCAAGCTAGCTCCTTACAGCTGAAGACCCATAGTTGTTGATGTATGACTTGACATTACACAGTTCTTGTGAGAGGCTTCGTGTCAGCTTCTCCAAAGTAGCGCTACAGCATTTAGCGCCATAGAGCTACAGCAGGCATTCTGGACCTGGAGTGGCAATGACAGAGATGCCATTCTCAGTATTATAAGTTAGAGTACGATCAAAATCATTTTGAAGCTGTTATTTTAAGGTAAAATTATTACATAATGGTGATTTGACATGCATGGAATGGGTAAAAACTCAATATATACATCTGGGAATTTAGAAAAAATATTGAGTAAATATATGGTACATATTAACCTTAGATGGAAGAATGGATGGACGGACATCCAAAAGTCCAAGACCACATTAAAAAACTGGGATTTCTTTTTGTTTGAACATGGAAATAAACAAGAGATTTTTAGATGTTTCATTTTGAAAAAAAAAATCATGCAGGGAAAAGTTATTACAGATAAAATACAGAGGAAATAATGAAGATTCTGCACTATTTCTAGGTCACTACTCAAATTCACGCAAATCTTTGACACTGACCATATTAAAGTCTTTGTACAAAAAGGCTCATTTTTTTTACTCTTTTTCTTTCCATTGAAGCTCATGTTCTGATGGCTCTCAGGTGGATTTGATCTACTAATCAGAGGCTTTTTGAACTGTCCATGCGAGCTCGAGCAGACACTGTCATTAAATCTAAAAGGGGGACATACTGTACCAAATACAAATTCAGAAATTCATGTTAAAATTTCCAAGATCCTGGTTTCATTCAAATCGTTATGCTAAAAAAAAAAATTGTAATGAGAATCTTTGTTAAATTAGAAAGGAATCCAAAAGACTCTCAGACTTTTGAACCCTATTGTAGATAGATAGATAGATAGATAGATAGATAAATAGATAGATAGATAGATAGATAGATAGATAGTTAGACACATAGATAGATAGATAGATAGATAGATAGATAGATAGATAGACAGGTGGTAAGAATAGATAAAAACAACAAAATAAAAATGCTACAAATATGCAAATGTGCATAACACATAGCAGATTATTTTGTATAACACTTTTCTGTTTTGATTAAAGGTGAAGACATCAAAAGTGATCAAAAGTGTTAATATTAGACTTAGAAATGAGTTAAAAGCAGTTATACATATGTTATATATGGTAATACATATGTTATACACATAACATATGTATGCTGAGACCTTGATACTGGTGGAAAACAGTTGATGTGTGTGTACATATATATATATATATATATATATATATATATATATATATATATATATATATATATATATATCCGTGGTGGTGGGTTAGTGTGTGTTGCGGTGGTATGGGTGGATCAGACAGAGCAGTTACTCTGACTAACTAGTAGAGTAATCGAATGTGTTGCATCCATGATTGTATTTGAATTGTTTCATGTCAAGTTGCATGGAAATTAAGTTAATAATAATAAGTTATTATTTAGTTAGTAATGAATTAAGTTAAGATATGCAATTAGCCAGGCTAATATGCCAAATGACTTGAGGAGCCACGTGATCCCTTGTGAAAAAGAAACATACTTAAGTACATCAATAGTATATTCGAAGTATATAGAGAATAATAAAAGGAAATTTTTATTTCATGTATTTTATGGAAATATACCTAACATATACTTTTCTTTGTTTTTCAACATTACATAAGTAGAATTTAAGTATCTATGAGTTGTGTTTATTTATTCCTAATAATTTATGTAAATGCACACTTACATTTCAATACATGTGCTGTGTTAAATGTATTGAAGGGTATTCAGTAACATTGAAATCTAATTTAAAGTGCATTTAGTTGTAGTATAACTCAATACGTAGCACTGAAGTGTATCAGTACGTCCCCTAATATATTTAAAATATATTCCCACAGCAGTTTTGTGTACCAATTACATCTAAATCTACTTAAGTTGTTCAAAAAAGCACTCAAAAGAACTCAAAAGCACACATGCCATAATTACAATTTAAATACATTTGTCATAAGTTCTTACAACATAACATATTTAGCATGGATTAAAGAATGTTTAAAGAGTAAACAGTAAGTATGTACTTTTCATATTAAACCCTTATTTGAAAGGTACACTTAAATGCATTTAAGCTTTTCTAGTGTGGTGCTGACTGACTGCATTCTGGTAGGAAACTGGTGGTGGGTGACAACAGTAACTTACAAATGATCCAGCAAATTAGCAAAGCGAGAGGCTGCTAATAATTATGCTTTCACCTCCAGACCTCCTTCTTGGTTATGAAAAAGAGATGAAGATCCAGGAGACAGCGACGCCCTGCCCTGCTCACTCTTCAGAAATGAGTGAAAGAGAGGGCCTGAATCATGCCCGCTTTGGAGCAGCCCTTCATTTCACATGGCTTTGGGTTTCCTCTCAGCCTGTCAGCTGGGGCTGTGGAGGACAGCAAACGGGGTTTGATAGATGGATTTCAGGCGTGGGGGGGACTGGCTGCTGCACGATTTCCGTGGCACATCTGCACACCCAGGCCTCGGTCCAGCACCGCATGGCGGGGGTGAAGTGTGTGTTTATCCTGGCCTATATTTGGAGGTGAGCAGACAGCAGCTAAACTCATAAATATGTGACAGCATGGCAGAGAGGTGGCAAGAGAGAGCGAGTCTTCATACGGTTAGGACCACAGAGGTGTTATCGCCTCATCTGTCATGCCAGGTGACGGCGTCTTAATAAACTGCCGAGCTCGCTGTGATTACAGGAGCCGAGGTAAGCAGCCTCTGCGAGAGACGGAGCGAGGCTGTCACGCAAAGAAAACAGAGGTGCCGGCTTATTACAAAGCTCCCTCATCAATACTCAACCAAAGAACCTGACCAAGGACGTCACGCGCCACGTACTTAGTCATGTGCGGATCCAACCGACGGGAATGTTCTCAGCACACTCAGCACGAAACGTGAGAACCTTGACAATGGTTGGCAGTCTGTGGAATGTAGAAAGAGCACCTTGATCGCCCTGGAAGTTATGATTAATGTATGCTATGCATTAAAGCATTAAAGCAGTGGCTTTCAAACTGTGGGTCCAGTGTGGGGACGTGTGGGTGGCGAGGGAGCTGGATCAGAGTGTGTGTTTGTCCAAGGTAGAACAACTGTCTTAGGCTGCGGTCAAAGTGTATTCCACAAGAAGTCCTAGTCTGAGATGCGAGGAATCCACCTGTGACAAGGTTTGATCTGTATGGGTGGGAGGTTCAACACCTCATCACATTAGACGGACAGACTAGAGAAACTAGCACTTTTTGTGCTTCTATTTGGAGAAGCACAATGCTTCCTCCTCGGCCCATGTGAGCATTAGCAATGTTAGCCAGTGCCTTGAACATCACCAACTAGCAAGCAAAGCATCACATCATAATTCTGTATTAACCCCTTAAATGGCCAGGGCCCACCGGCAGGCTCAAAGTTTATTACACACTTCTATAACCTAAGAATAGCTTGCATTGAAGTCCCTGTAGTTACTGAATAATAAGCCTTAGTATGTAATAAGCCTGGGATTTTAAGGAGTTAAAGTAAACTACTTAAGCTAAGATGGTGAGATGTGCCCGTCATCTGTTTCTGAAGGATTTTAGCAAACCTAGATGATAACAATGAACAGGAAGGTACATATGCCAGTGGATTAATATTTGTCTTTGTGCTGAATATAATTTAACCCTGAGAACCAGCCTTCATAAGTTCAGAACAGTTTAAGCTACAGACATGATACACATATCAGACCATTCAGCAGACCCAGTCCAAACTAGCTGACAGGATGTCATCGAGCTCAGAAAATCACCCAAAGTCCTGATATTATTGCTCTGTTTTTTGGCCTTCATATTCCAACAAAGGGTTAAAACAGCAACATGATTCACACATCAGATCAGTTTCAGACTCTGCTTCACCATCCAGAGTGATTTCATCCACCTGTGACCATCCATCAGTGAGCAACCCAGCTCCAAAATCACCCACAACCCACTCGCTACTGTTATATCACATCTCTGCTATTAGCCTTTATATTACAAACAAAGGGTTGAAAGTAGTGACATGATTTACACACCAGAACACTCAGAAGAACCTGCCATCACTAGCCAGAGTGAGAGGAACGAGCTCTAATATCACACAGCCCAGAAATACAGCAACAAACACACAGCCAGATCACTGTAAAACCTGCTATTAGCTCTCTGCTTTAGCCTTCAAATGGCAACAAAAGGGTTAAATTTCTAATGTGAGCGAAACTGTCCTACTGTACAGGCCACGTTCACTCTCTGGTTAAATTTTACATGCCCTCTTTTTTATTGATTACCTCATGAAAAGTGGCGCATGATGAGCGGAGCTTTTCCGCTTAAGTTGAGCATTTTTTGGCTTGAGTTAACTACTCTGCAATGCTGGCCCTCCCAAAGTACTCCTGTTATCAGTGTTTATATTTTTTATACCAGCTGTGTGTCCTGAGCACGGTCAAGAAGTTTAGTCATTGAGTATCACGTGAACAATGATGGATGGGATGTAGGGTCACCGTGCTAAAAGCTTCAATTCTGTTTTTTGCAGCTTGCTGTGAACTATGTGCAACTACAAATGTACTCCTGTTATCATGTGTGACTGCCCTTTTCCCAGTGAAGCAGCAGTCATTGTTACTCTGGAAGCAACAGCGAGCAGAACTTAGTACTAACCTACTAATCTATGTGACAACATGCATCAGAACTGATTTAAATAAGATATATAAGGTCCAACTACATATTACTGAATGAAGTAATATGTTAGAATTATTTGTTGATTGACTTGTTGATTGAAAGAACAGCGAAAGTTTAAAGAATTTTCTGACCAATTTTTGTCTTATTTACATTAATGAACTATTTGATGGGTCTTAGGACAAACAACACCTATACATGCCATGTTTAGTCCCTGGCATTAAAAAGTCTAGGAAGCCCTTCTTTAGAGGTCATATCATTGTACTTTGTTGTTATTGTTGTTTTAAAGCCTCTCGTGATGCAGTACTGAAGTCTCACACATCACTGGCAGCAGTGCCTGATTGGACCTCTAAGTCAGCTGAAAGCGAGTTCAACTTCAAACAGCAGTGTAAGCACACGTTGTGAAAGCTAGGTGAGTCCTCGTGGACGTAAATAACCTCTACATTCTGATTTAGATAAATGACTGCCCCCCTGCACACTTTCTCTAATACACCCTTGTTATGTACTAATAGCGTACTGCTTATGTAAGTGATATTTTGACTCAGTGAGAGAGCTGGCAGAATAAAATAATTACAATAAAAATGCATATATAAATAATTTTCTTGCATTAATGTGCACTCCGCATCCACTTGATTCAAAACACCCACCTTGTACTTCCACACACTGTTCACTTTATTAGGAACTGCTACCTTGTACTTTCAAACACTGGCCACTTTATTAGAAACACTCACCTTGTACTCCCATCACTGGCCGCTTTATTAGAAACTCCTACATTGTACTTTTACTCACTGGCCACTTTATTAGAAACACTCACCTCATACTTCCACTCACTGGCCACTTTATTAGAAATATCTACCTTGTACTTCTACTCACTGGCCACTTTATTAGAAACACTCACTCCATACTTTCTCTCACTGGTCACTTTATTAGAAACTCCTACCTTGTACTTACACTTGCTGGCCACTTTATTAGAAACACTACCTTGTACTTCCACTCACTGGCCACATTAATAAAAAGACCTACATTGTACCTTCACACACTGGGCATTTTATTAGAAACACCTACCACGTAATTCCACTCACTGGCCACTTTATTAGAAACACTACGGTGTAATTTCACTCACTGGCCACATTATTGGACACACCTATCTTTGTACATTCACCTACTTGCCACTTTATTAGAAACACCAACCTTGTAGTTTAACTCACTGGCCACTTTATTAAAAACACCCAGTTTGTACTTCCACTCACTGGCCATTTTATTAGCTAGTGAATGTATAAGCCATTGTCATTAAACATTTCCATAATTTACTTACGTATGAATCAATAAAATTCATGCGAAATGAAGAAAATGGTATTAATTCTAGTCAACACATCTAAATTTTTTCATTTTGAGATTGTTGTAAGAATAGTGTAATATTATTAATAATATTATCAGGAATAAATCAATAACTTAAAACTACTGTAAAACAATGTCTCAGGCACCAGGCTGTGTGTTCATAACAATTTTGTCTAATAACTTCTTGTGATGTAGCTTTTAGAGACATTAAAATCATTTTCATTATCATTACCTATAGCTGTGAACAATTCTGAATAGAATGGCATATTTTCTCTACATCGTTAATTACATTATGCAGAAAGTTAGAACGATCAGCGGAATCACTTTAGCTTTGCCAATTCAAAATAGCGAGGCTCAAAAGAAAATGACATCATTCCATCCTTTTCTACTCCTCTTCATGTGTTTGATATACAGACTCCTTAAAGGCCAGGCTGCTCTTCTGCTGGACTTATTTGATCTCTCTCTCTCTCCTTGATTAGGCCGGAAAGTCGGACTAACCGCGTTCCGCCCCACGGCAAACATTCAGGATCCCTTCATCTCAAAGCTGCCTCAAAGACAAACAAAAACATGTCCTCCCCTCCAACCCCACCACTGAGGTGTGAGCTTCTATAATTATCCTTCCTTAACTAACACTTTCCCAGTGGCAGGCATGCACTGAACAGCTACAGCAGTTTACTTAATGTTAGGGTGTTTAAAACGTTAATTGAGGGTATTTCTTTGCTTTCCGAAAAAAAGGAAACCAGCGAGTAAGCAGTGCTTAGGTAAACTGCAGCCCACAATGTCAACGAAAGCATGATGCACTTCAATTACAGACAGAGCGCCATGTCCTGACGTGTACCACAAATCTTGTCTCTCCCACAAACGCGCTGTTTATGCTGAGTCCAAATACAATTCAACAAGCCAAATTAGCCAGTACAAACGCCCACAGTCTAGTCCTAGAAACACGCACAACAAACAGGATATGAGTAGTTACAGAAGAGCAGTGACAAAAACAAAGTGACGTAGTACCAATGGGGAACCCTCAGTGCATTCTAGGCCTGCAGAAATGGCATAATCATTTTAGGGAGTTGCCTGCAATTTTTGAAAATTTTTATTTAGAGCTACACCATGAAGATTTTGAAGATTTGCAAGTGTGTAATTGCACACAATTGTGCTTTGGACCAGAATAAGTTTTTGGCTTGGCCTGTGAAAAAAGTGGGTAGATACACACAACCATGTACAGCAGTGCTTTCGTCATTGTATCTTTTCCAACACTTCTGCACTGATATAAAAACAATAGCAAGATTGTGTTAAATGACATCAACCAGAATGCTGGACTCACATAAACCCAACCAACCCTTCACATCGCTAACAAACAGCACCCTTCAGTATAAAGCATGCACTCACTTTTGCTTACTGAAGATGGCATAATTACTAAGTTAAAATCAGACAGCTGGGAAAAACAACACAACACAGCAAATGTAAAAACTCAAACCCAACCATTGTACATTTAAACAAATTGCCAAATTGCTTGGTGGCAATTTTCAGTAGCAAGATACAAACTGCTAAAATGACTTACTTGTTCAGGAAGAATAGGTAAGGGACCTCTAAACTGAAAGAGCAAATCAGCAAAATGAGCAGTTTTGCTTGGAAAAGGTGCTGCACTTTTGCAAACCATGTTAAAACTAGCTGCTAAAGTCAGCCAACTAGCCAATAATCTTAGTGAATTAGCTTCTAATGTTAGCTAGAAAGCTAAAACAACTTTGCAATTACAAGGGCACACTGCATTAAATCAAACTGCAACATTCAATTAATTCCTGCATTATCTTGGTGACTAAGTTCAGTAGTCTCTTGGCTTTTTGTTGAGGCGGGACTTATAGCCGTTACACAGCCACCATGTTGAGCATCAGGAGTTAAATTTCATCATGTGAACCGTCTCCTCCTTTTATAACATCTCTGTTTGCACATTAGAATAACTACCAACATCATTAGGAAGTGTCAAATGAATCAATCAATCACATTTTGATTTCCACTGGGTCCAATGTCAAAAGAAAAAATGTCACTCTAGACCTTCTGCAAGGGATAACTTGAGGTAGTAATAAGCTATATAGAGAGAAAATCATCATTTATATACTTGCTGTGACTCTATTGGGAGGTGTCTGTCTCAAACCCTGACCTCTAAACTTATACTTCTCATTTTTTTGAGTTTTGACATTTACAGTTGTATGCAAAGGTTTGGGTGCTAAGTACATGTTTTATTGATTTTCTACTGTTTATTTGCTGAATTCATAGCCTGTGCAAAAGTTATGGTGCAGTAAAGCATAAAAGTAAATACCTCCGTGACTCTATGACCTGAACCGAAGGCCTGGCCATAGTAATACTTTTAAAATTAGAACTAGCATTTCTAGTTGAATTTGAGGTCATTGGTAATCTTCAAGACTATTTTTTAAAGTGAAGCATCAGATTTAGCCAATACAGTAAGACTTTTACCTGTTCTTCCCTCTCAGCTTTGAAGACCTGTTTATACAAGCTAAAAATAAACTAGAAATGAAGTTAATTTTGAAATAAAATCAGTGACCGCAAATTCTCATCATCACAATTCACTTCACACTGTCACACATAAGGTAGGTTTCTGTAGCTCTTAGTTCAGGCTAATGTTTATCCACCTGTTAAGCAGAGGTGGGAAATTCATTTAATTGCATGACTATTGAGCAAAGGTTCTCATTCAGATTTGCGCTTTCATCAAAATATGCGACACATTGGCTTAGAAAATAGAGGAACGTTAATAACACTGTCTGTCAAGGGGGGCTGTCTTTTCACAAGAAAAGGATTATGGGGTCAAAGGTGTAATAAGAGAGGCTGGGCAGAAGCTCTTGTTTGTGGATATTGGAGTGGCCCCTGTGGTCATGGCTGTCGAAAGCAGAGAGCAGGCCTCTCTTAATCAGGATGTGATGAGTGAGGCCATCTCAGGTTGACCTTCTTGCTGTCAGATCAAAGGGGCTAAGGGGCCATAAGGAGGACAGACTGAGTCTCAGACTTAGACTAAAGCACTATACGCCCAGGAAGATGACATCCTCTCAAAAGGACATCACATCATTTCAAAACTTGGTAGCTTTGTTGTGGTTTTCTTTATGTTATTTTAAATCACTGAAAGTCAAAAGAGCATTTGTGAGGTCAGGCACTGATGTTGAATGAGAGGTCCTGTCTCACAATCAACATTCCAATTCGTCCCAAATGAGTTCTGTGGGGTTGACGTTAGGGCTCTGCACTTGTCCCTCCACAACACACTTGTCAAACCATGTCTTCATGGACCTTGCTTTGTGCACAGGGGCACAGTTGTGCTAGAACAGGAAAGGGTCTTCCCCCAACTGTTCCCACAAAGTTGGAATCATAGAATTGTGTAAAATGTCTTTGTATTCTGAAGAATTGAATTACCATTCACTGGAACTAAGGTGCCCAAACCCTGAAAAACAGCCCTGACCTATTATCCCTCCTCCACCAAACTTTACTGTGGACACTATGCACTCTGGTAGGAAGTTTCTAGCATTCAGCAAACACAGACATGTCCATCAGAATGCCATCTATAAGATCTAGCAGGTGAAAAATTTCATGAACTGACTTGTGGCAAGGGTGGCATCTATGACACTGGCGCATTCAGTACAAACCATTCTACTGCCAATGCTTGTCTATGGGGATTGCATGGGTAGGTACTTGATTTCATACACTGGGTGTGGTGAAACACTTGAAAGCAAAAATTAGGAGGGTTGTCCACACACTTTTGGCCATATATATGTATTTTATGTAAAAAATCTGGGGTTTCTAGTGGTTTGAGAAGCAGGTTACACTTGGCAGGGAGGTGAAAATTCACAAGTTTTCCAGATAAACTGTTTACTCTATATTCTCTTTATCACCAAAAAAGTAGCTAACATGAAAAAATAGGGCTGTCCAACCTCTGAAATCCCAGTCTAACACCTGATTATAGTCCACCTCAAATTATTAATTTACCAGAGGTGGCAGAAGTTCACAAGTCCCTTACTTAAGTAAAAGTAGTAATCTAATAAAAAAATACTCAAGTAAAAGTTGAAGTATGACTGAACGTAACTGCTACATCATTTAAGGTGGAACGGGAAAGGAAGCTAACTTGAGCTTCATCTACTTTTTCTATCCACTTTGCACTTCAATAGGTCGCCCAATACAATTGCCTGATAAAAATATATAAATAAGTAATAAGAGACATAAAATTGATAAATATGCTGTTAAAGAACGAGCCTGTTTTGAAAATGTAGTGAGTAAAAATTACTATTTTTTCTTTTGAAATGTCATGAGTGAAAGTAAAAAGTGTTAAGTGACAGAAATACTTAAGTAAAGTATAGATACCTAAAAAAAAGTACAGTAACAAAGTTGGGCAAACTTACCAGCTCTGCAATCCACACAGCGAAAAGTATTAGCAAACACTTGCGAAGGTGTTGTCTTGAAGAATTGTTGATTATATCACCATCAAGCCCAACTTTTTTGCTGAAAGCAACTTTCCCAAAATGACTCCCTTCTCAGACTAATTGAATGACTCATTCGCACCTCACCACGTCTGTCGGTTTCCTCGTTCTTCCTCCCTTTTAATAAATCAGGAAGAACAGCTGGAGTTGTGAGGGTACAGCATCGCTCTTTCTTCTGCAAAAAGAAACGGGTTGACTTTCAGACTCACTGTGCGGCATGTCAAAGAGTTCTCAAGCTGTATCAAACGCCGCTTCTATATTTGACTGGCTTCAAAAAGAATGTGTGAGAAGTTCAGACTTTGCTTTCTGCTAGAGTCTCTGTCTCTTCAGGTGATTAGGACTTCAGCTGTGTTTCATTGTTCGCTCCCTTGATACTGAATGCTAAGGTGAGTGCCTGTACAAACAGTGAAGTAGCTCTGGAAAGAAGAACCGATGAGGTTTTATAACAATGTCAGTCTCCAGGCAGTTCACATCACTTACTTGGATATATGCCTAGATCAAGATGATTCTGATGGGAAGTTTTTGGGTGGTTTCAGACTGAAGTTTTGGAAGAGTGATCTGCCAATCATATTATGAACTTGATCACAAGGCTTACGTCATGCCTTGTCAGGCCATTTCTGCGCATCCTGCTTCCTTTCCTTGGTTGTCTTTTCCTTCCTGTTTTGCATTTTGCAACGT
The DNA here is from genome assembly GCF_904425465.1 of Colossoma macropomum. NCBI lineage: Eukaryota > Metazoa > Chordata > Actinopteri > Characiformes > Serrasalmidae > Colossoma > Colossoma macropomum. Next base: position 36,372,274 of record NW_023494805.1, read on the forward strand.
TTAGAATAGAAAAGGTTTCACCAGACTGACTGAATCTATCTATCAACTGTCATGTCCTGGAATGTAGAGGTAAAAAAAAAAGAGGTGGGCAAACCCTAAACTTCAGTGGGCAATCACATAACTGTGGCTAAAGGACAGCTACATACATAAACTCAGCAATGGTTGATCATAACAAAAATACATAAAAAAAATAGCATGTGCAAAAATTTTGCCGTCCTTCCACTTAACTTCTTAGGCCTTACCTGTTTGACTAGGCAGGTCAAGAATTGTCATATTGAGAATTGTCAGCTGATGAGATGACAAAATAGGCAAAGAAAATAAGATATTAAAGCACTTCCAGGTTGCAATTTCAGCAAATGCCATTAAGAAATGGCAGTTAAGGGGAACTGTGGGTGTCAATGCAAGGTCTTGAAGACCAAGAAAACTCTCATATAAAACTACTCGTGTGCTGGCCTCATCACAAAGGTCACAAAGGACTGAAGCATTCAAAACAACATCTAGATAAGTTTTTGAAACAACTGCTGTGGAGTGATGAAGTAAAAATTGAACTTTTTGGCTGCAATCAAGGTATATTTGGAGAAAAAAAATTAACAGCATTTGATGAAAGGAACACCTTGCCCACTGTTAAGCATGAAGGTGGATCCATTACTCTTTGGGTTGTGTGGCAGCCAGTGGCACATGAAACATTGCATGGATGGATAAATGAATGGATTCAACTATATATCAGCAAATTCTGGAATCAAACTGGACTGAAAAGAGGCTGGATCCAGGAAAATGAATCAAAACACACTCAAAATCCACCATGAACGACTTCAAGAAATGCAAGCTTCACAGTTCCCTGACATTCACATCACTAAAAATCTGTGGGTAGATCTTAAACATGCTGTGCATGCAATACAGCCCAAGAATATTGCAGAACTAGATGTGTTCTGCAAAGCAGAGTGGGTGAAAATCCCTAAAACAAGAAAAGAAAGACTCCAAGCTGGCTCCAAGTTTTATGATATCTGCAAAGGTAGGTGTTACTAAGTACTGACTTCTTAGGTGTCCAAATATTTGCACATACCACAGCTCATATTTTATTTTTGTTTAATATTTAAGAACACCAAATGTAAAAAGCTGTGCATTAAAATTTGCAGAAAAATTTTATTTTGAAAAAAAAGTTATGGTAACAGTTTTATGCACTTTATATAGATTTATTTCATCTGCTGAAAGTAATATTTTCCCATGATTAATGCCACAAACATCACCCAGAAAAAAAGGGACTCAAAAAGGAATGGAGGGGTCCACCTCCAACAGAAAGCTGACCCTGATTCATTAGAAACTCACCCTTATTCGTCCAAGAGCTGTTTATGATCTTGAAATTAACCAACCCCAGAGCAGATTAGGCAGGTGGCATACGTTGACATGGTGATATGAGCTGGTAAACAGTGGCCCACCATCGTGAGACTGAAAATCCAGGGATAGATTGACCTGAGCCCTACTTTACAGATCAGTAATACGTGAGCAATAACACAGTAATATTATGGTGTCAAATTGTACTAACCTAAAAATCACATACTAATCTTCTAGTTGTTAAAAAAGTTATAAGTTAGTAATTTCAATGGTATTGAGATGTAATAAAATGGTAATAAAATGGTAATGATGATAATAATGTAATAATAATGATAACAAGTTACATGCTTATTTTCTAGTTGTTAATAAATAATAACACAAAAAAGAGAAACAGATTGGGTAAAAATATATGTGGTGTGGTTTGAGTTTTAAATCATTTCTGAATCTTTTGTCAGATTCAGAAAAACACAGTATTTTGCTAACAGGTAACAAAAAAGAATGCATGATGTTTCATTTTTCAGCCCCAACTGTGTAATCTCAGTCTATTTACCTCATCTGTTCCCAGGTAACTACACTCGTCTGTAGGTGGACCTACATTGAAATGTAATAGAACAAGAAATGATGCTGCCTGCTGTGAGATGCGGCAACTCAGAAACAAGATGGAAAGAAATAGCTTTGCATTTTACAGCTTCAAATTTATTTAGTTTCACTGTAATTACAGCCTGTAACTGTGTCTGTACATCGCACTGTGGCTGAACATTTAAACAAAACAGGTAAGAAACAAAGCAGAATCAACTGAATAAGTATTTTACAGCACAAATACATCATTTCAGCAGGGCTGCTCACTGTTTTGGGTGTTAGTAGCCCTAATATTATACAACCCTATAGGAACTTGAAAGAATTGGTATGATGTGATAATGAAGCAGGTATGCTGTAAGAGCTAGACACTCTCTAATATAATATAAAATGTAAAAATCATAAAAAGGGAACTAAAATCCCTGCTAGAAAAACCAGCATCAACAAGCATGGCTAGTCACCAGCAAAACCAGCATATGTTGTATTCTGGAGGCTGGTATGCTGGTCAGCAGCAATGGAAGTAGATATGCTGTTCACCATCAAAACCAGCATATGTTGTGTTTTGATGCCGGTTATGCTGTTCAGCCAACATGATCATGCTGGAGTGACCAGCCAAACCAGCACCAGAGCAGCAGAAACCAGCACCAGCTTAGACCAGCATGAAATGCTTGCTGGTCTTTGCTGTTTTTTCAGCAGCAAAGATTGACTAATTGTTTAGTATTACTTACATTTTCTATCTTCTATTACCAACATGTTACTGCTGTAATTACTAACATATCGCCACTGTCAGAACAAAACCTTGTATCTCCAAAACTTTACAGGAGAAGGTAAAAACCTACTTTACTTTCAATGTAAGTCAATGGAACCAGACTTTTTTCCAAGTCATTTTGAACCATTTCTTTTGGTCCATACATCATGAAATTTACACACAATGTAAATGGCAACAGGTATTTTCAAATTGTGCCAAAAACTGAAATATGACAAAAATTGAGATATGAGGTTTTGTTTCCACAGCAGCGATATGCTTTAGTAATAACAATACAATTAGCATGTAATTTTTTTGAATAGTACAACTTATTACCATAATATTACCCTGTCATTACTCACTTATTACTGATCTGTAAAATGCTACCCTTCGCTAACTAAGCTAGGCCTCCTGGCCTCTGGTCATATCTCCCAACATCAACATGTCCTCTACTAGAGCACGAACATCAGAAACTTGTAAAAAATGTGGATCATGCAAACACACAGTGAATATGATTGAAATGTATGCATTCAACATGTACGGCTGTGCATGACCTGAATCAGCATATATGGAAGCCCTTCACAGTGACGTGCTAAGACTTTCAAATGAAAAGGTGGCTCTCTCAAATCAGATGTTTCTGTTCTAGACTTTTCATCCGTCCGTGCGCTATACATCCTTGTCATGTGGCACGTAATCGCATCCCGCTAAATCAAAGAGATGAAGCCGGGGATCTATCAAGTGGATAGAGAAATGACAGAAAGGGAAAGAGAGATCTTCTAAAAGTAAGCTTTAGTCATTCGTCAGGCCTCGTCCTCAGTCGGCTACCTTCTCCGCACGTCCCCAGCGAATCTGCTTTGCATGTCAATGTGCTGCGGGGGAGGCAGCGGCGCGATGCCGAGCGGAGTGGGAAGGGAAAAAAAAAACATGCTGATTATAGATGGCTCCAGGCCCCTCTGATTGCCTGTCTGTAACCACATCAATCACACGTTTACTCATGAAAACGCTGATGCACTTCACCCTCCAGTAACTAATTCAGGCTTGGGAGATTTCAAGCGATGCCAAGAAGCACCGCTCCGGAGCGCAAGGCGAGAGTTGGGGCGAGAGACAGCTAATTTGATTTTAAAGCTGTGCAACACACTCTGAAGAGTGTGTGTGTGTCGGGGGGCTGAGTGTAAAGGTGGTTGTACTGGAATATGCTGGCATCTCACCCTCACTTTTCCTGAAAGAACTCAGTTTTTAGATGTTTGACACTGACTCCTAACAGCAGGGCCAAATGGGGACTTGTTTTCAGACTTGAACTTACATGATGTAGTCCCCACCGTGTGAATGTATGTACAGGTATTGGACCCCACTGTGTGACGTAAACCTGCTGCATTTTTATCTTCTTCATTTCTTAAAAAAATGAAAACTGACAAATGCTTTTATCTTACATGTGACATAATCATGACAATCAGTATGTAACAAACTAATGCTAGCTAAGTTAAGGTCAATAGTCCTCTCTGCTCACCTGCTCGGATATGTCCTCATCCTCTTTAAGTAGCTTTTTCATTCTTGTCTTCTCACTGCCACCTTGTTTTTTGCAGCCGCAGTTGCCCATCTTCACATGATTCATGTATGAACATTGCTAAATTAGTAATGCAAAACAAACAAAAAAAAATAATAATAATAATAATAATGGAGTAAATTGTGTGGAGCACGGCCTGTTGTGTCAGGCAGGCCTCAAATTTAATACGACAATCTCTCGAAAGCAGATTTTAGCTTTTTGTTCAAATTTACATTCTACCTTAAATAGTGTACCAGTCACACGCTAGCACCCATACAGGCTTCTGAATATAACTGCTACATCACCATCTCCATTCACTTTGGCCTGTTTTACTGGTGATTATTTGCACATGTTTACTATTCACTTTACCAACACCATACGTTATATTTGTACAGTTTATCTGATTGCTTTCCATCGTTTCATTGTTCCCTTCTATCCTTCACAGTGAGAAAGGTAGTGTTGACGTCACACTACAGTTTATGCTGCATTAACCCAACTTCATCATCCAACTTCGAAGGGTGTTCATGTGGCGCCTCCTGGTGGGAAACTAATTTTTCCGCTAATTCTGAGACTCTTAGAAGCAGCTATAAGTGGCCCAAAATGCTAGCCAAACAACATGTCTTTAAATGCTCCTGATCTCCTACTCTAGCATTGCCTCAGGGCATACTAAAGGTCTAAATGGTCCTGTACTGTGTCTGTAACTTTGAGACCCAACCCCAGCTAGACCAGGCCCTCTGCATTTGCCTTCCAAAGCAAGTCAACACATGAGGCATGAGAGAGCCCATTCGAGAGAAGCTCTCCATTACTTTCATTCATTTCAGGGGTGTATTTGAACTAAAAATAAAGGCACCTCTGAGCTGTTTTAGATTATCATATGGCTCCTGTCCTCTTCTAGAGAAACCAGACTTTCTGTCATTTGAACCACAACCTTGACAATCACAATTGTGCATGTAGTTGTATGGAAAATTACAATATACCCCCAGTAAAATTAGATGTTACAGAATGCTAAAAATCCTTCTAACAATGTTTATTTATACTGGCTACATACACATGCTGAGTTTCCATTTTAATGCTGCATTACAACAATATAGCTGGCCTATATTGTTTATACAGTAGTGTGCAGAAGTTCTTTTTATAGGATGTGTTTATTTTCACTTAGAAAAACAACAAAATATGTAATTTGACTGGGGGCATCCAAACTTTTGCATCAGACTGTAGCTTCAAAATAAATATTTTTCTACAACAGTCCACAAAATGACATGATAAAGCTGCCACTTGAAAGGAGGTGCTGCAATAATAATAAAAAAAAATAATTAAAAAAAAGTGATCACTACAACACATTCCAAAAATGTTGGGACAGGAGTATCTTTACCAGCTTTCCTTTCAACTGTACTTAGTCATTTAGGGAATGAAGACACAAACCAGGTTTGAAAGCAGATTTTTTTGCCATTCTTCTCTAATACTAGTTTTCAGCTGTGCAACCATGCATGTCCTTTATTATAGTATTTTGCACACATTTTCGAATGGAGGTCTGTATAGCAGGCAGACCAGTCTAACACTCACCCTCTCTGAATACTCAGCCATGCTGTTGTTACATGTGGAGAATATTTCTTGTCATTTTCATAGATGTCCAAGAAAAAGATGCTGTCCAGAAGGCAGCATATGTTGCTCCAAAATGTCTTCAGCATAATGGTGCTGTCACAGATGTGAATACCTCCCATACCATGACATACATTGGCTTTTAAACTTTAGTCTGGTAAAAATCTGGATGGTCCTTTTCTTCTTTGACCCAGAGAACAAGACATCCATTACTTCCATTAACAATCTTAAATATTGATTCTTCAGACCACACTACAGGTTTCCACTGTGCATCAGTCCATTTTAAATGAGCTTGAGCCCAGAGAAGTTGGCGGTGTTTCTGGATGTTGTTGATAAATGGCATCCACTGTGCATAATACAGTCTTGGCCTTGCACTTCATACACTTCATTCTCTGGTTTACCTGTTGATATTGTGCACTGTTTGGACTGTTAGATGCTCATTTAATTCCAAGCGTGATTGCAACAGCCTTTTAAGATGTTTTATTTCACATTGTTCCTTGGCTTAAAGTGCCTTACTCCAAACTTTTTTGAAACGTGTTGCAGGCATCACTTTCAGAATGAGTGTGTGTTCACACAACTTGAAAAGGTCAAACATTAAATATCTTTTCATTTACTGTTCCAACATTTTTGGAATTGAGTTTTCAGCATGAAAAATTCACTCCTTAGAAAACAAACTAGAGTCTGACCCAAGCCTGAAGTTGTATGTGTGTAAAAACAGCTCCAACTCAATATTCGGTTGGGCCTAGTTGAGCTCAGGTTGGGTTGCGGATCTCTAGTGCATCCTTCTGATTAGCCTAGCATGGGTGTCAATTCAATATTTTCTTATATCAGAAATGGAAGCGTGTGACAGGGGTACAGTGGCACCATTGTGAGCCCATTTTCTGGCGATGCAGACCCTTCAATTATGCTGTCAGGGCCTCCTTAGTCAGTGGCAGCTTAAATAAGCAGGTGTAACCCTCATCTGAATGAGGCCAGTCCTCTGTGTTTAGCTGGCTGTTTCTCTCTCAGATGAGAATGTTAAGCCTCACAGAGCCGGCAGGCAAGGGGAAACTCATTTTCTCCACAAACTGTTTGCTGGAGGCTGGGGGCGCTTGTGTTTCGCAGGCTTGGAGGCTTAAATTTCACTCATCTTTATCATGGCATTTCTCTCAGATAGCACCTAGCGGGATGCCTGCTCATTGTAAAATCCCCCAAGGCAAAGGCAGATAGCAACCAATTATTCTCCCCCAGAGAGACCGAGCTAGATGCCAACAGAAACATGAATTAGACTATGAAAGGAGTAGATTGTGTGTGTTACACAGCGTGTATTTGGTGTATGAACGCGACCACATTCAGGAAGGTTAAGTCACAAAACAGGCCAACATGAAAACTAGAGATACCCAGAAACTAAGGGACATGGAAATAGATGTGATGCACAAGCACAGACACAAAGGGACATACAGGAACTACGAAAACAGAGATGTTCCCAAGCCAATCCATGCATGCTCAAGCCTCTGGGGTGTGAGTCCAACTCGAGTCTTGAATATTTGAAGTGCAAGTCTGGCTTAAGTCTCTGGGGAACAAGTCTGAGTCGAGTCTTGAGTCTCTAAGGTGTGAGTCCGAATCGAGTCATAAGGCCCTGGGGTGCGAGATGGTCCCTGGGGTGCGAGATGGTCAACTTCAGGAGATGGTCTGAGACACATTAAGCCATGTAACCCTGCCAGTACTAGTCGAGTTTTGAACATCAGTGGTACAGGTACGAGTCTGAGTCAAGTCTTGAGTATCTAGAGGAGTAACCTTTTGAGTCTCCAAGGAACGAGTCTGGGTTGTGTCTTGAATCTTCAGGGAGCCAGTCCAAGTTGAGTCATAAATATCTGGGGTGCAAGTCCAAGTGAGTCTTGAGTCTCTCAGGTGCAAGCCGAGTCAAGTCTTCAATATCTTGGGTACAAGTTTGGGTCGAGTCTTGAATCTTGGGGCACGAGTCCAGTTTGAGTCTGGAGTCTCTGGTGTGTCAGTTCCAGCTGAGTCTCAAATCTCTGGGTTGGGAGTCAGAAATGAGCCTAGAGCATCTGGGTCGTGAGTCAAAATCGAGTCTCTGGTTGCAAGTGCAAGTTGACAGGCCAACATGGGAACTAGAAGAACTAAAAATGAGTTTAAAATGTGTTGCTTTTAAAATATACTTTTCAAACAATACAGAAATGGATGTTTTAGGTTTAATCCCTTAAACCCATGAGATGAAAATGTACTTTTAATGTTCTCTATATACTCCAAGTATACTTTGATGTACTTAAGAGTAGTTCTTTTTCACAAAGGGTGGCCAGATGCCATTTCGTTGACCTACAGCAGACGAAACAAAAGCCTTCACAAATCTCTAGCTGATTCCTTACACAGTCGTACAAGCACTGCTTAAGCAAAAAAATCATTAACATAATTTTCATCGCTTACCTACAGCACAACACATTATCATTTACCGCGTTGATTTATGGGAATATTACAACCTGCAATTTATTTATGACATGGGGTTGCAGGACTCAGCAAATATTGGATTTCTCCCACTCTCCCCTTGTTATCAATGTTTCGCTTTTGATTGATGACTCATATTTTAATTATTTATTGAAATACTGTAAGCGGATAATTAGAAAATGTCCGAAAGGGAGAGAAACTGCTGATCTGAGGTGATCAGAGAGGAGAAGGCCAGCGGGGAAGGTGATAAAGTTCAGCCTGGTCTGTTTTCTGATTCAGTGCCTTGAAAGTGTGGATCAGATCCACGGTGAGTCTCTGTAGAGAATACTAATTACAAGCTCTAACTCATTCTCACATACTCATCACTCATGACATGGTTATTACTGTTTCATCATACATTTATACTCACACATGCACTAAATAAATCATTTCCATATGTGCGCTACTGGAAAATGTCGCTGTATGCGAGCAAGTCTGCTTGTGTTTGAGCTTGAGAAATATCTCACGGCAATGAGGGAAGATATTTGTTTTCAAGTCTATCATATACACACTATATGGCCAAAAGTATAAGGACACCCTTACACCCCTTAAATACTGAGTTCAGGTGTTTCAGCCACACATATTGCTAACAGGTGTATAAAATCGAGACCATAGCCATGCAGTCTCCATAGACAAACACTGGCAGAAGAATGGGTCACTGCTGCCCTCTAAAGGTGTTATTAACAAACATCAAATAAACAAACGTTACTCTCTGCCGCCCTCTGAAGGTATAAACAAACATCAAATAAACAAATGTTTCTCATCATTGTCCTCTAAAGAGGTTGTTGACAAACATTAAACAAACAAACCTTTCTCACTGCTGCCCTCTGAAGAGGTTATTGACAAACATCAAATAAACAAACAATACTCACTGCCGCCCTCTAAAGGCACTATTAACAAACATCAAATAAACCAATGTTACTCACTGCCGCCCTCTAAAGGTGTTATTAACAAACATCAAATAAACCAATGTTTCTCACCACCACTCTCTAAAGGTGTTATTAACAAACATCAAATAAACCAATGTTTCTCACCACCACCCTCTAAAGGTGTTATTAACAAACATCAAATAAACAAACGTTACTCACCGCCACTCTCTAAAGGTGTTATTAACAAACAACAAATAAACATAAATTACTCACTGCTGCCATCTAAAGGTGTTATTAACAAACAACAAACAAACAAACATTACTCACAGGCGCTCTGTAAAGGTGTAAAACAACAAACAAACAAGGTGTTATTAACAACAAATAAACAAGGTGTTATTAACAACAAATAAACAAGGTGCTATTAACAAACAACAAGCAAACATACTTTACTCACCGGCGCTCTCTAAGGTGTTATTAGCAAACAACAAATAAACAAACATTACTCACCGCTGCCTGTTTGTTGTGATGTAAACATAGGGTTGTAAAAGCTAACAACTGGAACATAATTGCCATCAGTTCAGTTGCAAATAGGCAATTTTGTAAGGACTCATCCTTCAGTAAAGCAGGTACAGCATGTCAATTTGGGATTTGAGGCATGTTAAGATGTCACTTGATCTTTCCAGCCTTTTCCTCTACTCCACACTGCAGGTTATGTTTGTGAGTTTGGGGAAACACATTGTCATGGCTGCACCTGTTCCACGAGCATTCGCTCGGTGTGTTTTATGCTGAGATGGGCAAAAACCCAGCAAAGATTTGCATCATCCCCGCTGCAGTCTCTTGGCATATTAGTGCAGTGAAAGTCAGCAGTGTGGGTGGCTGCGGGGCGTGTTTTTCAGGTTTCTCGCAATGTCCTTGACAGGAGCAAACCACGCAGAATCACGCTGCAAGGGCTGCATGAGTTGCGCTAATGAGGCTGTGGTCTGGCTGGTCAGGGAGTAACAACTGCACTAGCAGAGCTAAATGTAGAAGCCATTTGCAGCAGGACAAGAACAATCCAGAGTTAAAGAACAGGAATAGGAAATAATGAGAGTTAATAATAGGACAAATACAGACTTGGACATACATTACACTTCTCCTTTGCCAAAATGACAGGACTGGTTCCAGTTCTGCATGGCAACATGTCTGAGTGGTGCCAACATTTGGAAATCGTTGCTAATTGGCTAATCATGTTAGCTATCACTTCAGTCAAGAAATGCTCAGGTGGTCCTGATATGTATCAGAGTACTTCCTTGTAGAACCCAATCTAAGCACATGAGGAAGTGGAGAAGGGGAGGAGAAACGGCCCATAGATCAATGAAGCCAACCCCAGTAGCATCACCTCACCATGTTTGGGTCAACAGCAATGAATGCTGTCATTTGAAGATGTGCATGTCCACTTGCTGGCCACTTTATAACATCCACCTACACTACCAGTCAAATGTTTAGACCGGGGCCACCTGAAGTGTGGCCTGCAGGTAAAGTTGGCCCAGGAGGACATTTAATTTGGCCCACCAGAAATTTACACTACTCCCTGACTTAATATATAACAAATATATTTATTTATGGCAGAAAGTTGACTTTTAAATTTGTTTATTAGAATCCAGATTTAGTGTAATGTTCTAAAATATATGGTCTAAAAGTGCCCAAGTGAATATTCATTGTTGATAATGTTCAAGAAAGTGTTCAGTATTAGGTGATATGAGCACAAAGTGCTGGATCGGAAAAAGAGAATGTATGCGTTCCAGTCTTGTAACAAATCTAACCTGAAAAATCACAAAACAGTGCTGTAAAACTCTATTTTGCATGCAAACATATGTGCAATCTAAAGGTAAACTCCAGGATTTAACTAATTTGATTGGGCGCAAGCCCATTCAAGCCCATTTGCTATTTTGGTGGTCAGAAATGATGCGTATAGTGGTGCACCTGTGCAAGGGTATTTTTTCAACTTTCCACCTTATTTTTCCCAACTTTAAGCACAGATATAAAGTGTCAAATTTCTCATGCAATGCCATTGTGTTGATGTCGAGGCTTATACTTATATGCAACTAACATTTGTTTCTAACACAAATACAAATAGTGAAGCTGATGTGTATTTACAATATTATTCCCAAAACAAACAATTAATTAATCTGAGTAAATTAAAACAAAAATATACAATATTGTGCAACAATGAGGAAACTAAATGTAAAGCCATTTAACTGTGCAGTAAGCATTATTTGTTAAAAAATACCATTAGAATAAATGCAACCAAACAATACTTTATGATTTCAGTGTACAAACCTATTCTAAAAACGTTGGGACAATATGTGAGATATAAATAAAAAGGGAAAGCAGTGATTTGTAAATCCACTTGCAAGTTAAGACTGTACCATGCACAGTTGAAGCCATATGTCAAGAATGTCCAGAAACACTGCTGACTTCTCTGGGCTCAAACTCATCTGAAATGCACAGTGGACACAGTTTGTGGTCTGATGACTCATCCTTCTAGATTGTTTATGGTAATACTGGGCCCCATGCTTTCTGGGTCAAAGAGATAAAGCACCATCCAGATACCAACAAGTTCAAAATCCAGGGTCTGTCACAGTATGGGGGTGTTAGTGGGTAACTTGTACATGTGTGAAGGCACCATTAATGCTAAAATATACATCTTTTGAGGCAACACATGCTGCCTTTTAGTCGGCATCTTTTTCAGGGACATCCATGTTTATGTGAGCATGATAATGCCCAGAAACCTGCATATGTTACAACAGTATGGCATAATCAGAGACTGTGGATGCTAGACTGGCCTGCTTGTCTCCTAATGTTCTTCTAACTGTATTCTTCTAACCAATATGTTAATAACTTTACTGAAAACAGCACATTCCTGTTATGTTTTCCTGTGTTTATATCTATTTGTATTCTAATGTAATACATAACTCACGTACTGCCAAGATAAATAGTTTGGCTGCCCAAGACTTTTGAAAAATGCTGTATATACTGTATTTTTTGAAATGCTCCCAACAATTGGCAACAAAGTCTCAGCATGTGTGTATCTTCATTTGGAAAAGCATCTCAGTTGGCTCCTCCTGAAGCTGCTTGATAGAATGATCAAGAGTGTGAGAAGCTGCATCAAGGCAAAGGGACGGGAGTTAATTTGTGAAAGAACCTAAAATAGAGGGTAGTTTAACACAACCTTCAGTTTTTTACTTTGTAAGTTCATGTTTTTTGGTCACATTCAGCACAATCCACTGTCATATCATTGAAAAGACAAAATTCTTGGTTCTGATGCAATAGTATTGACGTTTGCCTGCATCTAAATAGGCAGATACAAATGTTTGTGTAGGCCTGTGAAAAAATGGGTAGGCCAACTTGGTGGATACAATTTCCACACATGCTATGTCCTGCAATGTCATAATATCAGGCTATAACCTAACAGCGGTGCAGTAATCAGCCTACCTATTGCAAAACGTCCACTGTATAGTGATACAAAACAATATCAAGGCTGGGTACACATTAACCAGAATACTAGATTCACATGAACACAATTGAGATTGCAACACTTTTCACCACAGGCACAACTTGTGTAAAATGAGGACGACATAACCGAGTTAAAGTCAGAAAGCTGATGTACATAGATGAGGAAAAACATCCACTAGGCTAAAGCGTACAGCCACATGTTTATAAACACATACATATACACTGTACTGTTGATGACTTTGGCCCCACTTTATTTGTGGCTCTGCATAACAGTGTTTGGTGTGCGATAGCTTTACTGTACACCAACAAGGAAAAAATGATACAGTAGGGGTTTCTAACAAAGTGGCCAAGTTGAAATGGGCTGTATACATGTATGGGGCAATGTCTCACAGCTTTGATACATGCTTCTTTTATCCCAGCCCTTCTGTTGTTTCTGTACTGGTGGGTGGTAAGAATGCTTTTCTCAGATGTTTGCAAAAAGCAGCAGATGAGAGGCAGACACTGCGTTTTTTTTACAGATCCACTGCAGATTTGTAATGGACGTCATATTTCAGCCAGCCAGGCCCATATGTTTTCTAGCCCATGCAAACAAACACAGTCCCTGCCTTCTATTAGCTTTCATTCAGCTCTTACCCCTTTGCAAGATTGCTATGGCTGTGCTTCTCTAGAAGAGTCCTGAAGGTGAGGTTTCACTGTACAAATAAGAGTAATTCTGAAGAATGCACAATACAACAATACCACATTCCCCTGAGTAATATTACAGGCTTGACAAAATTCATGTGAAAACTCTTGACAAAGTAGAAAAAACTTTGAGAAGTAGAAACATTCTGCCTTAGGAAAAGTTGAGGAAAGCTTTTCGAGGCCTTGTCTCCAACTGAATGTCACCATAAATGGCTACAGCATGTGTAAATCTGAACTTTGGCAAGAGACGAAGCCCAAACAGAGCGAGTATAAATCTTTCTGGACAAACATGGATCTCATTGTGTAACGTTGTTGTCTGCGGAGAAAGACAAACTAAAGAAAATCGTCTCTATGCGAGGTCCACAGCCAGGCTAGAAATGGCTTATCTCTGTGTTTATTCTCCGTAAAACTACTCCCATATATCAATAGTCAAAACAGACCCCTATAACTCCCTTTAATTTTCCAGGAGCTGGCGGCATCCTCTGAGAGGAAGAATTTGGCTGCCCAGAGCTGCGGTCATGTTTGGGTTTGCTTTAGTTCTGCCGTACTCTTAAAGGAGCAGCTCGTGCAGAACGCTAACATGGCCAACAGTGAAGAAAACTAGTGAGACACTGTGTGATATTAACTGGACACCATTGCTTTCATCTGTTGCTAGTACACTGCTAGAAATAAAGGTGCTGTGCTGGTACATTTTTTCATTCTTCAAGGTACAAATAATGTAAATGTTCCCACAAATTGTGCACCTTAAATACGTTTTTTCCAGGTGAAAAGTATGTATTCGTACCAATTCATAACCTAATGTTTTAAAACAGAACAATAAAATAAAAAGCCTGAAGACGAGACGGGGTGTGTGGAGTCAATACAACTTATAATAAAATATAAAAATAATGAAAATATAATTTCAGTGGACTATGGGATCTCACTTTCACAGGTCCTACAGGTACATCTTTTGACCACAGCTGGAACAAAGACTGGCACACTGATGAGTGCTTGAGGCAATGGCAGGTAGCAACACTGTTTATTCAATATACGTCAGGAAACAAACTCATTCACATGAAAAATAAATGACTGTGTATAGTCCCGTCTGCAGTCATACTCTCTGCGTTTCTTTTGAGTATTGGATCTTTCCGAGTCATGACGCTCAAGTCCAAATCAGAGTCCGAGTCACATTTGTTGAAGTCAAAGTCGAGTCCCAAGTCTTTCTTGATTTTCTCAAGTCAAGTCTAAAGTCTTCAAATTTGTGGCAGAATCTGTCTGTTTTGCAGAAAAGCCAAAGGAAAATATAATGAATAAAAATAACTAGATTTTGTCGAAAAATAAAGCACTACAACATTTTGATGTGCATTTCCAAAATACATTTCATTATTTGTTGAAAGATTGATTTTGATGTGTAATTTTTAAAGATGTAGACTCCTGCTTTTGTTTTTTTTTTTCTTGGTAAAAGCAAGAGAAAAACGTTTATTGTTAAAATAAAGCCGTGTACAAGTATAATCACCTATCACGTGTGAGTAAGAGATGGATTGTGAGCGTGTGTGTCTGTGTATGTTACTTCATCATCAGCTGCCGCCCTTCACAGCATCGCAGCCTCACAGCGGGACAGAAAGCAGGGCTCACGCATGCTAACATGAACACGAGTTGCCAGTGTGAACGAGCTGAAATAACTCATAAGTGATTATTTCACAACCAGTCTAAAAACTGAAAGTGAGAGAGTAAAGTGACAAAAGGAAGGAGGTTGCCTGCTGACATGCGAGGAGATACGTGCGGTCGGGAGCGGAGGTGATAATGGAAGTTTTTGCTCAATGATTGGTCAGGGTGGTGGGAGTGGGTGGGCAAACATGCTCCAGTTAGGTTGGATAGTCTCATTTGTCTCAGCTGCTGGAACAGGGTGATGCAAAAGAATGTCAGGTGGTGTTGAGAAGTGGGCAAAACTCACTACACTGCGGTCAAAGATTATGGTGCAACATGAATTGTGTCTTTTGAATGATATAACAGAAGGTATTGTGCCTAATGTGACCAAGGACATCAACTTAGAAGGTAAAAATTGTCCTTTGTGATTTTAGGTTGACTTTAATAGATAGGTTTCCCCCATTTGATTGACTACGGCCAACACCTTCTGACATTTGGTTATACCAAAATTATATAAACTACAATTATATCAACTTTCATAGCATTTTTTCCCTGCAGAACCCCTAATCCACACCCCCCCAATCATTGAGTGAAATCACCAATTAGCACCTTCATTACCGGCTGTTAAAAAAAAATGGCCTAACTGGTGCACACTTAAAAAAGATGGTTCTTCATGAGTTCTTTAGTAAAGGAAATTATTCTATATGGAACCATCGACACTAAAATAACCTTTTGCATGAGTAATGGGTTCTTTGCATCGTGAAAGTGTTCTTCAGTTTGATGGAGAATGTGCTGTAGATGGTTCAATATAGCACCAAAAAGCATTCTTCTATTGTTACCAGCGTGATATTGTAATCATAGTAGATCCTTTTTTGGTGCTATACGGAACTACTTTCTTTACTAAAGAACCCTTGAAGAACCTTCTTTTGGTACAAAACATTAATAATGCCCACCCCTCCTCTTTCTAAGCCTCTGTACTACTAAAATGTTGCCCGAATATCCTGTTTCATGCTGAAATATGTTACTATAAAGAAGAAAAAGATGATCTGTTTCACAATTCACGTTGACTTCAAAATGCCTTTGGTCATATTATGTAATTTTCTGTAGTGTAGCATTGCTGCTCCAGCTGGTTTGACAGAACTCAAGATTTTGATCTTTTTGTCAGTGATTTCTCACTACAATACCCAGCATGCATTGCACAAATATGTCAAACAACCACTGTAATTTCCACCTGTGATGATAACAATGCACTGCTGTAGACGCTAATAAAAATGGACATAATATTCCGCTTCCTAGCAGTAACATGAGCTATCTGGCTTCCTTCTGAATTAGCCAGTTAATGCTGAAACAAAGATTTCAAACAGCCCATCCTCATGTTTCAGCCCAAAGTGCTTGTAGCTCCTCCCACCTTCAAGATACATCATCTGAAGAGTGTTTTCCTAATCTTTAAATGAGAAAACCTCACGCTTACAACACTGTAAGAGGCGAGTAGACATGGTTACAGCAGATTTAGCAATGTTTAATTCTTCATTTTTGCTGTAGTGCCTCTTTAAAGAAATCCCAAATGAGAAACATCACACAGATTCCTATTGTTTCACCAATGGGCTTGTCAAATCATCCAAATGTGATCCATCCAAAACCATGTTTCTTGAGAACGACTCACAGGACAGCAGCCAAACCATGAACAGACTTAGTCGAGAGACGAGAGAGGAGATCCTGTGACAAAAATGCAAGGGAGGCAACCACTGTGGTTAACCCTGCTTCCTAAACTGCCAACCCAAACAAACAACTCCAATAATTTGTTAATGAAAGTCATTATTCAGCCAAAGTCATGTGCCGGCCTTTATGGCATTGGTAGCTTAATATGTTCCATGTAATATGTATCAAGTCTTGCTAATGTTTTAGCATCATTTCCACTAGTTGCTAACGCAAAAGCATGAAAGGAATCCATTTTTATTGGTTGTGTCAAATTTGCAGCATGGCAAACTTTGGGCTGCTGATTGTAATTAAAGGATATTGACTCAGTTAATCTCTGTGGAGTCTGGCGATTGGATGTAGATCAATATTAATTCAAAGTCTGAAACAACACAAACAAGCAAATGGAAGGGGAGGGAAAGAATGTGGCTCTCGGTTAGATCTTAATGAGTAAGAATAAAGATCAAGGCCTGTTTCTGAACACATGAAGGCCTTACGTAACTTTCCACTTGGGGGCCTTCCACCCACCTCAGTCGCATCATTTTGCATGCAACCATTTGCGCCATTTTTCCTCCAACGTCCATTTTTCAAACTTTCTTCCAAAGGAAATGGTTAAGATGTAAACCAAATCATTCAAAGTAGTTGTTTACAGCCAGAATTGTTTACAGTGGTGGTGATGGGAACCAGACATCTGAAAAGTGTAATGCCTCTAAAAGCTCCCTCACTGAAAGTTATTACAGAAAATGTTATGAATGTAACCATTGGTCAACCATGGTTTTAAATGCATTGTTTAATATATATGCATATGTTTTTTTGGGATAAGCTTTTGGGCCACAATGTATTTTTTCAAATCCATTCTCAGTGGAGAGATACATTCTGGGTGTTCTGAGGCAAAATAGTCCCCAATGAAAAACTGTTTTTTCAGATTTATGACTATTTTTCCATCATCAGCATTAGATATAAAACTCATATTTGCGCAGCAGACATGGCGACTCCTGGTTCCTATCACCACCACTGTAAACAATTTCTGCTGTAGACAACTAAAGAAGCTTACAAACAATCATTTCGCATCAAGCCACTCCAAAGGACTTTGTTTACATCTTGACGATTGAATTATGCAGAAATTTTGAAAAATTAGTGGAATTCCCCTACACTGTAAGCCCGGATAAGTTGAATTTACTTAAAAAATTGGAGGAAACCGGTTGCCTTAAAAAAATTAAGTATAGTTTAATGAAAACTTGAGTTAGAATAACTATAATTTTTGAGGTAGGCTAACATAAAAATACGTTTGCGCAACTTGTAAATTCTAATTATTTTAAATTTAACGTCTTGAAATTGCAATTTAACTATATGTTTCATTAGGCAATTGAGAATTTTTTCCATTTAAGTGATATTGACCATTTTGTCAAACACCAAAGGGTTAACCTTTACTGTGAAACATGGTCACTGACCAACACAAATGCCCACTCATCAGCAAAGAGAATGATAACCTTAACTCTTAGCCAACAACACAATGTAAAGCAAATGAGTAAAGCATATATACAAAACATTCGCCTGAGGAGAGGCAACCTGGGTGGAACGAAAGCACACTGACTAAAACAAAGGGAAAGAAACACTCAGTATGCAAATAGATGGAGCCAGGAGCCAATGGGAAAGAAATATACGTTTTATCTAATAAGATCATGCTAACAAAACAAACATGTAATTATATTTCACAGCTTACTTAGCTTCACTCAGTTTCACACATTTGTTCAGCAACTTTAATGAGAAAGAAACAATTAAAACCAACAGAAATGTCATCATTTTTTGAATATGGGGTTTCAAAGTTGCCATAGCAACAGACTAAACTAAATAGCAAAAAGTTAATTCAACTCAAAAATGTCATTTGGGTGTACAAAATCATCAAAAACGTTCCCTTAACTTAAAATTGTTGAGCGATGTGTGGGATATACTGAATTTTATGTACAACTGACTTAATTTATTTGAGTTAAAACAAAATGAGGGTTTACAGTGTATAAAAAGGGCACTTTGGCCAAAACAAAAAGTTTCACCTTTGCTCCTATCTGTTGAAAACATGCCCACAGAAGTGCCACAACTGTCTCTAGAGTGAGACTTTCTGGTTTAATGACCAGGTAATCCCTCTACTGATGATGTATCTTGAAGGTAGGTGGAGCTTTTGAAAAACTACAAGTGGTCTGGGCTGAATACCTGAGGGAGTGTGTTTTTTCACTAGCTGGCTAATGTAGAATGAAGCCAGATGGTTAATATAACTGCTAGGAAGGGGAATATGAAGGTTTGTATTTATAAGTCTCCACATTTCTTCCAGTTCATGCAGGGATTACCCAACGGTTGTATAACATAATTGGTGTAATGCATGCTGGGTATTGTAATAAGAGAACACTAATGGATGAAAATGCAAAAAGGATACAAAATTGTGAATTTTGTCAAACTGATAAGGCTGAGGGATGCAATGATGCTCTACATAACATCACATTACATGATAAATAGGCCAGAATGTACCTTTAATGTTTCATTAATTTCTAATTATGTCTATATAGACAAACATGTACTTTTGTAGTGTCCTTAAGAATAAAATATATAAAAATACGGACAAATAAATGATGAAAACTGAGTTGTTATAAGTGGTGAATGCATTCATTTCTGCTTTGTTGATTTTTTGGAAGCAATAAATGAGATAAATGAAAGCTTTAACGCAAGTTCTGCCAGGGAGACTCCAGTGCTACATCACTCAACGCTCTGACCAATCACAAGCTTACACCTGTCTTTAAAATGACTCGGCTTACATGTCTGTTTTGCTGCTTTTAGATACTGACGTTTTGTCGTTCCCCTCCTTTCTCCCCACCGGCACCAGTTTGGGCCCCGCCCGGTTGCCAAGGGGGTAGGCTCCACCCCGCCGTCCCTATATGGCAGGATCTGCGAGGGTCTAAACGTTCCAAGACCTGGGCTGACGACTGGGCCTGCGCCTTTAACTTTAACTAACAAAAAATTGTGAAATC
The DNA here is from genome assembly GCF_904425465.1 of Colossoma macropomum. Taxonomy (NCBI): domain Eukaryota; kingdom Metazoa; phylum Chordata; class Actinopteri; order Characiformes; family Serrasalmidae; genus Colossoma; species Colossoma macropomum. Next base: position 36,391,933 of record NW_023494805.1, read on the forward strand.
CTACTGCGATTAAAATTTTCTTCCTTCACACTCGTCTCTGGAGACTTTCTGGTAGAAATACTATTAATCTTTGAGAGAGAGGAGAAAATCAAGCTGCTTCAGATCTGAAAAAATCATCAGGTATTTCTCTCCAGCCTTCCTCTGTGAGAAGAAAACTCAGCACTATGGGTTTGAAAGGAGAAAAGAAGAATATTTGTGGCTTAAACAAAGAAGCTGCTGGTGTCCTCAGAACAATGGACAGAGTCCAGACCTCAACATCACTGAATGTGTTTGGGATTACTCTGATCGCGAGAAGCAGAAAGTGCAACCAATTTCTAAGACTGAATTTGTCGTGTCAAGGCAGATTTCTTTGAAAAACTGACAGCAAGTCTGTTGAAAAGAATGAAAGCTGTAATAAAGGAACAGTGTGGACACACCAAATACTAAAAATGTAGATATTATACCTGTTTTTTTTTGTAATTATCCACTTTTATACTTTTAGGTAAGGATATTTCAACTGGAAATGAAATAAATGAGGGTTGATCTCTGACTTTTGCACAGTAAATGATAAAAAGAGATGACAGATACGTGTGCATCATAAACACCATTCAATAGCCACTTGTTTATCAGTTACTTTCTGCAGGCATATTCATAGTAGACCTCCATTGGCAGGCATTCTGAGATTTCATAATGACTCGAAGCAAATTAAATGTTTAATCACCTAAGCATCTTAGCATGGGCCTAGCTCCTCTGCTGTTTCACCACGTTTAGCCTTGACGGGCCTCCAACTGCCAGCTCTCTCTTTCTTCCTCTCTCCCTTATTTCCCTTCTCCGCAAAAGTCTCAACCTCTGGTTGAACCCGTCCAGCTCTCATTCATTCCTCCTCTCTGCGTCTCTCACTTTCTTTGGTTTAATTAGACGGTGCTGGCTTCGTCCCTGTCAGTGAGGCGCTGCAGAAGCCCTGGAGACCAGCTGCTATGTGATTCATCTCCTCCTCTGCTTGACCCTTCTCATTTTCTCTGGAGGGAGGGGACACAGCCCGGTCACAAACCCCAGGATACATCTCAAATGGCACCTTTTTAACTTCCTAGTGCAGCAGCGCCCTGGTGACCCTACATGAAAAGATCCTTTAGCTGGAGAAAAGTGTGATGTTTCTCCACAAGCGTAACCCCATATGAGATGGTACTGACCAGAGGTCTGCACAGCGTTGATTATTAATTGCCGCAGCCACTACCAACCATATCCGCTTGTGCTCGAAAAGTCTTGCCCACATCCACCTGCACCCTCCTACTCTGGGCTATGCCTATGGCCCTTCTCTGCCTGCGCTTGCCATAATCTGCTCCACTGGTGTAGGACATGTCCATGCAACCCCCTGCAGCAAGTCGGAACAGGCTGCAGACCCGCACCCAGCCGCAAAAATAAACATTTCATTTTCGCAAAATAGAAGTAAACATGTTGCGTATTTTTAGGCTAAACAAACATGAAGATATCTAATTTCTTTAAAGGAAACTCTTGAATAACTTGCTGTGAAATTCATTAAAGAATTGTATCATGCTCTGAAATGCTCTTCTTGAGCAAAGAGTGCACAACTACTTTCCTGTTTAGATTGACTTGCCCGTTTGTTAGGGACACTTACCTGTCTTGTAGACTACTTGAATTTGTGGGCTTTCCATCTGCCACTTTTATGCAAATTTTGAAACCTGAGTGGAGAGCCAGAAATCCAAAAAAAATGCCTAAAGATTGCAGATGTGTGGAGGAGGTGGACAGGTTGGATTGCAATAAAAGAGAAATGTGAAATGTGGTGATGCAATTGAAATGGGATTTTTGAATAAGTGATGATGTAGCAGAAAGGAAAGTCACAGAACTGTTTGCTGTGGCGATCTTTCCAGGGGTGCAGATGACAAAGCAGGGCAGCGTACAGTGAACAGAGGGTGATGGAAACATGCTGATCCATTTGCATTTTCTATCACTGACTTTTCAGAAATTAAGATCTGTGAAACATTTGAAACCCAACCACTGGCCAATTTATCAGAAACACCTCCCATATGAGTGCACTTTTGTACACCACCCGTGGCTATACAGTTTATCAGCTCCCCCTACCCTACCTGTCCTTGGAAAAGACCACCATAGTATATTATTTGGGTGGTGGGTCATTCTCAGTTAGGCAGTGAGACTGACATGGTTGTGATATGCTGATTCGAGTGTATCTGGCAAAGTATCTTCGACATTTGCAAAGAACTGGAATGTTTCATCTGAGAGCTCCATGACAATTTCACAATGTCCACATACACTGGACAAAATTCAGCTCAGATATTAAAAGATTTTGCATTGGTGATTTCCTTTTCTATGAAGTGGAACTAATGGGCCCAAACCCTGAAAAACAGGCCCAGCCCATTATCCCTCCTCCACCAAACTTTACTGTTGGCACTGTGCATTCTATTTAGTAGCTCCATAGCATCCATAGCCCAGTGGTCATGTGCTTTAAACCACTCCAGCTCATGCTTGGCATTGCACTTAGTGATCTTAGGCATTTCAAAATAATGGTACTTACAGTTGAACTGGCAAAATAAATTACAAGATTTGTTTGCATCTGCTCAGCATATACAAGGGAATTCCATATTTGTGTAATAATTTCTGCTGGTTTTGAAGGAGAGTTAACTTTTCCCGGATTGAAGAGGTTCAAAAAGATGAATGGAGTTGAAGCAATGCTTTTTCTCTATAAACTGGATCTGATGCTATAGAGACCCACATTTACCTTCAGAGTGGGAAATGTGCAGAATGAAGCTGAATGCATTGCGTGTTGTTGTGGGCTCCCTCAGTCAAATATCACGTGTTGATTTTCTAAGTGAAAATAACTTTCGATGAGTCACTTCAACGTTTTTAATGAAATAATGCTCTATTTTGCTATGATTTCTGGGCTATTTATGATCCCTCAGTAAATGATTTATTGATGTGAATGGACTACATGCTTAATGCACTTTGTTTATAGTGCTTCAATCAATAAATCAAAACAAGCAGTGATTCTGTTTTCAATGTAGCTGTAATTTACTACAATTTACCTTCTGTCCTCCCTAAATGTTTGAGGCAGCAGCCGCCACTGGGTTAAGTTATTGGGAGTGGGCGGTTATTTTACAATTATATTCTTTACAAGCTGAGTTGGTCAGCGGCCTACAGTTTGCTGTGGTCACTGCATAAAGAGGAATTGTTAAAGTTGAGGTGAATCTGAAATCCTAACATCTTTCCCTTCAATCATGTGACATATTTCTGAGTGAAATATGTCTCAGGGTGATAGTGACTGGTGGTGGGAGGGGGAGGTCAAACCAATATTATTGGTAAATACTAGGAAAGAGCATTTCCTGAAGAAAATGCAGATTGCAGCTTAAGCAGCTTCCCAGGTGGTTTCTAGGGTGCTGACAAATGGTTACTTTGGAAAGCGGTAACTGGCATCCTAGGCGGTTGCTAAGGTATCGCTAGGTGGTTGCTACGGTATACCAAGTGATTGCTAAGTGGTTGCTTTGGTATCCTAGGTGATGTCCAGGGTGTTGCTTGGTGGTTGTTATGGTCTATCAGATGGTTACTAGGGGTGTTGCTATGTGGCGGCTATGGTGTCCCAGGTGATTGCTAGGGTTTTCCTAGGAATTTGATAAAAACTATGAAGCAACCCACTGCCCAACACTGGCCTTGAGCTCTTCATTTAGGTCCTATATATCATTACAATTTTAATTTTTGTCAGTATTTATTTATTCAGTTGGCTAATATTTTCACATATTAATCATTGAACTTCATAAATATCTCAAACGATCAGAAATCTGCACATGCACAGTAACTTGTCTCAGATGCTGCGCTTTGTTGGATGAGCGAGCAGCTTGCACTAAAGCATTTTGAAACATGTTTTACAAAAAAACCTTAATCTCAAAACTATTGTAAAACAATGTCTCAGGCATCAAGCAGCTTATTCATAATTATTTCATGTAATAACTTCCTGTAGGGTAGCTGTTAGAGTCATTAAACACTTCAGATGTCACCATCACTGTGAATAGCTGACTCAGCTTTAATGGGATATTGCACAATGGTACATAATGGGATGATATTATGAATACAACCATTGGTTGATATGACCAGGAATATGAACTAACAAGGTAAAAAAGGTCCGTGTTGATTTCAGGTTGACTTTAACCTGGACAAAACTCTCTACATACTAGCTCAGTGTCCTTGTGCAAGCCCAGTAACCCCTGCCTGTGCAGGAATACGACAGTCTCCGACCCTCCCTGCCTAGCTGTGCTTGGGATTGTGTGGTACAGTAAGAAAGAGACAAATACCAGGGCACCATACCAGCACACAGAAGGAATGTGCAAATAAAAGCTTCCCTTTTTTATTACTGAGCACAGCGTATCCAGACCCTGATAACAGCAGCATTCTCAGAGCTTGTCATCCCACCCCCGATCGATACCGTGGGCGCGTTTCCAGCCATCCTTTTATTTCTCTCCTAGGCGGCATCTGCAGTATGACAGTAGGCTCTGGAGCACACAGGGCTAGACAAGGCTCTGATGTCCCTGCCATCTCCTAGAGACACGTTAAAGGAAAAGTTTGGGGGGAAAATCCAGTTCACGGTTTCCCCCTGTTGTACCAAATGTAGTAGAGCCGCCAAGACAGGGTCAGCGTCCGAAGCTTGCTTTTTTAGCTTCGCGCTGGAGCTACAAAGCTTTGTTGTTTGCGTATACTTGACCATTACTACAACTTTGTTGGACATTCCATTCCAAACCCATGGGCATTAATATGGTGTTGGGCCCCTTTGCGACTATAACAGACTCCTCTCTTCTGGGAAGGCTTTCTACAAGATTTTGTGTGTCTGTGGGAATTCAGTCAAAAGAGCATTTGTGAGGTCAGGCACTGATGTTGGATGAGAAGGCCTGGCTCAGAATTTATGTTCCAATTCATCCCAAAGATGTTCAGTAGGGTTACAGTCAGGGCTCTGTGTAGGCCACTGGAGTTCCTCCACAACAACCTCAAATCATGACTTTATGGACTTTGCTTTGTGCACAATCATGCTGGAACAGTAAAGTCTTCCCCAAACTGTTACAAGTTGGAAGCACATGACTGTCTAAAATATCTTTGTTTGCTGTAGCATTAACATCACACTTCAGTGTAACTAATGGGCCCAAACCCGGAAAAACAGGCCCAGCCCATTATCCCCCCTCAACCAAACTTTATTGTTGGCGCTGTGCATTCTGGCAATTAGCTTTCTTCTGTTATCCATAGTCCAGTAGCTTTGTGCTTTACACCACTCCAGCTGATGCTTGGCATTGCGTATAGCGATCTTAGGTGTTTCAAAATCATAGCACTTACAGAATTTTCACAAAATGACTTGTGGCAAAGGTGCCGTTTTAAGTCAGAGAGCACCTCAGTGTGACACATTCTACTGCCAGTCTATGTAGATTGCATACATCTCTCAGCAGGGAGTGTTTCTGAAACCTTTGTAGCTAAATAATGGAAGCTTAAAACTCATGAATTAGCATTATTAAAATACTTGCAAAAATTATGGTTAAGTGGTTAAGTAATCTAAAACAGACTATTCCTTTAAACTACTCAACTACTGCTTTGGGGAATGCAAAATATAGATTATATAGAGATTTTTTAAAGAGAGCATTTTCCATTAATTTTTAAACATTTCTGTGTAATTCAATCTTTGATAAGTAAATAAAGCCATTCAAAGTGGCTGATGTGAAATGGTGCATTATGAATTCAGATTTCTTTACGAGGGATCATAATATCTAAAAAGCACATCTGTCAGCCGTTTTATCTGCAATCCAAAACTACCAGTAACTTATATATTGAGTTTTTTATATAGTCACTGTCTAAACAAAACCTAGTACCTTTTTACCTATACCTAATTTTGAAATGTCAGCTGCCTGGCAATTTTAGCAGAGCACATGCAATTTCACAATGACTGAACCAATAGAAATGCTCCAAAATCTTGTCACATTGACTTGCATTCAAAGCTTCCCTTTTTTTGGAAAGTCCCCATTTTGGAGATACATGATGTTGCCACAACATTGATAAGTAATGCTGATGATGGTAAAATAGAACACACTACGTGTACCTCTCCACTCTGCATATATTGAAAAAATGCATTTTAAGCCAAAATCTTATCTTAAAAGTATTGCAAAACAATGCTGTAGGCATCAGGCAGTGCACTCATAACCATTTTCTGTGAGGGACATTTTAGAGGCTATCAACTCTTCAGATGTCTGGTTCCAATCACCACGACTGTTAACAATTCTGACTCTCTACAAGGACAGATGACAGAAATCTGATTTCCCTTTGAGAAACACCCTGGTTGGGTCTAAATCATCTTTCAATGTTTTAAACACTACATGCATATGAGTGCCTTTTGAACTACAGAGCACCATAAATTACACATCAAAGCAACATTTAAATATATATTCTTTATACAATGATGAGCCACAACATTATGACCACTCAGAGATGAAACAAATAACATTCATTATCTCGTAACAACAGTGCATGTCAAGGTCTGGGATACATTAGACAATAAGCGATCAGCCAGGTCTTGTAGTCAATGTGTTGGGTGCATGAGAAATGGGCAGATGTGAAGACCTGAGCGACTTTGACAAGAACCAAGTCGTTATGGCCAGAACACTGGTTCAGAGCATCTCCAAAATGTCAAGGTTTTTGGGGTTCTGTCGGTCAGTAGTGGTGAATACCTACCGACAGTGGTCCAAGGATGGACAAACCACAAACTGGCAAAAGGATGCTGGGTGCCCAAAGCCCACTGAAGTGTGAGGGCAAAGAAGGCTATACTGTCTGGGCTACATTGGCACAAGTCATACAATGCTAACCCCTGCTGACCATCCAAAGCACCTACGACAGGAAAGCGATGGAACTGGATCTTGGAGCAATGGGCAATGAGTCTTGTTTTCACATCACATAGGCAGCCAGGTACATGTGCAGCATTTACCTGGGGAAGTGATGGCATCAAGATGCACTGTGGGAAGAAGACAAGCCGGTGGAGGGAGTGTGATGCTGTGGGCAATGTTCTGCTGGGAAACCCTGGGTCCGGGCATTCACATGGACATCAGTTTGACATGTAACGCTGTTCTTTGCTCATCTGGGCCGGTTTTTAATCTGTTTTGGTGCAGATCCATAAAACGGATCAGTTCCAGTATTGGGCCGTTGTGCAAAAAGACACCAGGCCAGCTCTGCTTTGCGGATCCGGACCGGATACAGCGCTACATTTGGCCCTATTCAGGCGCAATGTACATTTGTTGTCTGGGACCTATCTAAACATCATTGTGGACCTTGTACACTTCTTCGTGGCAATGGTTTCATCTAATGGCAGTGACCTCTTTCACCAGGATAATACACTGCCACACTGCACACATTGTTAGGGAAGCATTTAAGGCAAATGAGGAAGAGTTCCAGGTGTTGCCCTGGCCTCAGATCTTGATTGAGTATCTCTGGGATGTCTGATCAAATTGAGTCTAATGCGCAGCAGCTCCACCTTTCAACTCAGTAGAGTCCATGCCTTGGCTGGTTGGAGCTGTATTGGTGGCACATGGAGGACCAACAGTATATTAGGCAGGTGGTCAAAATATTTTGTCTCATTGATGTATGTCTAGTTTTTGGACACCTACCTTTATGCTTATTTTTGCAATTATGTATACTATTTAAGACTGTTCTTATTTAAATATATTCCTTAAATCAACCTTTGACTATTACAGCCAGGCCTCAAGTTTGGAACTAAAATGTTAAAACTCCTCTTTGATAATGTCATTTCTGCTAGCACCTCTTAGGGATTTCTAATATAATGTTAGCACTAACTAAATGGTGGTTCACATGACCAGTTTAGTTTAAATAAGGCAGAGATTTACAGTTTTTCAGTAATTAGCTCTGACATGCAGCTGCTTCTGTTTTCCATTTCTAACAACTGATTGAAACCTTGTTAGACTCCTGCTCATATTCACAGTTGGTGATGTATCTAGAGCTTGCAGAAGGCCTAGAGTGATGTTTTTGGCCTCAAGAAGTTGATCCCACTCATTGCAAATTACAGTATGTTGGTAATTAAGCCCTCAGTTCAACTCCTGAAGTCCTAACCCATGAACCAAGCAATGGACCTAGATATCACAAGGAGAATCACAATTGGATCACAGGATAATTATATTGGAATAATATTCTGGTGGACATTTCAAGATTCAAATGCTTTGGTTAACCAGAAATGAACAATGAAATAAGAGTATTACTACAATACTTACAGTTTAAATACAAGAAGTATGAAATGATTAGGCCTTCCCTGAAGACCTAGAAGGCTTTGCAGATTCCCTACTATATGTTATTAATGCTAGGTGAACTAGGTGTCCTCAAACTTTCGACAGGCAATGTATTTGCAGAAAAAATGTATACATAAAAATGACAAGACCACCCAGTTATCCCTCCCATGATGGCTTTAAATCTCACTTCACACTTGAGTTGTGCTGGAGAGCTCTGCAAACATCCACATCTGGATTTGGGAAAGGTCTTGATGTCTGTGTGGTGAGCCCACATCCTCCTGCAGAAAGCAACACAGGCCCGTGTGTTTCTCACTGAGTCGCATCAATGTAAACTTCCTAAACCAGAGAGACTGTTCCTCATCTATTAGACCAGACACAACGTTCTTCTGCACTCTTGGAAACCTGCCTCGAACTACACCAGAGAAAGGCAGACAGGAAAGAAAGACAGAAAGGCGTTCTCCAAAACAACACTGGAGAGATTTTGGGGCTTTTCTCGGCCTTACTGTGGTTCAGTTTCGGCTTTGGTATCGAATTCTCATTTGCATCTCATCTCGGAAGGCACAAGGGAAGGTGCAAGACATCAAATGAGACCCCCCACTGGAACCCCCATCTGTCTTTCCTTTATGAAAGAAGTCACAACATCCATATATACAACTCAGGCCATCTTCTGTTAACTATGATCAACAGAAATACAGGCAAAGTTTATAAACAAGGCAATTTATGGATGAAATCAATATAAGTGCTTTGATTGCAAGTTTTATTTTCGTTTTTGTGATTTGTAGATGACAAATTGTCTTGACTGCTTGTGCAGCATTTTAAGCTACACCTGAAATGCATGAAAAGTGGCACAAGGCTTCATCTTCTCCTTCTCCTTCTTCTTCTTCTTCTTCTTCTTCTTCATCTACGTCTTCTTCTTCTTATCCTTTTGTAATATTTTGGAGTAGAAAATAATTATTTTGTTACTTCTTTGTTCATGTACTTATTATTATAATATTATTTTGGAATATTTGTACTTTACTCAAGTATTATTGAAAGGAAATACTCATACTTTTAGTCAGTTCCTTTTCTTCTTCTTTTTCTTGTCATTTTTTATATCTAGGGGTAGAAAATGTTTGTTTTGTTTGTTTGTACTTTGTCGATAAACTTGGTATTATTTTGGATTATTTATACTTTACCAAAGTATTATTGAAATTAATTGAGTGATTTACGTTTCTTCTTCTTCTTTTTCTTTTTCACATTATTCTTTGAGCTATGACTGAAATGTATGAATTCTTTACAATTACTACTACTATTGTTATTCCTATAAATACAACAACACTTTATTAATACAACATCAGAGAAACAGGAAACCGAAACAACAGGAAACAGGAAACCAAAACAACAACAACAACAGCAATAAAAAAAAAAAATAAATAAAATAATAATAATAATAATAATGTTATTTTTCTTCATATGATAATAATTCATGCTTATGATTCTAGTAGCATTGTTATTTTTATTTATATTATGTCACTTATTCATGCTCAATTCAATTCAGTAATTATATTATTATTTAATATGACTACATTTTTAGAATAAGGAAATTACTGTAGAACTTAGCGACTGGTCTGATTTGTGTATAACAATGTTTCTGATATTATGGGTCATGGATGTGTTTGTGCCAGAGCTTTAATCTGGCCTGAAATTGATGCTGTTGTAACACGTGAACAATATGGCCTCGCACTGTCATTTTGAAATACGCAAATTCCCTGTAAAAGACGTTGTCTGCATGGTCTTTTTCCTTCTTTGGCTCAGAGAGCACATCCATTATTTTCATAAACAATCTGAAAGTTTGACTTGTCAGTCCACAATGCATGTTTCCACTGTGCATTAGTTCATTTCAGATTATCTTAAACCCAAAGAAGTCGGCGGTGTTTCTAGATGCTGCTGTCACATGACTTCCGGTGTGCATACTACAGTCTTAACTTGCATTTGTGGAAGTAGCAGTGAATGATGTTCATTCACAAAGGTTTGTCAAAGTATTTCCATGTATGTCAAAGTCAAAGTATGCCCATGTAATGATATCCTTCACAGAAGCATTCTGTTTTTTAATGCAGTGCTGTGTGAGGGGTTGAAGGTAAGGGGCATTCAGTCGTGGTTTTTAGCCTTGCTTTTACAGAGTCTCGGAATCTATCTTTCAATAATATCATGTACTGTAGAGGGTGAAATACCTAAAATTCTTGAAAAGAATTTTAGCTCATTGAGAAATATTCTTAAACAATTTAACTGTTTGCTTATGCATTTTTTGGTTAGCCTCGACCCATCTTTGCTCATAAAGGACTAGACCTTTCCTGGATGCTTCGTTTACCCCCAAGAATGATTGCATCATCTCTTTTAAATTGTTTTCTGAACATTTACCAACATCTCAAGTCTTAAATTTCCCCTATTCTAGAAAGGTGTTGCAAGCATCAATTTCAGAATGAGTGTATATTTACAAAAGCAATGAAGCTGACAAGATAAAAGGTTAAATATCTTGTCTTTGTACTGCTTTCATTTAAATGCAGGCCATAGTGGGTTTACAAATCACTGCTTTCTGTTTTTATCTGCACTTCACATCCTACTGCAACTGGGTTCGTACATCTGGATGTAACGTTTATAGTTCGTCTAAGTGTTCTTGTGCTTTTGCGCCTGAGTTTATACATTAGCTCACTAATATACTAAAATGCTACCAGCCCAGCAGGAGTTCTCCCAACTCATTACCATCATTGATGACTGCTGTTATGCAATGAGTGCTTTGAAGCCCCTTTGTGGTAAGACATGTACGATTGAAAGGGAAGTTAAGTTGAACTACAGTAAATCAGTTTCCCATGTGAATGTTATGTTTAAAAACGACGCTGCTGTGTAATACATTAGATGTGATCTGTTTACTACGCTGGAGGTTAACTGCTCCACAGCCTGACCTTATCAGGGCTAGCGATCTGTTACGAGAGCATGAGGGTAAACCATACGTATGTGTGTGCGTGTACGGGGTTGAACCGTGTGCCCTGGGGGCTTTCAAGTGAATCATTCCCCTTCGGGTCAGGGGATATGTATGCACTGCAAATTCCCCCCGCAAACTAGCTGTGTGGGAAAAGGCCCTTCAGCAGGCACAAACATTCCTGCTGATTACGGGACAATTTCACTGAGAGCTCTGCTGAAAGTCAACAGGGTGCTGTGTCTGTGCTTTCCGCACGAGGTTGTGTATACAGATCTGCGTGTGTTTGTGTGTGTGTACTGCATACTAAATGACTGTGGAGTGCATTATTTGTTTACAGAGACAAAGACAAAATATCATAGATTTAAGGCTGGAGAATACAATACTGTCATAAATCTTAATTCATTAATAATAAATAATCACACAGATTTTTTAAAAAATTCTGCATAATTTAATCTTTTAGATGTAAACAAACTCATTCAGAGTGGTTAGATGTGGTTTATTGTAGAGAAATTTACAGGCTCTGACTTCTTTACAGTGGTGGTGATAGGAACCAGACATTGCCATGTCTCTAATACAAGTATAGCCATTTTGTTTACTGTCCAAAATGACCAGTGAAGCTTCTGAGCTTTTGTACATAATGTGGATGATGGTCGAGGTAAAACACTTTTTCTTTAAAGACTATTTTGCCATATAACATCCTGCAGGTACCTCAGCACCATGAGTGCATTTAGATTTTTTTATTTTAGGCCAAAATATTAACTCAAAACTCAAACTATCATAAACAGTGTCTCATCAGGCAGCTTATTAATGATGATTTTATGTAATAACTTTCTGTGATGCAGCGTTTAGAGGCATTAAACTCTTAAGATGTCTGGTTCCTATCACCACCACTGTGAACTGTTCTGACTTCTCTAGAATGGAGCATTACACATCACTTTGAATGACTTTGTTTATATTTTTATGCAGATGCAAACAAACTCATTTAGATGTGTGAATCCATACAGTCCATATACACTGTATATATATTGCGACCAAAACAGCCTTTTTTGTGATGTCATCACATTTACATTTATCCACCTATTCAACTTACAACAGTTTAGCTCCACCCATTCACACTGATGTTATAACGAGTGTTTCAGCCTTGACTGCTTTTTGAATAAGGCACAATTCAGGGCAGCCAATCAGAACAGAGCTCACCAGCATATATCAGGTTTAACCTTCTGGGGTCCACAAACTCTCCTGCACATCAAATCCAATGTTTCTATATATGTTTCTCTATCTTTGTGATAATACAGTGCAGAAATACAGTTCAAATGTATCCTGAATCTGTAGAGTCCGCCTCTCCATTCCATCTTATCACAAGATCATATGTTTTTACATCTGGAGTTATGAGCCCATAAAGAGGGGCTGAGATACACATCATCTGCAATCTGGATTCGTGTGTTCATTTTGTGTGAAATGGACCAGCGGACACTCAGGAAATCAATAAGGACTGACCATCACATTGGAATGTGAAATGGCATGCAAAGAGCTTATAGCCGCTGAAGTTCCAGCAGCAGTTTTGGAAGGTGGTGATGAGGATAACAGAGCATTTTGGTATGAAACATATGGGTGTCATAGTTAAATACTAAAGGCAAATTTAAGAAGATATGCCAAATGGAGAAAATGCCCTTAGACCCCAGAGGGTTAAAGTCACATTAACAAAAAATGGCCTCTTTGATTCTAATGGATAAAAAAACATTGGAAAATGGTCATATAAAAATGACCATGATAATAAATTATGGCCATTTTTGGTGCATAAAACTTTACAAACGTTATAAGTATGAATCCTGTCAAAAGAATGTGCTGCACAGTCATAACAAATGAGCCCATGCATACTAATGCTAGCGGTAATGATTTTTTCCGCTGAGAGCCTTGTCAGACGCCTGACCTTAAACATAAATATGACTAAACTCAAAGGAATAAAATTCAAGTCAGTTGTTTTCCACAAACCATTTGAATAATTTAGCAATTACAAAGAAAAAAAAACGCCCTCCTGTTCACGAGTGATATATCAAGAATCATGATTTTAAAATAGCAGCCAACAGGATCTCATTACCATGCAGAATCACACCTCTAGCCTACTCTTTGCATGAGTAAGCACAATCTGCATGTGAAAGACTTAAGCAAGGTTTCATGTCAAGTATTGCGATTATACGGCCGAGCAAAGAAAATATATGGTTTGCTTTGCTGAGGTACTTCATTAGCAGCAAGTTGGAACAAATGAGTGAAATGGTCACATGATACTGACCCTGATTAGATATTCAAACGTAGCCTAATATCTAGAATCTCTCGTGTATCAAATGTGGTCAAATCTCAAGGCAGAAAACTTCAGAAAACTAACTAATAATTAAATGAATTAAAACTAACTAATTCTAAGTAGGTCGTTACACTAAGTTGTTTATCATTTTGTAATTTTTTTAGCATTCCTGAAAGTGCTTGAAATACTGAGTAAAATATTTAGTAATACCATTTAGTGTCTAAAACCTGCATTAAGTTATTGTGGAATATAAAATAATATTGACTTAATATGGCTTCCAAACTTTTGAACAGTAGTTTATTGGTATTTTGTGAGTTCAGACCATGCCTTCAACATGTGGTGGCAGTATGTGGGAAGACTGATTGAGGGATGGAGGACTTAGAGAACTTGGGCTGGAGTTCTGGGGACCTTCTGCCTGTAGCTAGAAGGCCGGTACCCCCTCATAGCTGTAGCAGGACTGATGTAGGACTGAGGAACAGGGAGAAGATGGGGGCTACAAACACTTTGTCACAGGAAATTAAGGTGAGGATGTGAATTTATAGGGTATTAGACTGGAAGAAGGAGAGGTTTCAGCCATGTTCCTCCCCCCAAACTCCAGTTATAACATAACTACTTTCAATTTTTTACACCACAGATATTATGTGTCAAGCTATTTTTAGGTGTGTAGATGCAACATTCTTGAAAATATACCCGAAGGCAGGTTCTTCAAAGACAGACAGCAGTGATATATGAGATTCTGTTTGAAATGTCAGGCTTTAAGTATTTCATCTTGTTAACATCCACAGCTGATCCGTGCATTCTTGTAATAGGCACAAAGGCAGAAATTTACAGCTGTTGTTTTACAAAATCCTGAAATACAGACTTTCTACTAGTTTGATGTCCAACATAAACCTTGCATGTCTTTTCAGGTGTGAGACGCCAATGGGATTTCCTTCAAAATGCCAAATAGTGGGAGCTAAATCGGCTTAGTGTCTCCAAGCCTTTAGGGCGTTTTAAAGCTGACTGGTGCACTTTGACTTTCAGGGCTAATTCTGTCAGAATGAAAGGATGCCAATGCGCTCTATTTGCTAAAAAATGGCTGCGATTTAAGGATATTCAGTCGCACGGACCTTCATCGCTATCTTCATCCTCCGAATTCCTGTACCTTGAGAATCCCTAAGCGTCAAGTTTGAGTTCATTTCTCCAAATCTCTTTCACCACAAATGAAAGGCGGCAGCTCAGCAAGAAGCCAATACCTCAGCAGATCTCTCCAAACAGCAGGTGACAGGCCTTGCAGGCACTTTGCCTCCTCCAGCCCCGGGCAAGGAAAATGCTGACTGTGGAGGCAGCCGGTGAGAGAACCGCTGATGCTAAGGTCATCAAAGCACGGTCAGCCACTTAGGATGGTGTACCGGTGCCTGGCCGGTCCTGGAGGCGAGACGTTCCCCAGCTCGAAATTGTGCCGCGGAAGGTCAACTCGGCAATCAAGAGGCGAAATAGTAACATAAATCTTGCCAAGTGTGGGGCACGGAGAACGACACGCTGACATAGCAGAGGTCACTGGGAAACCCTGCAGTGCACCTTCACCTTGATCTACAGTAGAGGATGTCCTCTGGTAACACTAAAATCCCCATTACACATTATTAGAGACACCTACCTTGTAGCTCCACTTTGCTGGGGTAGAGTCTGAGACTGTAGCCCACTTGTTGAGCGCTACAGGCCTGAATGCTTGAGTGAGGGGGTCCGGCAGCTCTGTCATGCTGGCATAGTTTGGGTCCACTTGTCCCCTTAGATGGTCACCACAAATCGAGTTATTCTGACTAATCATCTTTTATGTGATGTAACATTTCTATCCTGATGAGAGTGGCCGCTTGCAGGATGACAAGGCCCCCATTCCCAGGGCACAAGAGGTCATTGAAAGATTTGATAAGTGGCCTTCACAGTCACCACATCTAAACCCAACTGAACATCAGTGGAAGATTTTGGACTGCAGTGATCTTCACCACCATCACCATCAGCAAAACACCAATTGAAGGAATATCTTTTGGAAGAACCGTGTTCCACAGTTCCAGGGACTTCTATACCTTCTACAGAATCTATGCCAAGGAACATTGAAGCTGTTTTTGTGGCTTATGGTGGCCCAACACCTCACTAAGACATTGTATGTTCTTTTTTGTCAACTGTCTGTATATAGTGGACCTCATAAAGTGGCTGATGAGTGTAATGTCAATGAGGTCAGTCTATTGCTGTTGTCTAAACACAGGCTCTTGTTCCAGAGAAAGTGTGCTAAACTCCAGGCCATCAGTGGATGGATTGTAGACCTTCAATCCATCCTTTTGTGTCCTGAACTTCAACGTTCAGCTCCAGAGAATTTTCTTCAACTACGTCTTATGAATGCCAGCCCACGCGTTCGCTCTAATCATGCCTCTTAAAATGACATTTGGCACATTTACAACAAGCACGACACTTTCATCCCTCGCCATCTGCTCCAGGGTAATGAATCCTGGTGCTTTTAGTAGACTTTAATCAAGACATGCATACTTATTCGACTGCCACAGAGCAGGGGTCATAGGAGCGGCATGTTAAGAGATGTACGTAGGAAACCTTTAAACCTGCCACATCTTGATGCATGGCCTTTGATAATATGAACTGGAAATAAAAGTAAATCCTTCTTACCATGTGGGACTTACATTGAAAGCCCATGTACATCCTCACTGGCACCTTCATGAAAAGTCACAGGTGATACTAATTCCATGTCATGCACTCCATTGGAATATTTATTAGATATATTTCTTGGTGAAAGAAGGAAAAACATGTTAAAATGTGATATCATTTATAAACTAATCACACTGTTTTTATGGATTTAGGATTTAGCTTGTGCTGCTTGAGGTTTTTGGAGATATTCAGTGGAAATTTTGATTCCTTTTCAAGTCCTGTGGCAGGTTAATCCCATGTATTTACAAATCTTCTGAGGAGAGTAATAAATAAACTGTAGTAAACTGCTTTCTAATTTTTGCAGTGAAGCATATATACAATCCCATTTCTAAAAAAAATTAAGTTTGGATGCTGTGCAAAATGTCAATAAAACAGAACGCAATGATGTGCAAATCATCTACATTCCATATTTAAATTCGATATTTCAAGTACAAAGACAACAAATGTTGAAACTGAGAAACTGTACTGTATTTGAAATATACCAATCAGGCATAACATTATGACCACCTCCTTGTTTCTACGCTCATTGTCCATTTTATCAGCTCCACTTACTATATAGGTGCACTTTGTAGTTCTACAGTTACAGACTGTAGTGCATCTGTTTCTCTGCATACTTTGTTAGCCCCCTTTTACCCTGTTCTTCAGTGGTCAGGACCCCCACGGACCCTCACAGAGCAGGTACTATTTGGGTGGTGGATCATTCTCAGCACTGCAGTAACACTGATGTGGTGTTGGTGTGGTAGTGTGTGTTGTGCTGGTATGAGTGGATCAGACAGCAGTGCTGCTGGAGTTTTTAAACACCTCAGTGTCACTGCTGGACTGAGAATCGTCCACCAACCAAAAATATCCAGCCAACAAAGTATGCAGAGAAACAGATGGACTACAGTCTGTAACTGTAGAACTACAAAGTGCACCTATATAGTAAGTGGAGCTGATAAAATGGACAATGAGCGTAGAAACAAGGAGGTGGTCATAATGTTATGCCTGATTGGTGTATGTGTAAAAAAAGGATGCATAGCAAATTTGCTGGGAATCTAATTAATTTAGAAACAATTCATTTTGTCCCTTTGGCTATTTCATTTCCGGCCTTTACTTACATAGTCCTTGTCTTTTCCCTCCTGCACGTCCCCCAAAAACACCCTTGGCTACACATTCCATGCAGTCAGACATATTTTTTTAACTGATTGCTTGTTTATATTTATAAGCCACATCATTTCCAATTCCTTTACTCATTAAATATGTGTTTTGCTTCCTGCTCATTCATTTGGACTTCATTGGGACTTACGGATTGCGAAGCTTCGTTAATGCAATGCTCACAGAAGCACTATTAGTTCTTAATCTGATTTGTATTATGAAGTGTATGGGATGGCTGTATGTGATTAAAAGTGGTGTTTTAGAGAGGTCCGTCTTTCCGCCTCCCAGATAAACGCACTCCCGTTAAATGCGAAAGCGTCCCTGCATTCGGCCTTATCGGTGCTGGCGTGGAGCGTTGAGCAGTTGGTTCACACACGAGGCTCGGAGTGCTAACACCACATTTATTTCACACGTCATGAGTCGGCTGCAGACAGCCATTCAAATCGGGAGCAGCACTGCCTGCCTAAGATAACAAGTGGATTTTGCGTGCGAGGCTGTGTGTGTGTGTGTGTTCCCAAGCAGGGCATAATGCGCTGTGACTCGCTCCGAGACAGAGATTAGGCTGCATGGGTCCACCCGCAGTGGGTGAGGGAGGGAGAGATGCTGCGAGGTCGCGACACCAAGCCGGCACAGTGAGTTCGAGCGCAAAGTTCAGCGCTTTTTTGTGGCTACATTAGAACAGACTGACTGGCCTTAAAGGGGAATTATTTCAACATTTATGCATATTTCAATGGTTAAGATATGAATCAAGTCATTCAGAGTGGTTTGATGTGAAATGGTTCATTGCAGGGGTGTCCAAACTTTTTTCAGTGAGGGCCAGATCGGATATCAAAATAAGTGAAGGCTGAAATATTATTCACAAATGATTAAAAATATTCAGTTTTAAAAATCTGAAAATCACAACCATGTAAAGTAGTGAATCGAACAAAAGGTCTTGCTGGAGATCTATCCCGGGAATTTGGCGATGACCTCTTAATCTGCCACTGTATAAAAGATGCACAAGGCTTCATTTTTTTGTGGGATTGCTATTTCAGAGCTATTTGCATCAGCAAGTGCTTTTAACAAATGACTGATTTAAGCAGCATAAATAGCCACGCTTTTGTTTGACCTTAAAGGGTTAATATTTACTGAACTACTGAATTTGCTCTGATAAGAAGTTGGTGCTGTGAGACTCTGGTAGCTGCAGTTGCTTTAGTTTCTCTCCTGAACATTTATTGTCATGTTCATGCTTTGTTTCATGCCTGTTGAAATTAAATTCATTACAGTCGTTTTACATATGAGACTCATGCATTTGCTGTGGCTCTGGATAAAAAAGTATTCAAATTTCCATCTCGCCGAAATAACTCAATGTTAAGTTTGTGCTTGACTGAATGTCATCCGGTAACTTAAGCTGCAAGTCTAGTCAGAGAAGAAAGGCTCTTAATCTTTAGCTAACATCGTTAACACAATGTGGCACATTGCACTGTTATTGTATGGTACTACTGCCACCATCAGGTGAATGGAAAAACTGCATAGTATTGCCTGGTGGGCCACTTATAACAATATAAGCCTGGGGCCAGAATTTGGACACCCCTGTTCTAGAGAAACATACCAACTCTGGTTTCTTTACAGTGGTGGTGACAGAAATTAGGTGTCACAATCTGTACAACAAATGTAACCATTTTACTTACTATACAAAACCACTATTGAACCTACGTGATGTTGATAATGGTGGAACAATGGTAAATCAGAAAAAAACAAGTTTTCTCTGCCTTACGTGTACTTCTCCACCATGAATTTATTTCAAAATTAGGTTTTAGGCTAAAATCTTATCACAAACCTATCTTAAAACAATGTCTCAGGCCTCAGGCAGCATATCCATAACCATTCATTGTATGTGAACTAGCTTTTATACATGCTTTAAAACATTAAACACTTCAGACATCTGGTTCCTATCACTTCCCACTGGCAGCTCTATGGGGTTTGCAATGTTAATGGTGGCACACACTGGATTTCATGTCACTTAAGGCAGTTGTGGTTTGAATACAGACATCTGATGCTTGTAAGACATTCAAGTAGAATATTCAGTAGTTTGTATTTTGCAGCTTTACTAATGAATCCTTCCATAAGTATTGCAGCTTAAACCTTGTTTATATGGAGCCAGTTTCCTCCCTTTCAATGATGTACAAAATACTTGAGTACTAAAAGCGCCCCCTTGTGGAAAGTTTTGTGGAACTACTGGCATTTCAGGCAAATGTGATTGAACATACTACCAGCTGGCCTACAGAATGACAACTCAAACAACTTAGATTGTACACATTTGTCATATTAATATTTAAAATATTTCCATATATTGTTCCACTAGGTTTAGACATCAAGGTTTTGATCAACTATGTGCTTTAAATGTGATTTAAAAAAGAGAAAGTTACAAACATTAATATATGACTCTCATGGATTAGGTTACAAATGAGATTTTTTTAACAGTTAGTAATCCTTACTGGAATACATTTACATGTAAGTCTGAGGGACTGCTAATTCTAAATGAGTTCCCTCTAGAGCGACAGGAGAACGTAGTTCATCCATCTATCAGCATAGAGAATGAAGTTTGCTAGTCTCTGTTCTTCTCTTTTTAGATTGTTTTGGGCTAAAATAAAGCTCCAGAGTGAGAGGAGAGAGCAAGAGCAAAGCAGAACAGATACTGAACCAACAGAACAAAATGAAATTAAACCCCAAAGGAATTAGGAGCTAAATGAGAAGACCAAAGTTAAACTGAGTAAAAAGTACATTACATTCCTTATTAATACACTTCAGTAGGTGAAGTATTATCATTTGAAACCACTCAGAAAAGCATGGGTGCTTCAAAATTATACTCGAGTACATGGAACTGAGGAACAGTTCTCCCTGAAAAATAACAGACATTGTGGTTTGTTCAGTGACAATTACAAACGTTGCCAACATGATTTCCTCACTGTGTGCAGAATGTCATTCACATCAATCGGACAGTTGACTGATATAAATTTGCTGGAATAAATTCATCCAGCGGGAACTGATAGCTGTGTCGATTTGTTTGGCTGGTCGATTTTTAACATTTTTTCCTACTACTTGTCTGTTTGAACTCATAATAGACTTCAGCAGGTCAGAAAGTTACCAGTCACTTTGAGCCATCTTCTCTCTGAGCGTGCGAGTGCTGCGGATGCCTGTCTGTTCGTCTCCAAGGAGACGAAGCAAAAACAATTAAAGCAAATGTCAAAACATGAGACACTTGTCTGCCCCCCTGCCTTGTCAAACCTGATGAAAAATGATGTGCTTGTTTTGGAAATCTCACAAGCTGAATGACTGAATGACTGTCTTCTCTCGCTGTAATGCTGAGGAGGATGCCCCCCCCCCCTTTTTCAATGGTCAAGAGTCAAGAAAAACATTGTTGTTATCCCATCCATATTCAGTATACTGTCACACTCTAGTATAGCCTCACATTCCTGCAAGAGAAAACAGTAGAAGTGACCAAGACAGTGGAGGATGAAAGCATAATTTACTTGATCTACACATGATGCAATTGAACACTCCAGTGCAGAACACTAAATTTCAAAACTGTACAATACTGTACAAGCTGAGAGTCAGTCAAAGGTAAGTGTGAATTGAGTTGCAAATCAGTTTAAGACTAATCCAAATGGAGTCAGTCAAGGGCAAGTCCGAGTAGATTTATGAGTCAGTCAAGGGCATGTCTGAGTCAAGTTGCGAAGCAGTCAAGGGCGAGTCCACATCGAATCATGACTTGATCAAGAGCAAGATTCAAGTTGAGTTGTGAGTCAATCAAGGGTAGGTCCGAGTTAAGTTCTGAGTCAGTCAAGAGTAAGTCAAAGTCAAATTGTGAGTCAGTAAAAGGCAAATTCGAGATTCAAGTTTCAAGTCAGTCAAAGAGTAGTTCGAGCTGAGTTTCAAGTCAATCGAATAATAGTCTGAGATTAGTTGTAAATCAATTAAAGATTTAAATGAGTCAATTTGTGAGTCAGTCAAGGGCAAGTTCGAGTTGAAATGTTAGTCAGTAGAGAACAAGTCTAAGTTGAGTTGTGAGTTAGTTAAGGGCAAGTTCAAATCAAGTTGCAAGTCAGCCAGTCAGTCCAAATCAATTTACAAGTCAGTCAAAGACTCGTCTGTGTTGCAAGTCAGTAAAGGGCAAGTCAGAGTCAAGTTGAAAATCAATCAAGGGCAAATCTGAGACTTATTTTGAATGAATCAAGGACTAGTTGGTGTTAAGTTGTAAGTCAGTCCAAAAGAAGACTAGAGACTAGTTGTGAATCAGTTAAAGATTAAAATGAGTCCATTTGTGAGTCAGTCAAGTCTGAACTGAGTGGTCAGTCGGTAAAGATCAACTCCTGAGTCAAGTTGCAAGTTAGTCAAGGGCAAGTTTGAGATAAGTTGTCAGTCAGTCCGAGTCAGTCAGTCCGAGTCAAGTTGCAAGTTTGTCAACAAGTGTCTCTGACTTGAGTCTCCATCTCTTCTATGCACTATAGGAGACAAGCAGTATAATGTAAAACAATGTAAGTAGTGTACAATGGTACAGATTTAAGTAAAGTAACTATGCAAATGATGTTTAAGCAATGAGTCATGCAAACTGTCACAGTACCATAGCAGAGTGTGCTGGCTGCAGTGAGAAGGTCACAGAGGCCATTCCACACAGTGGAGTGAAAAGAGAAGCACATTCCTTCACTCACTGTTTCCAAGCCAGTGCGTATGGGGCATGATATGGCCTGGGAATGGGTCAGCTGGAATCCTGGAGGGTCCTGATGCCCCACAGTGGACCTTTGGACTTGTTCACAATGAAAGGTCGTTCTGTAGCCTTTCCTTCTACAGGGGCCCTCAAAGCCACTTATTAATCAAAGCCTCACAGTGTAGATACTCTCCCATTGAACAGCTGACATTCTCAAGTATGCACATATGAGACAAATGAGACTCTGAAATGCCTCAGACTGGAGAAAGCTCATAAAGTGAATCTATAACAGAACAGCTCTTTTGTGTAAGTGCTGCTGAAGTCATCAAACTGACTGAGGCAGTCACATCTTGGGACACTGACAAGCAGCTTGACTAGCAATGGAAATCCAGCTGTGTTAAGTGGTTTCTCTCAAACATCAGGTCAAAGTGTATGTGACACTGCATAACAAGAACTGTGGTTCATAAAAACTTAAAATAGACTTAAAAACCACTTTATTAGAACCATGTAGTTCCAACTTATTGGTGTGGGGTTAGAGACTTGTACCCAGGTTTCCATTCAGCTGATGAAATTAAGTCAAGCCAATAACAAAGAGATGCAATAGACTGAGTTTCCATCAGCTCTGTGCAAGAGAATAAAACACTCTGTCGCATTTGCACAAACACTTCTGAGAAATCTGGAGCCAGTCCACAGAAGAATCTTTAATGAAGACCAACTTCATGATGCTGTTTTGTTTCATTTATGTCTGTATTTTTGCATTTTGTGTCAGAAGAGTGTAAAGATGAAACACTAGTATAATGTATAATAAATTGTGTTTCTAATAAAGTGGCCAGTGAGTGGAAGTATAAGGAAGGTGTTTCTAATAAAGTGGCCAGTAAGTGTAAGTACAAGGCAGATATTTTTAATAAAGTGGCCAGTAAGTGGAAGTACAAGGTAGGTGTTTCTAATAAAGTGGCCAGTGAGTGGAAGTACAAGCTAGGCATTTCTAATAAAGTGTCCAGTGAGTGGAAGTACAATGTAGGTTTTTTTTTTAAATAAAGTGGACAATGAGTGGAAGCTCAAGGTAGTTGTTACTAATAAAGTGGCCAGTGAGTGGACATACAAGGTAGATATTTCTAATAAAGTGGCCAGTGTGTGGACATACAAGGTAGGTGTTTCTAAAAAAGTGGCAAGTGAGCAGAAGTACAAGGCAGTTGTTTCCAATAAAGTGGCCATCTATCACAAGTACAAGGTAGGTGTTTCTAATAAAGTGGCCAGTGAGTGGGAGTACAAGGTAGGTGTTTCTAATAAAGTGGCCAGTGAGTGGGAGTATAAGGTAGGTGTTTCTAATAAAGTGGCCAGTTAGTGGAAGCACAAGGTAGGTGTTCTAATAAAGTGGCCAGTTAGTGGAAGCACAAGGTAGGTGTTTCTAATAAAGTGGCCAGTTAGTGGAAGCACAAGGTAGGTGTTTTTAATAAAGTGGATACTACACATTTGATCATTTCTGAGGATTTTGTTGTAACAGCAAGAAATCCATTAATCAAAGGCTAACTGGGCACCTAGAAATACAGCGGTGACACGTAATGTGGAAACACAAAAGAACGTCTCAGATAATGTGACCTAATTGAGCCAAACCTGCTTACCAGGCTCGTGTTGGCGCCTGTTCAGAAACAAACCAAATTAGATTTTTGATTGGAACTTAAAAAGAAAGACTGCAAGTCGTGCATGGTTTGTGTGTAAAAGGTAAGATAGCTTTGAAGAGAACAGATAAAAAAGCCTCAACAACATTAAAGGTAAAATTTGCTTTGCACAACAAAGGGCGCTTTTCCCTGATCGGTGGTTAAGCAAACAGGCTGCCATTCACTTTACTGTGGGTAGGGATGCTGATGGGTCACAGTAGACAGCACTTTTCGACTACAAATAAATCAGCAACTCTGAAAAACCTCCTCGGAAATAAGTGCCGTCAATCACAGACAAGCTCTCGGTAGTGGCATGCAGCAGCATGTTGAGAGTGATTGAATGCAGAGGAGGAGAAAAAGGCTGAGTTTTGGTCTGGAGATAGATTCAAGTAAACAAGTGGTCACCAAACTTCCTCTGGAAATCTACTTTCCTGCAAAGTGTAGTTCCAACCTGCAACATTTTGGCCCACACCTTGCCCAACACTAATGCATTTGATTCAGCCAATCAGTGACCTCTGAAAAAGTTAATTAACTGGAGCAGGTGTAGCAGATTGTGGTTGGAATCATCTCCAGGATTAGGGTTGATGACCCTGAACTAAAGCCTTCCAGTCAATATAGGGCTAATAGTGGTTATTAGAGCCAAACCTAGAGATACATTATACTCACTGGCAGCATTGTTAGAAACTCCTACCTTGTACTTCCAAACACTGGTCACTTTATTAGAAATGCTTGCCTTGTACTTCCACACACTGGCCACTTTATTAGAAACACCTACTTTGTACATCCACTCACTGGCCACTTTATCAGAAACATCTACCTTGTACTTCCACTCATTGTCCACTTTATTAGAAACACCTACCTTGAGCTTCCACACACTGGCCACTTTATTAGAAACACCTACCTTGAGCTTCCCCACACTGGCCACTTTATTAGAAACACCTACCTTGAGCTTCCACACACTGGCCACTTTATTAGAAACACCTACCTTGAGCTTCCACACACTGGCCACTTTATTAGAAACACCTACCTTGAGCTTTCACACACTGTCCACTTTATTAGAAACACCTACCTTGAGCTTCCACTCACTGGCCACTTTATTAGAAATACCTACCTTGAGCTTTCACACACTGTCCACTTTATTAGAAACACCTACCTTGAGCTTCCACACACTGGCCACTTTATTAGAAACACTTACTTTGTACCTCCACTTACTGGCCACTTTATTAGAAATGCCTACCTTGTACTTCCACTCACTGTCCACTTTATCAGAAACACATACCTTACCGCTCACTGGCTAATTTACGAGCTCTAGGCACTTTATTTATCTATATGTAAATGTACAATTCCACGCTTTTTTTTCAGTCACTTGTTATTCCATCATTTTCAACCACAGGACTGCTATTGGCCAGATATTATATTGGTGGCAAATCATTATCAACACAGCATTCTTTTCCCTTTTCCTTTGAGTCATTCAGCAAACGTAAAACAGAAACCGCTCAGAATTCCAGCCCATTTTTTCTCTGAGTTGCCTCCCTTTTCATTCCTTATATCCCTACCACAGATTGAAGTTGTGGTCAGCACTGACCAAGTTTTATTATTCATGGATAACAAACATCCTCAATCATTTCTATGGCATTTTCTTTTGTTAATAAATAATACACAATGTCCTTTGAAGAGTCATTTCACAATCTATAAATTACAGGAGAGGGTTGTTGACAATGCATTTCAGTCTTACAGTGGTTTTGTTTGGTATGTAGTAGTACTGTTAACACTAACATGTTAATAATGGGCTAATAAAGTGGTAATAATGTGTTCATAGCTTAACACAATGAATTAATGCCATTAATCCTTCTAACACCATTAAGCATTTTGCTAGAGTGACCTTTCAAATCAATTATAGCAGTGCAGACTGAAGCCCAGCTGCAGCACATATGGGATTCAGTCTCTATGGGATCTGTAGTGTTGATAATGCTAATTTTACCTAGCCATTGGATTCGGTCTCTACTGTATTTGCAGTCATGTTAAGACCAAGCAAAAGGTGGTGGACATTCACTTTCCCATTGAATTTAATACTATATTTAATATTATGCAGCTCTAGCTTAAACACTGACTTTTGGACTTTTCAACTGACTTGGACTTTATACTAAAATCTTTTTGCTTTGAGTGACCCTACACCTTAGTCATGTTTATTTTATTAAACCAAATTCCATTTTGACACTAACAAAACAATCATAACACTACTGAAACTTTACCAAATGCTTCAGTAGTGACTGTTTCGGTAGTGACAATTTTAGCTCATTTTGAGCAGGACTCAAAAATACTAGCCAGTACATGACTAGCAAACACTTTAAACAGCTGTAAATAAAATTCTAATATTTTTCATTACAACAGAAAAAAGGTTTATTTCATCTGCTTCGCTGGTGACAATTCTTAATGTTACACCCTGAATTTAGACTTTGTGACACATTTACTTCAAATCAGTGGGCTCTAACTGCTCCAAAATGCAGGGGTGTGGCTAAAATAAGGCTCCGCCTACAGACTAAAAGTCTTTGTCTTTCAGTAGTGACTGTAAAATGTGGGACAGCATTTTTGAATGAATTTTATTTATTTTAAAAATTAACTCTTGATCAATCTAAATCTTTCAACTTCACTTAAAAAATCAAGAAGGTCATTTAAAAAGAATTGAAAATGCCAAAAATAAAATAAAATATTGTTTTCACAAGTTGATATTTAGGAGTTAGGGACAGCCACCTCCCATTTTTGTATATGTATAGCTTATGTCTATCTCTATTGATGGCTTGAGTTTAAATAGATCATAACACAATCTACAGTTTGAAACAAGTTGGTAGAATCATCCATATAGCAGTTTTTGAGTGAATCCTATCGTAAAATACTACAATTTAAAGCCTAACTGTGAGTATTATTAGAGGAGCCTGGTACCTTTTGAAACAATAGCATCTTCTTCAAATTTTCCCGTTCCACCTTAAATGGTGCCGCAGTAGCATTTTGTAACATTAAGGTGGAACGGGAAAATTTGAAGCTGGCGAATGAGAAGCTGATTTTGGCCTCATAAAATTCTAACATTGAGAGACATTTTACAAGAAACTGTTCTACTTTTGGAAAGGTTTCCTGCCAGAGATGTGAGAAAAGCGACTATAGCTGAGCTAAAGCTTAAAGCAGAGCAAAGTAAGTCTGTGTTTTTGTTTATATTATATTTTTTAGCTTGTAATAGTTCATCAGCACATACTGAGACATATTTACAGCCAAGATGGTAAAATGTTGTGGCTCCCAAGGTGGTTTGATTTTTGTCTAAAGAACAAAATGGCTCTTCTTAACATTTGGATTGCCGACCCCTAATCTAGAAGATATGATGTTTTCTGAGGGCTCAGACAGAACAACTCTGTTCAGACGCCACAAGAGCTAACTAAGCATTATCAAATGCATCTTCTTGTGCAAAGGTGCAGGTTAAGAGAAGCAGGAAACGCTGATTACTTCTCATTTATTATGTTTGTTCTGGAGAACAGCAAGCGCAAAACTGAGGAGGCAGGTGTTTGAGGTTGCTGACTACGCTCCCTTCATTTGTTCATTAAAAAAAAAAAAGCAAAACAACCACAAGCCATAATTTTGAGCACTGTAATTGAATCTGATGTTCACGAGAGCTGTGGCCACGCAATCAATTCCCAGTGGACCTCGCTCACCCTGATAAGAATGAGCACCTCAGGCAACCTGCCCCCACCAGAAGACTCACAGCGGAAACGGCCTCCGATTGCTTTCTCTCTCCAATTACGGACACAAACCCAATCAGCATCCTGTGGCAATGTAACATCTGCCGTAATATCAAGCTGAATACATTCACGTCTGTGGTTTTAATTGAGTTGAAAGTGGAGCTCCGTCGCTCTCGCTTTGGTCATCGAAATAACCACCTCTTCAGCTCTTTCACAGGGTGCATAGAATGCAAACGTAGTCTATAACATAGTACAGCTTATGCATTATTATACACACCAATCAGCCAAAACATTAAAACCACCTCCTTGTTTCTACACTCATTATCAGCTCCACTTACTATATAGGTGCACTTTGTAGTTCTACAATTACAGACTGTAGTCCATCTGTTTCTCTGCATACTTTGTCACCCTGTTCTTCAGTGGTCACGACCCCCACAGGACCATCACATATGAAGGTGGAGGGTCATTCTCAGCACTGACGTGGTGTTGCATTAGAGTGTGTTGTGCTGGTCTGAGTGGATCAAACATAGCAGTGCTGCTGGAGTTTTTAAACACCTCAGAGTCTCTGCTGGACTGAGAACCAGAAATACCCAGCTAACAGTGTCCTGTGAGCAGTGTCCTGTGACCACTGATGAAGGACTAGAGTATGACCAACACAAACTGTGCAGCAGCAGATGAGCTATCGTCTCTGACTTTACATCTACAAGGTGGACTCACAAGGTAGGAGTGTCTAACAGTGTGGACAGTGACTGGACACAGTGTTTAAAAACTCCAGCAGCACTGCTGAGTCTGATCCACTCGTGCCAGCACAACACACACTAACACACCACCACCACATCAGTGTTACTGCAGTGCTGAGAATGATCCACCACCCAAATAGTACCTGCTCTGTGGGGGTCCTGTGGGGGTCCTGACCATTGAAGAACAGGGTAACAAAGTATGCAGAGAAACAGATGGACTACAGTCTGTAACTGTAGAACTACAAAGTGCTCCTATGTGGACAGTGGAGCTGATAAAATGGACAATGCGTGTAGAAACAAGGAGGTGGTTTCAATGTTATGGCTGATCAGTGTATAACTAAATTAGAAAGTTCCAGACTGCTGGTGTACAGTTTGTGCTAGCCATCCCTAGCCATTCATTAAACAGCAGTTCAGCCATATTTTGTTTAAAGCTTACATAATTAAACGTTTAAGATGTAAACAAAGTCATTCAGAATGGTCTGATGTGCTCCATGCCAAAGAAATTTACCCAGTTACAACTGTTTACAGTGGTGGTGATACAAACCAGATGTCTGAAATGCCCCCAAATGCTACCTTGTTGAAATGAAAGGGTTTTAAATATGCTGCCTGATGCCTGAGACATCGATTTATGATAGTTTTGAGAAACAAATTTTGGCCTTAAACCGATTGTCTAAAATCCATTTATGGTGGAGAGGTACAAGATGTTCTGAGGCAAAATAGTGCCCAAAGAAAACTCACATTTTCAGGCTCATCACCATTTTACCATTATCAACACTACATATAAAACTCTGAAGACACGTGTAGGTTCACTGGTGGTTTTGGACAGTATATAAAACGGCTGTATTTGTGCTGTAGACATTGACCCCTGGTTCCTATCACCACCACTGTAAAGAAATCTGACTGGGTGAGGTTCAACCATGGTTGCAGATATTTTTTAAAGGTCAGTTTCTGACCACAGAGCCACTCTTGGCTGGACATTTTTAGTTGCTAAACCACTCTCAGTCTGGCAGTACTATGTGTAAAAATTCCAGCAACACCACTGTACCAGCACCACACACTACCATGATAGCTTCAAGGCTGCGCTGAGAATAGTCCACTGCCTAAATAATATCTGGTCAGCAGGGGTCCTGTGGTCAGAAACTGTCCAATGGTCAGTGAGCAGCTAACAAACTGTGCATGAGACCAGATGCTACAATCTGTGAAATAAAGGACCTTTACAGCATGATAAAAGTCAGAGACCACCCTTCACCCTTGCTAGTCAACAGTCATTGAGTACAATTTATGAATTTTTCAACATCAGGATAAAAATATATGTATAAATGTTATGATGTCAACACAGATCAGCAAATAAGAAGACACAGCTGAAATTTACTTGATACCTTGGTAGCGTTGCAAAGGGTGTAGTCAGAACAGGTTAGGGTCAGAACCAGAGAGAAAGGGAACCAAAACAAAAGGGACATCCAGAGAGTAATCAAAGACAGGTCCAAGTTCAAAAAGCACAGATAATTAAACAGCAAACTAACCAGAAGGGCAACCACAAAATGGCAGGTCAAAGCACAGAAAACAGGTTATACACAGAAGGACTTCACAAATGAACACCACTCAGTACACTGCAGGAGGTGTTGGCAATACTTTGCAAATTACTAGACTAAAGCCAGGCTTTATTTACTAACTGACTAATGGAAAGTAATGAAAAACAGGTGTGACAACTTAGAATTCCGGTGAGGAGGAACGCTGGAATGAATGTTCATTGGTAGATGGCGATGTGTGGAGAATCATATGATCTCCCATTGACTCATGGGAGTTGGAGTCCTCTAGACTGTAATGGACTGCAAGTGATCTTGCAGTGGAATGGGAACAGGCAGATGAGGCGTTATCTGCCTTCAGACTTCATTACAGCTTTCATCATCAAAATCTGCTGGGATATTTTCCACTCCTCCAAAATTCAGTCTTAGAAGTTGGTTGCACTTTCTGCTTTTCTCGATCCAAACACATTCAGTGATGTTGGCGTCTGGACTCTGGGGTGGCCAGTCTATTGTTCTGAGACAACCAACAGCTTCATTTCTTGATTTGCAGTTTTTCTTCTTTTTTTTCGGTGAGGGCTTCTTGAGAGCTACACATCCTTTCAGACCCAGATGTTTTCTCACAGTGGAAGCATGGACAGAAACACCTGTGGATGTTTTTAGATCTGAAGTGAGTTGAGCTTTATCGTCTCCTCTCTCTCAAAGATGAACATACTGTTCAAAAGTGATGGTGACACATTTGGTGGTCTAACAGGTCTTTCGTGGCTATTAGGAATCCCATTTTCTCTGGATCTTCAATCATTTTTGAGCTCCAGTTTTGAAAACTTATTTGACTGTTTTTTCTCACTTATTTGACTTTCCTTTCATTAAGCAAGTACCGTATCTTTACCCAACCAGCAGTAGCAGGTCATCTACACAATTTTGGGCAGACATTTCAAAAGCTATGCCAATAGTAAGCCAGTCTTTCTTGCCTGAGCTTAATGAAACATTTGTTGGCTTTGTTCTCATCAGGTGCTGCAAGTTCTTCTAGGTATAATTGCATCGCATGTTGATATACATGGCAATCAAAACCTAATGAAAGCTGTTCTCAATCTCAGCTTCCTAATGCAAACTCTTTATGTGGAGTTTGGTGTAAAGCAAGAGTCCACCGTGCACTTGCTCCTTGCTGTTGGTTGTCAGCAGCTTGCCATCAATCAGAGCTGGCATGGTTGAAATAAACGAGAGGACTTTTCAACATATTCAGAGCTCGGCATCAAATATGCCCTGACAGCGGTAAGGCGTCTCTGCCATCTTTGTCAAACTGACAGACGATATTTGAGAGAAAAGCTGCTGTTAGCTAAAGACCCAGAAGCCTTCAGCAGGCGTGTTCCCACAGGACTCCTAAATGAAGATCCTTTTCTTTTGCTAGATTTCAAGACAGAGGGCTCTAAAATAAACTTGCTTTATTTGGCCGTAAATCCCATGGGTGGATGATTATGATCCGAAACATCTTGGCCTCGTGTTGTCAGGATTACAATTAGATTGCCTCCACTGTCTCTACCGAAAAGGCACGAGCCGCGCCGGACCGGTCTTTAAATAACAGATCCCAGAGGCTAATTACACCCTACACACCTCAGCGCTCTTAAATCGTACGCAGCTTCCTCTTTATTTGGGTTTATTTGGCTTGCTGTAGGTGCGTAAATGACCGTTTAGGCAACAAGAGCCTCAGTGTCTCGGCAGCAAGGAAAGCTGGCGGCACGCTAAGTCCTCTACCACATGTGTAGTGCATAAAAACCGCAGCAGTGGACATTTCCTGTTCGGAGACTGGCAGTCTGCATATTTATAAAACACGAGCAGCGGCTAATTATGGTCCATAAAAACTAAATTAGGCAGCATTAGCAAGGGCACAGGTAGCGCATGTTTACAGCCAGAGTCAGGACAGCAAAACCGGAGGCCGTGACTTTGAAACTGAAGAGGCCTCACAGCTCAAATTTGGATAACAAATATTGTATTTGTAACATAAGTCACTTTATTTTGAGTGGTCCTTTCTAGATGATCAATAAACTCTTAACAGATTATCAGTAACACATCAACAACATATCAGTTGCAGTAATGAAGCATCTGAATACAATAAATATCAGATGGACTACAGTCTGTAGAACTACAAAGTGCACCTATACAGTAAGTGGAGCTGATAAAATGGACAATGAGCGTAGAAACAAGGAGGTGGTCATAATGTTATGCCTGATCAATGCATAGAGCGCTGGCTTGTCAAAGTCAAGTGAACTTTGGTGGTTTGTAAATTTCTCATGTTGCATTTCCTACACCATTCATGTCCATAGTTAGCTTGTGACTTCTATAGGTAACACATTGCAATTCATTTTATTTGTAGTGTTTAGAAATGAATTTTTGGCCACTGCATAAGATTCAGTTTTCCATATTTTCCTCTCCAACCTGATGCAGTTACATCAGGAGGAATTGTAAATGATGCAACGAGAAAAAGAATGAATCATCACACCCCTAGAAGAAATGCTTGTGAGCCCCAGCTAACAAATTGATCTTTTCTAAAATATCCATATGAACCAAAAGAAAACGGTTCTAGGTGATCTTGGAAAGCACAAACATAAACATGTCATGGACATGCCATTGCTGATAAGGTACCATTGGTACGCTGAAATATGTACGCTAGAAGGCAGAATCACAGCGGGTAAGACAGATAAAGTATGTTTCATTTGTGCGGTCAATAGTTTTGCCCAGAGCTACAGGGAGCTGGTATTGACAAGCGTAATGGACCAGTTTCCCCAGGATTCAAATATAACTGCAGTGGGAGGATTGGCAACATGTTCATGAAGTCAGCAGACCAAGACAGAAAGCCAAATAACATTCTCAGGGTTTGTGTCTGCGTGTGTTGGAGTAGTGGAGTTGCTGGCCCAAACCTAATCGTCTTTACTCCCTTGCATTTAAAGACAGCAAGGACAACTAATTCCTCTTTCATTTCGTGCTCTCGTTGCGAGCTCCTGAGACATCGGCTGCCTAAATGGCGCGCTGAGGAAACACCAAGAATATTCTAAACGGCTCTTCAACCCTCTCTATGAATAATGCACCAGAATTGTGCTTGAGTGGGCTGCCGAAGAGCTGAGATTGAAAGGAGCTTCGCTGTTGAGTTGGTAATACCGTCGCATTCGAGTGGAGCTCGCGCTAGGAATATGTTAGCACAGGGTCAGCCAATTACCACAATCACGGACGTCTCAGTGACAGGGGCGTTTCGATAAATACGCTTCAGTTAAATAAAGAACAGTTAGTAGTAGGGTGATAGAGTTACTTGTGAGCTTACCTTTTCATGGTACTGTACATTCACTGGCTACTTTATTCAAAACATCTACTGTAAATGTCCACTTTGATGGTGTGCAGTTAAAGATTGTAGCCCATCTGTTACTTTAGCCATCTTCTAGCCCTTCGTCAACTTTATTCTCAGTGATGACTGGAGTAGAGGGCCACTGTACAGGTAGGTTTTTCTAGTAAAGTGGCCGGTGAGTAAAAGTACAAGGTAGGTGTTTCTAATAAAGTGGCCAGTGAGTGAAAGTACAAGGTAGATGTTTCTAATAAAGTGGCCAGTGAGTGAAAGTACAAGGTAGGTGTTTCTGATAAAGTGGCCAGTGAGTAAAAGTACAGGGCAGGTGTTTCTTATAAAGTCGCCAGGAAATGAAAGTATAACTGCTGTGTTTTTAATGAAGTGGCCAGTGAGCGGAAGTACAAAGTAGGTGTTTCTGATAAAGTGGCCAGTGTGTGGAAGCTCAAGGTAGGTGTTTCTAATAAAGTGGCCAGTGACTGTAAGCACAAGTAAGGCGTTTCTAATAAAGTGGCCGGTGAGTAAAGGTACAGGGCAGGTGTTTCTAATAAAGTGGCCAGAGGGTGAAAATACAAGGTAG
Organism: Colossoma macropomum; assembly: GCF_904425465.1. Lineage (NCBI taxonomy): Eukaryota > Metazoa > Chordata > Actinopteri > Characiformes > Serrasalmidae > Colossoma > Colossoma macropomum. The sequence goes on from NW_023494805.1 coordinate 36,425,524, forward strand.
GTGTTTCTAATAAAGTGGCCAGTGAGTGAAAGTACAAGGTAGGTGTTTCTAAGAAAGTGGCCAGTGAGTGTAAGCACAAGTAAGGCGTTTCTAATAAAGTGGCCAGTGAGTAAAGGTACAGGGCAGGTGTTTCTAATAAAATGGTCAGTGAGTGGACATACAAAGTAGGTGTTTCTAATAAAGTGGCCAGTGAGTGGAAGTACAAGTTGATTGTAATAATGCTGCCTATGAGTATTCTGTATCTCTGGGTTTGGCATAGATGAGCTGTTGGATGCTCTAATAGCTCTATATTGATTGGAAAGTTTTAGTTCAGTGGTCATCAACTGTGTGTGTGGGGAGGGGGTGATGTAGAAACAGTGGCTTTCATTTACATACTAATGAACACAAAAATACAGACAGTCATGGAGCTCAACATTCTCACTATGGCATTTAATAGAGATCGCCAATTGTAATCAACTGTAATATGAATGAAAGTGGTCCTCAATTGTAAACATTAAAAGTGGAATTGACTACCTTAGTTTTAATGTCAGTGGGGAATGCTTTCTAGTGTGTGCACCAAAGATTTTTGCATGCAGGAAGGCCATCAGGTTGATAGATAAATAGTTAACACATCCTCTAGGAACAAACTCAAATATGGGATATTTCTGCAAATTTTAAACCACAGTCATTTTTTGTGTGTATTTAACATATTAGAGAAAAATAAGCATGAATTTGAGGAGTGCCTGAACATGTGCATAGATAGATAGATGGATGGATGCCTAGACTGATAGTTCTATGGATGAATGCCAGTGATTTTCTGATAATTCACAAAGAAAATACATTGTAAAGCACATCACAAGGTCTTCAGAAATAAATATATAAAATACAGTTTCGTAAAGCAAAAGAATAGAGCTCTGACAAGTTTATGCCAAGAAAATGGACTAGACAACAAATTGCTCTTACTTTTTTTAAGAAATTGGACAGTGCAGGTAATGCTTGAATAACAAGTATTCCTTCAACCTCAGCTTCTAACTGAATGCTTAGCATGTACTGATATACCTCACTGCATTTTACTCTGCTGCAGTAAGATTTTCTCATAATGACTACAAAAACCTCCTTCTGATGATGTATGTTAAAGGTGGGGAAAACCAAATGTAAGTGAAGATTCTATGGAAAGCAGAATCTGTAAATCAACAACAACCAGAAACACCGCCAACTTCTCTGGGCTGAAGCTCATCTTAGATGAAATGACAGAATGAATGGTCTGAAGTGGTCTGATGAATACTAATTATAAAGCAGATGAAAACTAACAATGAAGCAGATAGATAGCAGATAGCTAACATAACTGCTAGGAATATTTTATTGCAATTGTGATGACTTCAGAACTTTATTACAGCAAGTAATGATTGTCCCTGTTTTGCTAAATAAAGATAGAATCATTGTTTATTTTACGTTATTCACAACAGGTAAGACACTAATTATACACTAAGTTTTATGTATTAGCCTATAGATCAGTGGTCAAGCTAGCAGTCAGGATTGGTTGACACCATAAGGATTCCCAATGGTTGTATTATCTACTTGTGTAATGCATGCTGGGAATTATAGTGAGAGAACTAGCTGATGGTACAGAATATTACATAACATGACAAGTTCTAAACTGGAATACTCCATAAATGTATATGAATTATTGATCACTCATGGCTAAAGTGTAGATTCTAAACTTTTAAGTAAGTAGAAGACATTGTATTATGATTGACTGTCATGAAAAGCTACTGTTCTGTGTACAAAATAGTTTTGAAGAAAGAAAACGTGTCCAAAAAGCTTCCAAAACTGAAAACCTGTCCTTCTAAAGATGTGATTTTAATCGGAACTAACTCTCCCAGGTTTCCTGACTGCCATCTGCATCTTGAAAAACTGCATGAGTGAAATTAGTAGTGTGCCAAAAATGCTCATTCACAGGCCTCAGCTTTGGGTATTAGACTTGAGTATCTTCCCTCTTCTGGCACCTCATCTGCGCCCACTTGTCCTTATAATCTCCCAGCCTGCTAAAGTGCCATAAATTGAAAACATAAACACACACCTTTACAGGGAGAGAGAAAGAGAGAGAGAGAGAGAGGAAAAGAGCCTCAAGCGAGCTTTGGCTGATTACATCTGCTGCTCCAGCAATCACCAAGCCCAAACTGCGCGAGTCAGCAGCCGATAAGCTCCCACAAATAGCTCACAACGGCCGACTACGCAGGGGCATAAAAAAACATATGTATACTCCCCTCCCTCCATGACCGGCAAGGGGTACGAGGGGGTCTAAATAATTCAGGCCCAGTGCTTTTGGTGTAAGCGGAGCCCGGGTATCATTCTCGCACTCCAGACATGGTGACGCCACTCCTGTGGATGTCAGAAATGTCAAACATGTACAAGGAGAAAGGTCTCAGCTCTGGGACAATGATGTGATATGACTGTGATGGAATGACGGGCACACTGATGGCTAGTGGCTACTGCTGGAGGCCCAAAACAACTGATTACCCAAGCTAGATAATCTCTATGTACAAGCTCAATTCCAAAAAAAGCCTGGGACAGTAGGTAAAAGGCAAATGAAAACAGAAAGCATTTGTTTGTAAATCTGACCTTTACTTAAAACTAAAACAGACAAGTACAATATCTTTAATGTTTTAGCTTTTGAACTTTTCTTTGTAAATGAATACATCATTCTGAAACTGATGCCTGCAACACGTCCAAAAAAAAAGTTGAGACAGGTTCAATTTAAGACTAGGAACATCTTAAACAGGTGATGCAATCATGCTTACGTGTAAAAAAAATACATCAACAGCTTAAGAATAACAATCCCCAATGAGCATAGGCAAAGATTTTAGGTATTGCACCCTCTACAGTGCAGAATTTCTTGAAAAGATTTAAGGAATCCAGAAAAGTCTCTTGGAACAATTGTGACCTTTGATCCCTTAGACGGCACTACATTGAAGACTGTCATGGGCTTGGGAATGCTTTGGAAAACCCTACTCAGTAAACACAGATTTTTTTGCTGTATCTACAAATGCAAGTGAAGACTCTGCAATAGAAAGCGGAATCTATATATCAACAACATCCAGAAACACTGCTGACTTCTCTGGGCTGACGCAAAAGTGACAAAAGTGAAAATATGTGCTGTGATCTGATGAATATACCTTTAAAATTGTTTCTAGAAACAATGGACGTTGCGTTCTCCAGGCCAAAGACGAAAAAGACCATCCTGATTGTAACCAACATAAAGTTCAAAGCCAGTGTCTGTCATGGTATACGGGAGTGTTAGTGTGCAACTTTCACATACACATCTTGGAGCAACATATGCTGCAATCTAGATGATGTCTTTTTCAAGGATGTCCCTGTTTGTTTCAGCAAGTCAAAGCCAAGACACAGTTTGCATTTATTACAACAACATGGCTTTGTAGTAACAGAATGCAGGTGCTAGACTGGCCTGTCTCACATTACAACATGTGGAATATCATAAGGTGCGATATTTAATAATAAATACCTGACTGTTGAGCAGCTTCAGTGTTGTGTTAAGCAAGAATGGGAAAAAAAATCCACTTTCACAACTACAACAATTGGTGTGCCCAGTTGTCAAACAATTACTGAAGTGTTAAAAGGAAACGTGATGTAACAGAGTAGTCCCAACTTTTTTTAACATGTCGCAGGCATCAAAAATACAATAAGCATATATATAATATATATACAAATAACAATAAAGTTAATTAGTTGAAACATTAAATATCTTTACTTTGTACTACACTCTCAGAAAAAAGGGTACAATACCATCACTGGGGCGGTGTCCCTCTTGTCACTGGGGTGATACCCTCAAGTCAGGAACATAATTGTATCATAATCCATTGAAATAACACTTTCTAAGTTGTAGTTTTATTTTATTGTTCTGTTTTCAAACATTAGGTTACAAATATGTACTTTTCACTGGAAAAAAAACGTATTTAAGGTGCACAATTGGACCTTAACACCACTGTTGTACCCCTGAGGGTGCATTTACATTGCTTGTACCTTGATGTACAAAGGTGTACCTGCAGAGTACCTTTATTTAACAGTATATTTTGACTGAATACAGGTCAAAAATTATTTGCAAATCACTGATTTCTGTTTTTGTTTGTATTTTTCATAATCTTCCCACCCTATCTTTGGAACTGAGTTTGTAACACTGTTCAAAGATGAATTATTAAATAATTGGGCAATATGGAGTGTTCTTTTGGGATCTGTATGAAAAAATGTATACAGTATTTCAGCAAAAGTTTAAGGACTGAAAGGATCATCATGTCAACTAAAATTCCTAATTTGACCTAAGTGACCTAATTACAGTATATGTTAAGCTTTTCAACACAGGAACTAGCCAGACCAAAAAAAAATCAAGGCTGCCTTCTCCTAATTCTAAGCAGTAATTCAACAAAATAGACTTTTTATGGCATATGTATCATTATTTATGTCATATTTATTGCACTCCAAAAAGCAGAATGTTTAGGAAATTGAGCTACTGTGGTAAAACATATTCATTCGTGCCCTACAGAGGTATATGTTCCATTTCTCTGTAATGCTAATCCAGGTAGATCTAGGCCTAAGTCCTATAGGAATTATATATCATTGTTGGCATGAGCAGATATGTACATATATGTACAAACATCAAATATCAGCATTGGCCCAGAATTTGGCCTACAACCTTTTGACATCTGTATGTTGCTGAGACACAGCCATCTGGTCAGTATGGTTGTTGTTATGCCAACTAAAGAGGCAGCAGTAAATGGTGGAGAGAATTCATGCTCATGACCATTGATGAATGGCTAGAGCAGGGGTGTCAAATCCTGGTCCTAGAGATCTACCACCCTGCAGAGTTTAGCATCAAATCTTATCAAAAACACATGATTCAGGTAATGAGGGTCTTCAGACGCCTCTGAATATGAGAGTCAGTTATGTTGGATCTGAATTCTCCAGAGGGGGTAGATCTCCAGGACCAGGATAGGGCATCCCCGGGCGAGAGGAAGGATTTCACAAACTTTGCATTAACAGATTGTCTATGGTCTAATTGTACACCCTGCAAGGTGGAGCTATACAAGACAGGGGATTCTAATTAAGAGGTCAATTAGTGGCTGTCTGGTATTTTTTCATCACTGTATTTTATACAATACCAGCACTGAGGAACTTCACTTGAACTATTTTGAGTGTGAGATGTTATAGTTTAAAGACTTGGAAAACCCCCCATATGATGACGTATCTTGAAGGTGGGAGGAACATTGGAAAAACCGAAGTGCTTTAGGGGGAAACATGAGGGCAAGCTTTTTGAAATGTTTTGGGGTTTTGGGGGCTGGCTAATGCAGAAAGAAGCCAGACAGCTAATGTTACTGCCAGGAAGCAAGCTGAGTATCACAGTTGTATTTATTAGCATTTACATCAGTAGCTATGCTAGCGGTCAGCTGTGGAGGATATTTGTGCAATGCTTGCTGGTTGTTGTGAGCAAACTTTGATGGACAAAAACGCAAAAAGCATACAAAATTGTAAATTCTGTCTAACTGATGAGGCCGACTATAGAAGGCCATTCCTACCAAAACAAAATCAGCAGCTAATTTTTACTTTTTTCATAATTAAGTGAATCGCTCTGCCATTATTTTTCAATACTAATAATAAGTTATTATTTTTAGGATATTTTATTATTTTGTGATACTATCTCATTAATTTGAGATGCTAAGTCTATATTTTGAGATGCTAAGTCATTACTTTGAAAAATGTATTATTTTGATGTACAATGTAATACAATGTATTATATACGTAAATATATATTTTTATATTTATTTATATTTTCATCTCAAACGCATAATGAACAATAAGAACAAGAACATGTCTCAAAAAAGTTTGACAGCATCTGAAAATATGATAGTATCTGAAAATAAGGGTTAGTATTTCAAGACATTGCTTGAGTATTGGAAAATAATTACTTATTATCGCAAAATGAAGCACAGAAATTCACTTAATACCGAAAAATGTATTATTAAATGCTGCATTTGTTTTTATTATAAGTGGTGGGAATTGGCTTCCATAGCTGAGGGACGCAAAACTGTGCAAAAGAATATTATATAATGTCAAATATCATATTAAATGCTAGTTTTAGGCCAGAATGACTACATAACTTAGATTTAGTATTTTAGTATTTACCAAATTATTTATAGTTAGTGATTAATAAGACTTAAGATTAGTAACTATATAATAAGCCTGCAGGGGTTAATTTCTGTTACCCTTCCAATGTCTCACTATTTGCTTCGACAGCAGTGTCATATAATAAGCCCCTCGCTAGAAGAGGGTAATGCAGAACATTGGGAACAGTCCCAGATTCCCCCTCAGTACACTCACACAATCAGGAGAGCAGCGCGTACTGGGAGCCAAGAGTCTAAATAGTTTCATCTGTGCTCGCACAGCTTCGGGGATTCCGGCGCACGGCTCCACACCTGTTGCCCCCTGTTGACGCTGAAGCCACAGGACCAATCTGGCGTCAGTTCAGGAGCTCCACAAAGCGGTACAAATTAAGCAAATTTGCAAATTGTCTTATGGAGAATGTGTTTACATTAGAAAGTTTGCTTTAATACAAAGACAAATCTGGCAGCAGAAGATGAAGGTTTTGTTTATTTGTTTGTGGGGTTTATCCTAGTAATTATAGACATACTTTGACTCCAACCAGGTTCATCTGATCACTGCTTCATCAAGCAGGTACACAGTCGACAAGCAGGGGTCAGCATTTTAACCATGTTACCCCATTGTTATTAATAAGAAAAAAACGGCCATACTTTATTGGAACGGTCCCCTATAGATGCCCTACAGATACTTAAATCATTAACAAACTTTCTAGTGATGTTCAGTTGATTATCAACACTATTTTGGTTAGAATTAGGATTAGGGGTAGGTGTAGATTTTGTCTTGAGGTTAGGATTAGGGTTAGGTTTAGTGTTAGGGAGAGATTTAATAAAATCTTTCACGCTGAACTTGCTTTAAGTTGAATGTTACTTAAAGACAGACTGAGCATTTACAAAGCATCTGCAGTGGACCGTCCAAATAAAGTGTTACCGAAAAAACAAACACAGAAGGTTTAACACTTGGTAGATTCTAGCTGGGGCACCGTAAGGGGTTGGAAGATAAGCACGATGCCAAGGACTCTGAAGAGACAGAGACCCACAAAGATTGTATCTTTGGTTTTTCATGTGACTTTTAGGCTTACAGAAAGATTCTGAATGGAATTGTTTCATTAAATGTTGAAACAATTAACCAGTACAATGCCAGCATCAATGCATTGTCCATTCTGTACCTCTCCGGTGACTTTTAACTGACTTATTATTTATTTATTTTTATTCAAAAGTACAGATCTATAGATCTGAAAGTCAATCTGCAAAAGTAAGTGAACCATCACAGCTATCTAAGCTTGTTGGACAACCCATTCCAAAATCATGGGCAGTTATAGCAGCCCCCACTCTTGTGGACAGGCTTTCCACAAGTGTCTGGAGTGTGTCTGTAGGAATCTGTGCCCAATCAGTCAAAAGAGACTTGTGAGGTCAGGCACTAGAAGGCGTGGTTCACAATTGATGTTCCAGTTCGTCCCAAAAGTGTTCCGTGAGGTTGAGGTCAGGGTTCTGTGCAGACCACTGGAGTTCCTCCACACCAAACTCATCAAACCATGTCTTTATGGAGTTCGCTTTTTGCACAGGGGCAAAGTCATACTGGAAAAAGGGCCTTCCCCAAATTGTCACCACAAAGTTATTATATAATTGTTTAAAATGTCTTTGTATGCTGTTGCATTAACATCATCCTGCACCGGAACTAAGGGCCCTGGTAAACAGCCCCTGCCCATTATCCCTCCTCAACCAAACTTTACCATTGGCACTGTGCATTGCGGTAGGTAGTGTTCTCCTGGCATCCGCCAAACCCAGACTCGGCCATAGACTGCCAAATAGTGACACATGATTCATCACTCCAGAAAACATGTTTCCACTAGTTCTAAGTCCACTGGCAGTGTGCTCTATACTACTCCAGCTGACACTTGGCATTGCACATAGTGATCTTAGGCTTGTGTGCAACTGCTCTGCCATGGAAACCCATTTCATGAAGCTCCTGATGCACAGCTCTTGTGTTGATGTTGCTTATAAAATCAGTTTGGAACTTAGTGGCTTCACACTGGGAGTTTGTGCAGTCTACCACTTCATGGTTGAACTGTTGTGTTGCTGTTGATGTTGGTCCATGGAGATTGCATGGCTAAGTGTTTGATTTTATTTGCCTGGTAGCAACAGGTGTAACTGAAACACCTGAACTCAATCATTAGGAATGGTGTCCACATACTTTTGGCCATGTAGTCTATGTATGTAGTGGGAAGCTTTCAGGGCCTTCTAGTCCTTTCTGAACACAAATAACTGATAATCATCATTTGGTTACATGACAGTTTTCCAATTTGACAAGTTGACAAAGACCATCAGAAATCTCCATAAGATTAGTTCAGGTGTCCATTATTCCGATAACCACAGCCATTCCGAGTTTCAATTTTTAAAGCTCAGGAGTGACGGCGCACCATCAGGCAGAAGTTGCCTTGCTCAGCCCTTCTGTCTCTGCCGCTGAAGTGCCCTCATCACCCACTCGTTCACTCTCACGCTGCTCTCCCTCGTTTCCCTCTCTTCTTCTTCCCTCTCCTCTGGGCCCGGGCAATGACTCCCAGACTTATTAGCCATCTGGTAGCAGAGTGGAGAGGAGCGAATGGGGTCCCTCGGGCAGGAGCCACACTCGAAACAAACTTGTTCTTCCCCCCCTGCACTCAACTCATTTTCCTTTTTTCTTTTCTCTGTCTCAGGAAAATCAGAATCTGCCGCGCTCAGAACTCCTGAAATTACCACTTTCATACCAGCTTGCATACACACAGATACACACACAGAGATACGGTGAGCCAAGCTTCTCCAGCGCACAGCCTGGTGTAATCTGTCATGATCATGATGAATTATGCCTTTTGCCAGAGATGAGCCTTGAGCAGGAGAGAGAGAGAGAGAGAGAGAGAGAGAGAGAGAGCATGACTCATTTCACCGGGATTGCTTCTCAAATGTTTGCAAGATGAAATCAGTAGATCCAAAAAAGTCAAGAAGCTGTCGGGTCACTGACCTTCTCCATCCAATGCAGAATGGGAGGGTAGAGCTGTAGGCAAGACCACCTGTGTCAAGTCAAAGACAAGTCAAAAACTGTGGCTATATGAAATTTAAGACCGAAACAATCAAGCACTCATCAGCTTAACTTGACACCAGTTTGATTTTCTTGTTCGGTTGTTCGGTGAGTTGTTTAAGTATTAGCAATACTAGTCAGAAAGACTCAATTCAGACAGCAGGATCAACACTTAGAAGGCTAGAGTTATATTCCTTTTGCTTTCCTGGTGAAATGAAATCATGCAATTACATAATACATAATAATTACAATTACATAATAATGGCATAGTTATAGTTATGTAATGAAATACATTTGCATTCAGTTTTTATTCTGTTTTGTCATGTTCAAGTCTGCCTTCTGACTTTGTTTAATACCAAGAATTAACAATTAAAAAGTTTTAACTTACAATTTGCTGCAATGTTGAAATTAGGTTATGTTATTACATAGTAATATACATAGTTTTATATACATGCTTGCATTCAATTTACATTCTGAAACAGCATGTTTCAATTTCCACTTCTTCACTCTTTTCCATTCATTTTGAAGTCAGAAAAAAATGGTTACAACTCTTGTTATTACTTTCATTTGGCTAAGTTGTGGAAATTGTTATTACACTACAGTTACATAATGAATTACATTTGCATTCAAATGACTTTCTGTATTGACAGGTTTAAATCTGCTCCCCTGCCTCTTTTTCTTTCATTTTGATGTCACAAAAATGGTTGCATTGTACTGTTGAATTGGAAATGATGTCATTACAAAATAATGACATAGTTATGTAATAATACATTTGTATGTGATTTATATTCTGTATTGACAAGTTAAAATCTGCACTTTTAACTTATTGTCTTAATATCGGGAATATCACAAATTATTTACATTTTGCTATACTGTTGAAATGAGTATATAATTACATAATAATTACATAGGGCTTTGTTGAATTACATTTGCAGTCATTAAAGTCCATATGGACAGGTTTGATTCTTTTCCCCTTGCCTCTTTCTATTCATTTCTGATGTCAGAAATAACAACAATTCTAGAGTTATTACTTTATTTTGCTATACAGTTGAAATTAAACTATGTAAATACATAATAATTACATAGTTATAAATTACATTTGCATTCTTTATATTTTGTATTTTAAGGTTCAAGTCTACATTTTCTACACTGTGTGGTTCAATATAAAAAATAATGTTACAATTCTAGAGTTATTCAATTTTTCTACATTGTTGTAATGAAACTATGTAATTACATAATAATTACATAGTTCTATTAGAAATTACATTTTAACTCTGATATTTTGCATTTTCAGGTTCACCTCTTTTTTCTTCTGTATGGTTTAAAATCAGAAATTAACAGTTATAATTGTGAAGTTATTACTTTAACGTTTCTACACTGTTGAAATGAAACTATGTAATTACATAATAATTACACAGCTGATTAAGAAATGACATTTGCAATCTTTTTATTCTGTATTGATAGGTTTATGTCTGCTTCCCTGCCTCTTTTCCATTCTGTGTAATGTCAGGGAATGACACAAAAAATGCAAACATGTAAAAGATACTTTTTCTTTAGACACAACTAAACTGTACACACTATAATAACTTTTCAGGAAATATCAAATTGGCCAAATCAAACGCAGATGAGAGAACTTTTTTTATGCATGACTATAAATTAGTGGTCACTGGTGACAGTTAAAGGAAAGGAAACACAAATAAATATAATTTGTTTAAATGGTGGCTGGACTCAGATGAGACCAGAGACTAATTTTGGCAAGAGTGAAGACCAAGACCAAGTCAAATCCAAGTACAAATACTATCGAGTCCAAGAGTGAAAAAGACTGAGAAAGAACATCACTAACGTCATTGACCATACAACTCAAACACTGGCGAGATGCAATCAGGAGACCCACACGCCAAAAAAAAGGCAACAAGTTGCCAGGTCACTGACCGTCTTCTTCCAGTGCAGACACTTTTCACTAGTTATTTTTTTCAGCCTCTCCTCTGCTGATGCCCTGCCCCCCCACCCCACCACTTCGTTTCCCAGGGCGAGGTTTTCTTCAAACCCACCTTCACTCTAAGTAATAGCCACTGGCTTTTATTTACGTTTCAATCATGGATCAGAGGATTCCTGCGGGACATGGAGCCATCGCGGCCGCCGCATGCCAGACACTAATATATCACTCCATCCCCCCGCGGGACCCAATCTCCAAACCGCACACTTTTAAAGGCTCAGACTCCTCCAAATCCCCCCAAGCTTCCGCAGCAGCGCGCAGGAGGCCGGGGTCTGTTTATTTGAGATGGGAAGAGTTATGGGATCTGGAGTGTGTGAGTGTGTCTGAAGGAACGTTATGAGGTTATGAAGTATGACCTGACTTCGGGTGTGCTAGGCAAACATTGGTCGCTGATAATAAATCATATCAAAACTTTATATTTGCATTAAACAAATGGATTTTTAGCCATCAAGAGTCATAAATGGGTCAAATAAATACCTATAGCAAGTATTAACCAGGTAACTGTGAGTTACAAGCTCTTAACTTATGAACTGTGTGGTACAATCTCAACAGTACACTGTTCAAAAAAGCAGTAAAAACAGTAAAAAAGAAAGTTAGGCAGCAGGGATTCCAGACAAAACCCATAAATTAACAGTAAAAGTATGTTTTCTCAGTGATGGTAAAAATACAGTCATTTTATTTCTTAGAAATAAAGCCTTTTAGTCTAAATCAGTTGTTTCACTAGTTCAACTAGTTACACAATAAATTACCTTAATAATAACAGTAACAACCATTAAAATAAACACAAATCTCTGTGAAATAAAGGTTTACATATACATTCTATCAGTGTCTAAATACAGTATATGTACAGTATATTTTTCAAAAAACGTATTGACCATTAAATTTTACAGTACTTTGACAGTATATATATATTGTGTTTTAAACCACTGATGCTTTGAGGTGTTCGCCCCATGTTGAATTCTGGGAAAAGATTTACAATAGAGGCAGATTATACTGTATCAAACACTGTACTCTACTTACTATAATATGAAGTCTACTGTATTACAGTAACAATACTGTAATAATACATACAGTATCCTCAACTTCACTACAAAAGTTCTTTTCTGAAGCAGCAAAGGAGCGTCATCTTCACCACAGTTTAATTTCTTTCAGATTTCCATTATTTAATGATAAACAGCTGCTGAGCTATGTTGATATCTGTGAACTAGAGTAAATGCAACAAGTTTATACTTAACTAGGAGTAAAGTAAGTAAACATTGGCCTAGCTCGCTAACATTAGCTAGCTATTTAACACTAGCTAGCTGTCTAACACTAGATAGCTAACTAAAAGCATGCTAGCTTACTTAACACAACTTGTGCCAACATAAAATAAAGCATGGGATATTCAAGCGAATGTGGGCCTTGTCCTTGATGATCTTTTGCTGCCTTCTGAGGACCATAGCATGGTAAATGTCCACTAATGGTTAGTAGCCCATTCTTGTGATTGTCTGGGCTGTTCTGACCACCTGCTGCAGAAACTTGACATCCTGGGCTGAGCAGTTTACTAACATGTCAAGTCAAGTCAAGTCAAATTTATTTGTATAGCGCTTTTTACAACTGATGTCATCACAAAGCAGCTTCACAGAAATCCATTAAGGACAAAGTTTTAACATGAAATGTAAATCCTCCAGGTGAGCAAGCCAGGGGCGACAGTGGCAGGGAAAACTCCCTCAGAGCTGGGGAAGAAACGTTGGGAGGAACCAAGGCTCACATGGGGGGACCCATCCTCCTCTGGTCAAACTACCTACAAAATTAATATACTACTAATATTAACAGTAGTAGTAGTAGTAGTAGTAATAGTTAGGAGTCCATGAAAACTTCAGTGTAGGGTGGGCAGCTAGTCCAAGGAAAGTGGCGGTAGCTGGGCAAGTGGTCTGAAGTAGCAGGAGAGCTCCACAGACAATCATCCATCAGTGTCCGGCTGGACAGGTGGGCAGTCGTTTACTCAGAAAAAGGTAGGGAGATGGAGTTAGTTTAGTTCTGTATGGGTGTATGTATAATAATATGTAAAACATTTCCAGAGTGTGGCTAATGACTCCGGCAGATCTGACTATAACAGCTTAACTAAAAGGAGAGAACCAAAAGGGCACACAGACACGGGAGCACCCTGAAACAATTTGGCATCCCTCCGCTCTACCATCCACAAACCTGAGTGATCGCAGGCGAGCGGCAGGGACGACAGCACCAGCGTCTCAGTTTATTATAATTCCCTGTGTCCATGGACCCCTGGATCTGCTGCCTTTATGTAATGGAGCTGATGAGAACACTCTGTAAATTAACAACAATAAATACTGTATATGTCGGGTCTATTTACATGCGTTTAACTTAAACCTGTAGGAGTTGTATAGGATTCTGGCTGACATGCCAGCTGAATCAAACAAGAAATGCAGTTGCTTTGCGCTTTCTTGACCAGTTTGCTGTGTGAGTTCACTGATGTGGACACCAAGACATTTGAAGGTTCTCTGATTTATGAGCAATGGAAACACTTCCAAGTACTGGGTAGTTATATGGGGTAACATGACAGCATGTTACCCCATATATGATGATAGTTTTCTGAACTTAGACCTCAGTAAAACTACAGTAGTATTTTTTTCATTGCCTTCTTTTACGGCCCAGATTCAGTTTTGTTTATAGGTAATAAACAGGTACATATATATATATATGACTCTGTACTTTTCTTATGTACAATCTTTTTACGTTCTATAACTTCCTGGTATGTTTTACCCAAAATAATGACACAGTACACTTTCAGAAATAATGGGATGAAACGGTCACTGGAGCAGTACCCCTCCTGTCACTTGGGTGGTACCCTCTAAGATACATCTCAGGAACTTTAGTCAGGAAACAGAACTGTACCATAATCCATTGAAATTATATTATCTAAGATGTACTGACTCCACACACCCCGTCTCGTCTGTTCTATTTTAGAACATTACGTCCTAAAAAGGTACAATTATGTACTTTTCACCTGGAAAAACTTATTTAAGGTACACAACTGGACCCAAAAACCACTGTTGCACCTTTTTTGAGGGAACATTTACATTGTTTGTACCTTGATGAACAAAAAATGTACCTGCACAGAACCTTTATTTCTGACATTGTACTGAAACCTGTTTAGCATTTCAGTGCAGTTCATTTCTTATTTACTACCATGTTACTCAAAATAACTGTCTAGTATTTTGGTCATACGTACCTACTTAATACCTCAAACTCAAAGGACTACGAATATGTTACCCATAATGAGTCTCCAGGTGACTATTATGTGCCACTCTGAGCTTCTACATTTCAGACTTTACCAAAGCCTCTTGAACACAAGGCCATTGTTGTCTTTATTGTTAAGCTGTGCCGCATTTTCTCTTCCTAAAAACACATTTAAAGCTCCCAGCTGAGGCGGGTTAACTGGGTTATGTAAACCTCTTTGTCTCATGGCTATAAAAAACACAGCGTGGCTTTACTGCTCTCAATTTTACTCTGTCGCACCTCCGTCCAGTTACAGACGCCGGACATGCGGTGCCACAGCCTATGATGTGCCACTCATACATACCTCACAGTGAGAGAGGAAAGACTGAAGGCAACAACCACTGAAAGACATTTATTTACCAATTTTAGAATGCTTGCATTAAATGAAAACCAATAAGAGCCTGTTAACCCAGCTTGCCTAATAGCACAGACCAGTTTGATTGAAATCCATGCTAGTCCAAGTTGGTTTATGCTGGTCTGGTGCTGGTTTAACTGGTCACCCAGCATGGTCATGCTGGTTGACCAGCATACCAGCATCCAAAACTCATTTGCTGGCTTTTCTGGTGACTAGCCAGGCTGGTCTATGCTGTTTTTTGTAGCAAGTATGGTCATGCTAACATCATACAAAAAAATAAAAATCATGCTAATTCACTCTCACTAGTCTTCATTAGCCACTTTATCATTGTTTACATTTGACCAAATGGTGAACTAAGCCAAGTCAGTGTTCCAATCTTGCTAAAAATGGATAAAATGGCAAAGGTCAGTTAACATTCCACAATTGAAACCATGCTAGCTAATCCTGACTAGCCTCCATTCTTTCCTGACTAGCATTCTTTGGGGGAATATTTCTTTTCCAAGCCATCCTGAATGCAGTTGTGGAAAAGGAAGATTAATATTGCTAAGCTATTAAGTTAAAAACCAGTTGACATGATTTGAATGACTGATAGAAAGAGCATTTTTATTTGTGCACTCCAGATTTAAAATGCTGACATTGAGTGAATCGTGACTTAAATGCTATGAAGGTCTGTTAAAATTCTACAAATAAAACCAGGTTAGCGTTCGTCATTTTTCTGCCCCTAATTTAAAATGCTAACATTGAATTAATAATGGATGTGATAATGAATGCTAATGAATGAAAACCCAGATAGCCAAAGTACATTGAGTTAATGTTGAATTATGGTGGTGGTTTGTAATTTAATTGATGATGGGGAAATTTAACATTGAACAGACTTATTAGGGTCTGTTAATGTCATGCAAATATAGTCATGCCAGCAGTCCTCATTAGCTTTCATTAGCCACTTTAGCATTAGCATGAAGTAAATGGTGCATCAGCCAGCTTCTTGTTTGAGTTTTCCCATTCCACCTTAAATGGTGCATCAGCCAGCTTCTTGTTTGAGTTTTCCCGTTCCACCTTAAATGGTGCAACTTCAGGCACCAGAATGTAACTGCTGCACCATTTAAGGTGGAACAGGAAAATTTGAACAAGAAGCTCACGAATGCCAACTTTAGCTTCGTCCTTCTTCCTGTGTTTGGGGGGTTTATTTTATTGTTATGTGTAT
The DNA here is from genome assembly GCF_904425465.1 of Colossoma macropomum. Taxonomy (NCBI): domain Eukaryota; kingdom Metazoa; phylum Chordata; class Actinopteri; order Characiformes; family Serrasalmidae; genus Colossoma; species Colossoma macropomum. The sequence continues at coordinate 36,441,559 of NW_023494805.1, forward strand.
TAAGATTAGAAGTGATTCACACATTGATGGATTTGCTGATGTGTGTGTGATTATGTTTCTCGGGCTAAACTCGGTTTTTAACGTCAGGTGCAGACTGAATACTTTCTTGCTGGTCTGGACAGCTAATTATCACGGTCAGTTATTAAAGAAATAAAAGCTACCAAGAGCAGTCCGTGCAGCCTGGATTAATCTGTGTTGATAAAATATAGGTTGAGTATTAAGGAAGTTGTGGCTGATTTAATCCTGAGGCTCATCATCTCTCAATACAAGTGAATTTGTTCACAAGGGGATCTTGACTGCTCCAACATGGCAGACGCGCAGATGTATCGCCTCACATAGAGAACAACAGACAATGCGGCATCTAGGTATGTATATCTATACAGTTGGTATTCTGCAAATAAAACAATGTTAACCTATTTTTTTTAACTTGCCTTCATTCATTGTTGGGCACTTTAGCATTCTTGGGGTGAATGTCAAAGCCATTCTAAAAGCAGTGGTGGAAAAAAAACATGAATGAAACTTAATAAGGATCTTTTAACTTTATGCAAATGTAATCATGCTAGTACAAGCTATAATTCATTATAAGCCACTTAGCATTATTTTGACCAATGAAGGGTGAACTAGGTTAAGTTAACGTGCTAACTTCATTAATAAAGAATAAAAGTAGTAATACTCAGTTAATATACAAATAAAATCATTCTGTCAACTTTATTAATTACTAATCATGAATAACGCAAATTGCTAATAATGAGTGAAAACTAGTAAGGGTCAGTTAGTATTCTGCAAATGAAGCAATGCTAACTTTGGCATTGTTTGGGTGAATCTTTCATTCTTAAGCAATGCTAAATGCAGAGGTGGAAAAGGAAAACGAAATGAAACTGATACATGTCTGTTAATATAAAAACAAAATCATACTTTCCTTCATTATTAGCAACTTAAGCTCTATTATGTTGAATTCAGGATGAATTAGCCTAGGTCAGTCTCCTAACGTTCGCCTCTTTAGCATTCTCCGGGTGAATCTGTCCTTTAACACCCACCCTAAACGCAGTAGTGAGAAAGGAAGACGAACGTTAAAAGCCGTTAAGCTGAAAAGAGTTAGCACGAGACTGTTGAGGAGACACCGCGTGGCCTGCATGATTGATAGAAAGAGCATTTTCATTCGTCTACGGGGACTTGAGCGTTCGTGTCTGTCGACGCCATTACTCCTGCTTTAAAAGGAGTTCATTTGTAAGCTGTCTGTCATCCGCAACCTCGGGGACTCGTCCGCAACATGACTCTGTGGCTCTGATGGTCTGCCGAACTCAGCATGCAAATACAAACTGGGCCAAGTAGGCCGTGAATTGGGATCGTGTGAAGTCATTTTCCGTAGCAATCACCTCCACCCCTCCACACATACGCACGCACAAAATTGACTCAAGGATAAAACTATGAAGAGCAGTTCACTTATTTCCTCAGGGGCAGAGGCAAGGAGAACGAGCGAATGGAAAAAAGCAGGAGAGAATGGCGAGAATTTCCTCCAGGACGAGGCCCCCCGCCTCTCTTTTATCACTTCTCCGGTTAGGGGTCACCATAATAATATCTGAGGCCAGATATGCATTATCTCACTGAGGGGAGGAGGAAGAAAGAGAGAATGTGGGAATGGAAACGAGGGAGAACATAGACATCAGGCTCACGGTAACACCATTTACATTTACAGTTTCTTGTCTTTAGCATGAGCAATGTGTTATTATCTTCCCTCGGTGTTAGAAATAACTGGGCTTTGTACACTTCGGTGAGCTTCCAGGCGGTGCACTGGCCTCATGCAGGCTTTCCCAATCTGCCTGACATATGATACTGTGGTTACTTGTGAGAAGGGAGGTGTTATTTTATAATATGAGCATGCTAATTTGATGTCTCAGCAGATGCTTTTGTCTCTAGTGCGGCTTGAGGGACCGGCGACCAGGCGAGAAACAATTAGTCAATCAACCTCAGCAAAGCTTCCATATGCTTAGGGGAAATCTTAATGGCAGTAATTGAATGATGGGCTTCTTGAACTGTATTGTGTAGTGATGGCAGGGGATCGTTGGCTAGTTTTAGCATACAGTCTTAGCTTATTCGCACTGCAAGGAACTATAGTGAATAGTATTAGAAACCTCGACCTTGTAGGCTTACCTTGTTGGGGTACCTTTAGGCCCTCTACAATAGTCAGTTTGTGGCCACAGTGTGGCTCTTACCTGGATATTTTTGTGTGGTGGGGAGTAGATACACAATATGACAAAAGTATTGGGACACCTACACATTACACCCACCGGAGCTTCCATTTCATCACATTCTAAATCCACAGGCATTAATATGGAGTTGGTCCCCCTTTGCAGCTATAACAGCTTCCACTCTTCTGGGAAGCTTTCTACAAGATTTTGGAGCGTGTCTCTGAAAATCTTTGACCATTCATCCAGAAGAGCATTTGTGAGATCAGACACTGGCATTGGATGAGAGGGCCTGGCTCGTAATGTCCATTCTAGTTCATCCCAAAGGTCTTTGATGGGGTTGAGTTCAGGGATCTGTGCAGGCAAGTCAGGTTCTACCACACCAAACTCACCCAGCCAGGCCTTTATGGACCTTGCTTTGTCCACTCGTCCATTAGACTGACAAATAGATAAGAGTATTTTGTCACTCCACAGAATATGTTACCACTGCTCCAGAGTCCAGTGGTGGCCATGGAAACCCATTTGGTAAAGCTCCAAAACTGTTATCATATAAACAGTACTAAAAGCTTTCATTTGATCAGAGATAGGAGAAAATCAAGCTCCATTCTTGTTTCAGATCTGAAAAAATCACACACCACTAGTTTTTGTCCATTCTGCCACTGTGAGAACTCAACGCTACGGATCTGAAAAGATGTGTAGCTGTCACAAATCCTTCACTGAGAAAAGAAACTGCCAAAAAAATTGCAAATCAAACAAAGAAACTGCTAGAGTTCTCAGAACAATGGACTGACCACCTCAAAGCTCAGACTTTGAAAGTGTTTGATCATAAGAATCAGAAAGTGTGACTAACTTCTAAGACTGAACTTTAGAGGTGTGGAAAAACATCCCTGCAAATTCCTTTGAAAAACTGAAAGCAAGCTTTCCGAAAAGCTTGAAAAGCAAAAGCTGGACGCACTAAATACTGACAAAATATTGCTATTTGTTGTATAATCTTCTGATAAATTAATGTTTTCAGTTTTAGTCCTGATGCCGATAATGGAATAACTTGCCTAAATGAAGGGTGGTCTCTGACTTTTGCAGCTAACACCATGTGAAAGCTGGTGCAAATGAGGTCAGGCTAACTGCCCCCTGCTAGCTTTCCTTTATTGTTTGCAACTGTAGCATTTTTGGCATGAAGTACTACTTTAAAGAGCATTGCTGGTGTAAGGGCTTCTGGCTGCTGATCGATGCCCATCGGCTCTTTTTTCACGCCGAGTCACAGCAAGAAGGGGGGGATGCTGTATTCTGCACGAATTGGGGCCATCTGGCACGCTGGCTCTACATTTGCAGAGCTCTGAAAATCCTCTGCCTCTGTTCTTAGTACATATCAATATGACCGGGGACGACAAAACTGGTTTGTGAGGGGAACGTGGATAGGAAGAGCTCCGCTGAAGCTACAGGGGAATGGTTTTCCCAGTATCGAGAGAAAAGTGTTCGTGTGAAATGGAGGCAGGGAATAGAATGCCTTTAACCTTGACTTTCCTTTCAGCCCATTGCACACCGATGTAATCAACATATCTGGTTTTGGCAGACATATTGATGACCTGCTCTCTATTTGTGGCCAGTGTGTTTAAAAGCTTAAAAGCCCCATTATTGATGAAATGTTGGTGAGAGACGGAAAACAGGCATTCGGTCCAATGGTTAAACATGGTTGACTTCATGTCATTATTGAACATGCTGGGCCATGCATCTTGTTTCCCTAGTTCTTTGTTTCCCTGATCCCATGTTGCCAGTGTCTAATCTATTCTGGTTCTGACCTCGTCTGTCTGTTTATCTGCTTCCAGGATTTTCAATTACCCTAAGATCTGTCTGCCTGCCTGTTATCTGACCCCTGCTATGGACTCCTACTCTGCCCATGGTAAATGTCCTAATAAACACACTTACCAGTGACCAAGGTTATGATATAATGGAAGTATTGTGAATATGTATTCAGCATACAGAAATGGAGTATCTGTCTTCAGTCTATGCTACATTTTGAAATGGCAGTATTCCAAATTTCTTCTTTAGGAAAGTACTTTAAAAACTGTTATGCTCTAAATAAAACAGTCTTCAAATGAAATCAATGCTTGTTTAATAACTATTCTAAAATCATGGCAGATAGAAAATGCACTAATTAGACCGACTCCAAATTAGACAGACTTTGGCTTCTGTGCAAGTACTGAAGTTCCTGCTAAAGCCTGAGTAGACTGATTAATCAGAGTGATGATCAGCTTCTGTGTTCCTCAGTAGTTGACATGTTCTTCAGGTCCTCAGTTTTGGACATGTTCTCTTCAGTAGTGAACATGTTCTCCTCAGTAGTGGACATGTTCACCTTAGAAGTGGATGTGTTCTCCTCTGTAGTGGACATGTTCTCCTCAGTAGTAGACATGTTCACCTCAGTAGTCAACATGTTCTCCTCAGTAGTGAACATGTTCACCTCAGTAGTGGACATGTTCACCTCAGTAGTGAACATGTTCTCCCCAGTAGTGGACATGTTCACCTCAGTAGTGGACATGTTTACCTCAGTAGTGGACATGTTCTACCTCAGTAGTGAACATGTTCTCCTCAGTAGTGGACATGTTCACCTCAGTAGTGGACATGTTCACCTCAGTAGTGAACATGTTCAGCTCAGTAGTGAAGGTGTTCTCCTTAGGCGTGGTCATGTTCACCTCAATAGTGGACATGTTCATCTCAGTAGTGGACATGTTCTTCTAAGTCATAGATGCATTCTATTCAATAGTGGATGTGTTCTCCACACAGTTCTGCCTAACTGTATTATTTCCAGGTCTAGAATATCACAAAAAACTTGTGTATATATATATGTATATATATATATATATATATATATAATATATATATATATATATATATATATACATATATATATAAGTATGTAACTTTTTTACGACAGTCCCCTAGTGCCCTTGGAGTTCATCAGACAGCCCTGCTTTGGGGATTGAGAGAGCAGCAGACGATGGAAGTTGGTGATGAAAGAAACGAAAAAAATTCGGAACTTTATTTAAATGACTGGCAAATTTTTAATGAAACACATTAACACAAGAATATGTGAAGAAAGGCACTGAAAAACAGTGTAAATGAACTGTGACTCAAGCCATTCCTGAGACATTTTAATTTAACAGCATTTAAAGGGAGGGGCCTACCATGCCAGGCATGGTAGGCCCCATGTTTAGGCTTTGTAAGGGCCTTGTTAGGCTTTATTAAGGCTTTTCCATGAGGCTTCAATCAACACAAACAATCAGGTAGATCAGATCAGAAGAGGTAACAATTATAATTATAAATTTCATAACTAAAAATAAGAAAACAGAAAAGCACATATGGGAAGACTATGCTAGACTATGCAAAGAAGCAAATGCACTCTCACCATCCACTTTAAACACCTGATCTGTAGTTCCACTCACTGGCCACTTTATTAGAAACACCCACCCTGGACATCCATTTTCTGGAGAGAGTTTATCTACCAAGTAGTGGTGGCCCAGAACTATCCATATTTTGTGTCCGTTTCCCATTTCCCAAACTGTGAAAGTAGGTGGAGTTCTGTAGGTGGAGCAGGTGGAGATCTTCTCTTAACAGTAAATACAAACAACAGTAGCAACAATGGAAAAGCTTCAAATTCTGATTTACCTTTCTCTGCACAGACAGCATTTCAGGCTAGCAAATATTTTTTTAGGAATGTCGGTTGTCAGTCCCAAGTAACAATACAGGTTTCATTACTATTAACTTTTACTAGTGAAATAGTCAAGTAACTGACAAGTCATTACCATATTTCTTTAAAAATGTGAGTTGCAGAAGAGTTTTTGTTGTTTTTTATTAGGTTTCAGCCTCAGACACTCGGCCCACAGTAGTACACAAACTGTCTGATGTGAACCGCACGTTAAAGTCACCACAGATCTTAGAATCTGACCTCTTATACAGATTTTAAACTGGTTATCTGCACTTCTATGGAGTGGTACAATCAGTTATACTGGCTGGAAACATCCATGCTATCCTGTTTTTTTCTTAATTTTGATTGAAACTGTAGGAAGTAAGTTAGCTGTGTGTTTGTTGACCACTGTTAAGTAATTACAGCTGGGCATCTTACTATTAAAGACACTATCTAGCTTTATAAGTAAGTCTTTTAAGCTCATATCAAACATGTTGCTCTATAAAGAAATGTGTTTCATCACTTTCTTGTGTTAAAAGTCAGCTCAGACCTCCCTAGTGTTTGTTCTCTTTCTGGAAGCAATGATCCGACGAGGGCAGAAAGTGAAGTGTAGGGAAGATAATTAGAAAGCAACTACCTCAGAGAGACGGAGAAAGCAAGAGAGACTCGCAGAATGGGGCTTAATACCGTTGCAATCTAAGGTAAGAAGTAAAATCAATCCCTGTCCTTATGTACTTATCAGTGTTTCTTTCAGAGGAGCAAGCCAAAACAGAAAATCCAATATTCTTCTTTGAATCAAGCTATTAATGCTCTGCTTGATATCTCAGTGTATGTCATTAGACCCATTAAATCACACCAAGCAACTCTGGTCATTCAAGTAACTGGCACAATGTCTCATTTGATCCTGCATCCAATAGAAGATAGCTCCATTATGCGATATTTGGTTCTCTTCTTTCCTAAATGAAAATTAATTGACAAGGCATACATGAGGAGTACTTTTATTTTGTCATAAAAACAACCTAAAATGAATAGATGCCAGTGGGATTCACTGAAAGCATATGCATGCTATGGTTTGGTCTAAAATGATCAGGATCCCTTATATGCATGGACAATTCTGGCTTGGTGGATTGACCTTAATGAATGGAAGTAGGATCCTTTATGCATGAAGGTGCTGCAGTTTACAGAAAAGGTCCAGAAATGAATGGAAGTCAATATGATATATGTACAGAGGGCATTGTGGTGTAGAAGGAAGGCTCCAAATGAATGGAAGTCAGTGAAACCCCTTATATGCCCTGAGAGGCACAGTGGTTCAAAAAGGAGACTAAATGATTGGAAGTCAATGTCACTGAGACAATAGGTCTGGGAGTGCATTCCTAACGTGAATGGAGGTCTAGGGAATCTCTTCTATGCACTACAGCCCCGAGATCTGAAAGAATTTCTCCAAATCACTGGAAGTTTATAGGATCAATTATTTTCAAGGGAACAACACTATTGAAGAAACAACCCAAACCACATTCACAGAGACACTGTGGTGTGAAGGAAATGCCCTGGGTGAATGGAAGTCAATGTGACCCATTATATGCACTCAGCCACTGTGATCTAGAAGAATGGCCCTAACTTAATGAAAGTCAATGAGGACTGTTTGGAAGTCAATGACCGTGAGACAGTGAGGTCTGGACGAATGTTCCCAAAATGAACGGAAGTCTAGGGAACCTCTCCTATGTGCTGCAGCCATGAGATCTGAAAGGATGTCTCCAAATTACTGGAAGTCTATAGGATCCCTTTATTTTCATGGAAACACCACTGTTGAAGAAACAATCCCAAACATATTCACAGAGACATTGTGGTGTGAAAGAAATACCCTAAGTGAATGGAAGTCAATGTGACCCATTTTATGCACTTGGCCACTATGATCTGGAAGAATGCCCCTAACTTAGTGGAAGTCAATTGGGCCTTTTTAAAAGTCAATGACGGTAAGACAGTGAGGTCTGGACAAATATTCCCAAAATGAATAGAAGTCAAGGGGATCTCTTCTATGCACTGCACCCCGGAGATCTGGAAAAATGTCTTCAAATTACTGGGAGTCTATAGGATCCCTTATTTTCATGGAAACACCACGGTTGAAGAAACAATCCAAAACATTTTCACAGAGGCACTGTGGTGTAAAAGAAATAAATGGAAGTCTATGTGATCTATTATATGCACCTGGCCCCTACTGAATGGACGTCAGTGGGGCCTCTTTTGTTAACTGAGGTGCTGCATGATTAGAGGTTAATGGGCCTCTTTTACTGTTGCCTGGAAGAATGGCCCTAAACGAATGGAGGTCAATAGGATCCAGCATATGCATGGAGATACTGCAGCTTGGAAAATATGAATAGAAGTAGCATGGTTTGAAGGAATGACCCAGAACTAATCAAAGTCAACAAGTTCCCTTACACCCATGGAAGCATCATTTGGAGGTCTAGCCCAAAATGAATGGAAATCATTAGGATCTCTCATATGCATGAATGTGCCGTGGTTACTTTTTTGCAGTGGAAGAACCGAGAGCAACCACCACCTCTCGGCTGCCCACTGCACCTGCCTCATGTCTCTGAATCCTAAATATCAATCTATTGAAAGGCATTTTGCTTTATGCCACAACACCAGACAAATTATTCTGAAAACTTTCCCCGGCCTCTGTGTTTCAGCAGAGAAGAACGGTGACATTTTCGCTTTGTTCTACCGTTGGGTGGCATAATATTTCAATTTCAGTTAAATGTCATTAATCAATTTAGCACTAAATGTCACGAGTTTCACTGAAAGCCCGAGGTAGGCCGCGTCGGTGTGGGATTCGTTTAATGAGCCCCTATTTATTCTTCACTGTCCATTTCCTGAGCTTCGGGAGAAAGGCATTGAGAAAGCCTATCAGTTCTGCGCTCACCACTGTCTTCCCGGGCAGCCGGGGCCGCATTAGTGTAGCCCTTAGTTTATTAATTTCCATACCTGCCCATACCTTTTGTTCTTAAAAAAGGCAGCAGCAATCAAGGGGAAACAATGGGCAAATCCCAAGCTCATCCCCTGAAGCATGAAATTGCTTTCTCGAACGGTGCTCTTTTGAGTTCATAAAAATTGATTCCACTGTACCTGCCTTGCCTTTTGGAACGAATCACGGCCAGTGCCAGACATGACACAGTGTGAGGGGCTGACAGCGCAACAAAGATGGTTTCTCAGCCTCCTCTGTGTCAGAATAAATAGTGTTTACTCCAGACGGCTGCCAAGCCAGAGCAAGCGAATACAGTAGACAAATGACACGTAAATTCTAATCCAGGGCATAAAATACATCTCATCAATGCAAAACAGTAAAACATTCTCACACTAAAATTCCCTTAACCGAACAGAATGGTGTTTGAATGTTAGTCAGGATTTTAGTCTTGAGATTACAAGCAAAGCCATTTTGTTGTATGACTCTAAGTATATTATACTATTTGGTAACACTACATTAAGGGTTGCAAATTAATTAATAATTATATGCTCATATTTAATTAAATACTCATTACTTACATACTAATTAACTACTTATTATGCATTAGTTACTGATTAAGAACTTAGTAATTAGTAATTAAGTACAGGATAGTCAGGATTTTAGTCTTGAGATACGAGCAAAGCCATTTTGTTGTACAACTCTAAATATATTATACTATTTGGTAACTACATTAAGGGTTGCAAATTAATTAATAATTATATGCTCGTATTCAATTAAATACTCATTAATTAACTGTTTATTATGCATTAGTTACTGATTAAGAACTTAGTAATCAGTAAGTGAGTACAGGATAGTAAGGATTTTAGTCTTGAGATTGCAAACAAAGCCATTTTGGTGTACGACTCTAAATGTATTACAGTATTTGGTAACATTTTACATTAAGGGTCACATATTAATTGATAATAATATGCTCATATTCAATGAAATACTCATTATTTACATATTAATTAACTGTTTATTATGCATTAGTTACTCATTAAGAACTTAGTAATTAGTAATTGAGTATAGGATAGTCAGGATTTTAGTCTTGAGATTGCAAACAAAGCCATTTTGGTGTACGACTCTAAATGTATTACACTATTTGGTAACTCTTTAAGTGTCGCAAATTAATTGATAATTATATGCTCATATTCAATGAAATACTCATTATTTACATACTAATTAACTGTTTACTAAGTATTAGTTACTGATTAAGTACTTAGTAACCAGTAATTGAGTATGTTGTTAACTGTTAGTTAAGTTTGTCCTTAGTTCACAGCTTTATTCCTCATTAACTGTGTACTAACTGCTGCTTATTACACTGTTAATGAACTGATAAGTATGTTTACTCATATAAATAAGTAACTTATGAGTCAATCCTGTTAATTATGTACTGTTAATTAATCTACTGATTCAACGTAATTCATTGCCACTTTGTGTCCTTCCCAGTAAAGTGATTATTCTTGTTACTAACTACACCATGAACTCTTACATGATTAAGACTTGACTACTTACTGACATCTTATACTCTCTCTGCTTGTTTTTGTGTTCTCTCAAGTAAAGAGGAGAACATACACACATTAACAGTTAACAGTTAGTCTGTTAAGTCCTTCATACTTTCACATCTTATCCAACGACAGGTTGTTCAAAGATCCATGATTGGATTTTCATGGCATCATCCCAAAAAAACCATTTTGACACCTTAAAATTGAAGATAATAAAGTAATAGTGTGACAGATACTGTCTACATGTGCATATGTGCATGTCCACATATGTCTTTGAATAAGCAGCCTGTGTTTTAGGCCTGACCGTTGTGTCCACTTAAGTTTCCTCTGTGATTCACAGTGAAGTGTTTATAAGCTGCCCTTAATCATGAATTAGTAGTATAATTAGTATTCCAGCAGTGAAAGTCACTTTACTTGGAGGGACACAAAAAGCAGTAATTAATGGTTAAGTAACATGAAGTAAGGAGTAATTACTAGTGAAAATGTAAAGACAGCTCTGAGGACAGTGAGGCAGCTGAATATGTGGAGGTGAAGTAAAGACCGAGGACTGAGTTCCATATAAGACTGCACAGTGGAAGAAAATGTCCTGGCAGATGAGCAGATTAATTAAGAGATAATAAACAGGATTATAACATAAGTACATGTTAGCTCTCATGTTACTTGTTTATATGAGTAAACACACTTATCAGTTCACTAGCAGTTTAATAAGCAGCAGTTGGTACATGGTAAATGAGTTATTAAGCTGTGAAGTAACTAAACTATCAGTTAACTGTGTAATTACTAAGTACTTAAACAGTTACTAAAGCTTATTGAGTACTTAATATATACATAATGAGTATTTGATTTCTTATTCACTGTCTCCGAGCTGTCTTTACATATTCACCATTAAATACTTCTTACTGAATATCATGATTATGAACAGCCCATATACACTTCACAACAAAAAAACTTTGTTGACCCTCAGAGTGGAGGGCATACCTAAAACTGAATGTGCATGGGGTGTATATAACAGCCAAATGTGGTGTTTAAGAGATAACAGGTATGATACTGTCTTAAAAATAGCACCTCATCTTTATTAAGTGGACAGTGTTGCTGAGCTCTGCTAAAGCCTGAGTAGACTGATAAATCAATGTGATGATCAGTTATTAATCTCAGTGTTACTGAGCTCTTAAAGCCTGATTAGACTGATAAATCAATGTGATGATCAGTTATTAATCTCAGTGTTACTGAGCTCTTAAAGCCTGATTAGACTGATAAATCAATGTGATGATCAGTTATTAATCTCAGTGTTACTGAGCTCTGCTAAAGCCTGAGTAGACTGATAAATCAATGTGATGATCAGTTATTAATCTCAGTGTTGCTGAGCTCTGCTAAAGCCTGAGTAGACTGATAAATCAATGTGATGATCAGCTATTAATCTCAGTGTTACTAAATTCTTACAAGCCTTGCTGTTGTGCTCTGACCTAGTCATCTGACCATGATTTGGCCCTTGTTAAAGTCACTCAGGTCTTAATGTCTTCCTATTTTTTTCCACATCCAACACCATAATCAACATTATCACTTCATCAGAGTGGTTATTATTTTGGCTGATGGTATATATTTATACATATATTTCTACATACTGGTACAAAGAGTTGCTGTTGTTTGATGGACCTGCATCTTCCCAAAAATTGCTAATTCACACTAAGAGGATAAAACTGTATAAGATGTGTGAATGATATGCTCACTGCTTATGCAGCATAATGCTGACAACACGGCAGAGTTGGGGGCACTGAGTCCCTAGTCTCTAGTACTCACACTAACACATATGCACACAAGCCCACCCGTCACCACCCCCTCGCAGTGGCTCCTGCAGCACTTGGGGGAATTGAGTGACACAAGGCAGACTCAGGGGGCAAAGATCCAACTGTTTTCAAAGCAGCAAAAGCCACATTAAAGCACCAGCAGAGAACGTGTGAGCACATGCATGCGCGTGTGTGTGTGTGTGCAAAGCATGCACGCGCTCATGCGGCGCACAGCACATGAATTATTCATTTCCTCCCGTGTGAGGGACAGAATTTGCAGTGAGGAAGAAGAACCATGGCTTTTCCTCTGACAGTCTGTCATCCTGCACACAGTCCTCCAGGTACGCAGCAGTGCAGCAGCCTTCATCACACAGCCAGGGCGACCTGTTGCTCCTCATCATCCTCTCGGCTCAGGCTGAGACAGTAGCATGCTGTGTTTTAGTTAATAATGCTGGTTGGCTTTGTTATTAGGACGCATAGGAGGTTTCATTAAAAGTGGATCCCTGCCTTTGGAGATTGAGAGTTTAAGAATGGTCATTTTTACTCAATGCTCACTTGGTTAGTTTAAAAGTCATGGTCAGATTTCAGGTTTATTGATTTTTTTAGTTTGGGAAAATAGTTAAAATAGAGAGAACACACCTAAATGTGATATCTTTTTGTGCTCAATCTCTATTTATTTGGTCATTTGTTTAACATACTGGAAAAAAAAAATAAAACTACACCATAACTTTGGCACAGAAATTGTGCCAAAAAGGCACAAACTTTAGCAGAGGTGCCCAAACTTTAGCATACAACGGAATGTAAAACATTGCTATTGTAGTAAAATGGTCACTTTACAGAAAGAACTTTTAATGGAAGCTAATTCAGAAACTGTGGTAGCCATTGAGTTTCTGAATTAGCTTCCAAATATATATATATATATATATATATATATATGTACTTGTAGAAGAAAACCTTGTATCTCCAAAATGATAACTTTGCAGACAATGTTAAGGACAACAGGCATTTTCAAATTATGTCAAAAACTGAAAAACGACCCTCACAGAGCAGGTACTATTTGGGTGGTGGATCATTCTCAGCACTGCAGTAACACTGACGTGGTGGTGGTGGTGTGTTAGTGTGTGTTGTGCTTGTACAAGTGGATCAGACACAGCAGTGCTGCTGGAGTTTTTAAACACTGTGTCCACTCACTGTCCACTCTATTAGACACTCCTACCTTGTGAGTCCACCTTGTAGATGTAAAGTCAGAGATGATAGCTCATCTGCTGCTGCACAGTCTGTGTTGGTCATCCTCTAGTCCTTCATCAGTGGTCACAGGATGCTGTTGGCTGGATATTTTTGGTAGGTGGACTATTCTCAATCCAGCAGTGACACTGAGGTGTTTAAAAACTCCAGCAGCACTGCTGTTTCTGATCCACTCAGACCAGCGCAACACACACTAACATACCACCACCACGTCAGGGTTACTGCAGTGCTGAGAATGATCCACCACTAGTCTGTAACTGTAGGACTACAAAGTGCTCCTATATAGTAAGTGGAGCTGATAAAATGGACAATGAGCGTAGAACGAGGAGGTGGTCATAATGTTATGCCTGATCGGTGTATATATACATATATACACACACTTTTCAGTTTTTAACATAGATTTTAAAAAGCCTGTTGCCTTTTACAGTGTGTGTAAATTACATGATAAATGGACCAAATGAAATGGCTCAGAATTACTTGGGAAAACAGTCTGTTTCCATTGACTTACATTAAAAGTATAAAGTATTTTTATCCTTCTCCTATAAAGTTACCATTTTGGAGATATGAGGTTTTGTTCCGACAGCAGTGATATATGCACATTAATTTCATTACATACACCTCCTTGTTATATTATATTTATTATTATTCAGTTACACTGCCGGAATAGCCTCTAGCAGGCCTACAGAAAGAGGCTTTATGAGTTTCCTACCATTAAAAGCACCCAAAAGTTCATTGTTAGATCAAATCTACAGGAAGAGTAACTAGTCTGCTGTAGTCTTTCATGAACAATATGCTGCAGTTCACAGAGACTCGAGGCCCCTGCATAAACAAATGTTTGAGTCATCATGTGCAGACTTCCATGTCCCCAGGTAATCTTTACTGAAGCTATGAAGAAGCTCCACACTCTCCTACAGCAGGCTGTCACCGCTAAGCCTGCTTCTCAGGACTCCTGGGAAATCAAGGCAAGGGAAGAGAGAACGAGAACGAGAGAGAGACAGAGAGGGTAAGAGAGTCCCCAAACGAACTGCCAGGTATTTGCGGGGAAGCGACGGCCTCCTCCGCTCTTCTCTCCTCGACACTCAGGCGCAATCAAGTCCCCATAAACAATGTGATCATTCAATTGCTCTAAACGCTTCAGCTCATTTGCAGCTGGTTATGGAGAGCGCCAACTACCACCTCCCCCTATTCCCCAAGCCCTGTACGAACCTCTCTCTGTCCTAAAGCTGCATTGTAATTTGAAAGAGCTCCTTGAATGCACAAACAACTGCAACAGCATCACAAAACCTCAATCGCCACCAATTTGGTTTTCAACCTATCTAGTTCAGCATCACTGTAGAAGGCACAAACATCTGGCTTTTTAATCAGGTTCACCTCAGGTCAGACCTGGAGCTAATCAATCTCGCTGCACCCAAATTACTGCTGGTTTAGTCAAGCTTGTTTTGGTGTGATGCGTGTCCCAAGCAATCAAAACAGAGTAGAGGTGATATAAAACACATGGACGCAATTGCATTAACTGGCTATTACACTGAGTCATATGACTTAGACTCGAGTCAGAATCAAATCACAAATGGGTTGACTTGAGACTCGACAAAGTCAAGAAAGACCTGTGACGTGACTTTGACTCGAACACTACTAACTCAGACTTTGACTTGGACTTGAGTCTCAAGACTTTGGCTTAAACACCACTGACTCAGACTTCGACTTGAGACTCAACTCCAAGTCAAAGTCTGAATCAATAGTGTTCAAGTCTTGAGTCGCAAGTCCAAGTCAAAGTCTGAATCAATAGTGTTCAAGTTTTGAGTCTCAAGTCCAAGTCAAAGTCTGAGTCATGGTGTTCAAGTCAAAGTTGAGTCACAGGTCTTTTTTGATTTTGTTGAGTCGAGTCTCAAGCCAGAATCAAATCACAAATGATGACTTGAGACTCGACTTGACAACAATTAAGAAAGACCTTTGACTTGACTTTGACCTCAACACTACTGGCTCAGACTTTGTCTTGGACTTGAGACTCAAAACTTTGACTTGAACATCACTGACTCAGACTTTGACTTGGACCTAAGTCTTAAACTTGTTTTTCTCCATGGTAAGTAGACAGATAAAACATCATGACCTGATTTGCATTAGATTAACCATGAGCATAATTATTAAGCAACCAATCACATTTTGATAACATTACTTTGTGAGAAAAAACATCCCTCTAGGCCTTATGGAAGCTCTGGATACATCACTGACTGTGAATCACTGGGTTGTTAGAAACAGAAACAGTGGTGGCAGCTCTATATCAGGGCTCTCTACTAAAAGAGCCACTGTGAAACTGCTACAAGGTAAAATCTTCAAATATCTTCAAATAAGCTTCCTTAACTGGGGTGATTCCAGAGGGGTAGCACAGATGGTGCTGTGTACATACAAAATTGTCAGCCACTATAAAACGAGAGGGCGAGATGTGGCCTCAGTCAATATATTGTTGCTCATCACTCACAGTTAAAAAAAAACTAGTTAACCAGCTAATATTAACTGTTTACTGAACTACACATCCCCACCAAAACAACCTCAAATCAAGACCACAGTACTCACCTGACTTTTGCTCCAACACTGCAAAGAAAATAGAGGCTGTGACCGCAGCTTTACATCGATATTGAATTTCTACAGGTTGCGCTCGTTGCTAAGGGAGGGTCTTAACTGAACCAAAAGATTAATGAGTGCTAAACTTTAAGCACTTTTCCAGCGCAAGGCTAAAGATTTGTGGTTTGTGTCTGAATGCATGCTCAGTCATCCCATTAAGTGACTAGACTTACTATTTTATTATCCTTCTGTAATTTCTGTACATTAGTATGGGTGGGGTGGCCCACAGGGCTGGGGAGAATGCAAGGGGGCGGGGTTGAGAAATATTTTAACCCTAAAAAAGGGCATTACTTTAAGAACACATTAAGAACCCCTGATCTACAACAACCAACAAATAATAATGCGAATCACCATTAACAGCACTAACAAGCTACTAGAGTCCCATAGGTGTGCTAGCCGAAATTAGTATTATTATAAAGGTGTGTTTTTATCTGTGACTTTAACAGTTATGGCCTGAATTAAAGGCCTAGCTATAATTGTCACTGTCACTGGTGGTTAGTTAGATAAAGTGAATAGACCTCTTAATGTTGCCAGTGAACGGGTGCAAGGTGTTTCTAATAAAGTGGCCGGTTACATAAGATGATTTGTATAATTTCCAGACCGGCGTGTGCAACACTGGAAAAAAACAGTGGGGCCGACACAATTAATCATCAGATACTAATTGAAATCGCACTTTGTCCTCCACACTTTGTTAACTGTGAAAGGCTGAAATGAATGCGTTCCATTTAGCAGCATGTACACTGCATGCAAAATCAAGCATCCTCCCTTGTTAGTGTTATGCACCAAACGGGCATTCTAATGAACGCCCAGTGAGCACGCTCCCCAATCTCAGATAGCCCTGCTGAGCGCGCCGTGAGCGGTCTGACAGATCACAGGCATTAATGTGGTCTCGAAATTACAGGCGGTCCCCTGGAAAGCATCGTAGCCGAAGTGTCCAATCTCTCAACATAAGTCACACTTAATGATTGTAATCACAGTATCAGTCAAAATGATCACATTTATTTTTGTTCCTAATTGCATGGCCATGTGGAGAAGCCTTCAAATCTGTGCCGCATTAGCCATGCAAGACTCTCGGAAAACAAAAAAAAAATATGGGGACGACGAAGACTTCCACTTGTTGTTCCACTTGTCGAGGTCAAGGATGGATGGCCGAATGTATTTTGGGCTAGCTAAAGTTTTAGCACTTAAATCAGGGCACGCTTGCTTGGGTTTCTCGCTCGGAGTCCATGTGCTGAAAAGCCATTTCCCTCCAAGTAGATTAATTGATGCGGTGGTGACATGCACCATTAGACTGATGCAGACAGCAGACAGCGCCAGTGGCTGTAGGGGGAAGAAGCTCCTTGGCCAGAATGAATTTACTGCAGTTGTTGGTTCCCACAGAAATACTTCATTTTCAAACATGCCTGGGTTGCAAGTCTTAGAATAATAGACTGTTCTGCTTGAGAATCAGAAGATGAGGTAATATCTGCTGCTATGGACCACTGAATCTAGCTGTGGTGGGGCAGGACCAGAGCATTGCTGAGCTTAGCTGCAAGGTTAAGAGTGTTCTGGCCCAAATAAATATCTGGTCAGGACTAGAGGAAGGCTGCCAGTCTCCAGCAAAGTGGACCTACAAGGCAGATGTTTCTAATAAAGTGGGGTGCAGTCTCACTTCCTGCTCAGAAATGCAGGGGTGTGGCTAAAATAAGGCCCCGCCTACAGACTAAAGCTCTTTGTTACGGTAGTGACATTAAAACATATGAAAGCATTTTTAAATGAAGAGTTTTTTTTTTTTTAAGAAATGAAATACATGATAAATATGAATCATTTAAACTTTGAAATAACAGAAATCAACATAATCTTTAAAAATAGTTTTTTCAAAAATGTGAAAAAACTGCAAAACAATGTAAGTACTATTTTCACAAGTGTGAATTTAGGGGTTCAGAACAACCACCTCCCAATAGAAAGTACCCTATAAATTATGATTTTGTACATATTTGGCTTATTACTATCTTTATTATTGCCTTGGGATTAAATAGATCATAACATAAGTTGGAACTAATTTGGTAGAATGGTTCATATGGGCTTTGTAAAGACATGCATTTTGCGGTTGTGCAATACAATCACAGGCAAATGACAAGAACCTGAAGTTAAAATAAGCTAAACAGTAAATGTTGTAAGAAGAATGGTAGCAGTATTAAGCGTCCTTAACTTTCACCCTCCGTTAAATAGCGGTAGTCCAGAAGGTGGTCTCTTCCCCAGAACAATAGTGGGGGTCAGTACCATCTAATTAAATTTAGTTAAAAGTTAATAATAGATTTACGAATCCCATAACCCTTTGTTCACTCTATGGAAATCATGTCATTTTTATGTTCTGGTCCATGTGATAATGGGTAACGCATGAATGGAATGAAAGTAAGTAGCAGCATCTTCCCGGTTAATTTGGAAATGACTAGCATGGTTAATTTGAAAATTAAACCAAGGGTTTTCATGCCATCTCCAGTTAAAACTCAAGACCTTCCAAAACATACTTTCAGTTGGGATGTTTTAACCTCTTAAAATCTCACGCTTATTACATAATAAGGCTTATTATTCAGTAACTACAGAGATTTCATTGCAAACTGGCTCAGTTATTCTTAGGTTATAGAAGTTTTTTGATAAAAGTTTAGGCCTGTTGGTGGGCACTTGCCATTTAAGAGACTAATTGGTTCCTAGTGAAGCTCATGATTCAGTAGGTCTTCCTGAACAAACCCAGCTCATCCAGATGTATCTGGGGAATGGATAAGCTAAATGGGAAACCATTTATTTATTGGTTCTTCTGCAAACTTAGTACATATTTGTCACTACACATTTGTCACAATGTCAGTAATTCAATGACCTTATTTGGTAACACTTTATTGTAGGGTACTGTTCATGAGGCTACATGACGTCTACATCAGCTTGTCATGACAACTGATATAACCCTACATAAATGTTTATAAATGCTTATTCCAATTAGCACCATCCACTATAGAGGTGACTTTTGCCAATTTTGATCAAAGTTGGCTAAAATATCTTTTGTGACAGATGACGCCTTTTGGAATAAGCATTTATAAACATTTATGTAGAGTTATGTCAGTTGTCATATAGCCTTATGAACAGCACCCTACAATAAAGTGTTGCCAAATAATGTCATTGAATTACTGAAGGTGATAAATATATACTTTCTTTAAGGTGAAATAAGGGCACACTGATTGATTGCACAAACAAATGTTACAAATCACATTTATTTTGTACTTATTTACTAATTTTGAGATTTTCTCCCCAGTTTTCTTCCCAGTTTTGTCGTATCCAATTCCACCCACTAGTTAGGACTTCCCCGTCACATGATACCTCCAGCTCTATGAGGGCGAAGGCTAGCACAGGCTTCCTCCAAAACCTGTGAAGCGCCACCACTACGCTTTGAACTGCCACTCACGCAACATCATTGGACAGCCGAACAGGCTCAGAGGAAAGCGCCAACCAGATCTGTTACATCAGATGCTGTTACTAGCATCACATTGAGTGATGGGGGAGACGGGGGGTGGGCCATCCTACCCACCCAAAGAGCGAGGCCAATCGTGCTCTCTTGAACTCCTGGCCACGGATGACTGTAGCATTACCAGGGATCGAACTTGCTTAGACGCTTGCACCACTTGAGAGCCCAATCACGATTATTTTAATCATTTGACCTAGTTATTTCACATTCCATGCTCCACATAAACATTCGTGAGAAGGTCCAAAAAGTTTGCAGAAGAACCAATAATTAAATAGTTTCCCATTTAGCTTCTCTACTCCCCAGATACATCTAGATGAGCTGGGTTTGTTCAGGAAGACCTACTGAGCCATGAGCTTCACTAGGAACCAATTAACCCCTTAAATGGCAAGTGCCCACCAGTAGGCCCAATGTTTTATCAAAAAACTTCTATAACCCAAGAGTAGCTCAGCCATTGAATTGCTGAATAATAAGCCTTAGTATGTAATAAACCTAAAATTTAAGGGGTTAAAATTAAAAGGATATAGTGGAAGTTCTTGAGTCTTCACTGGAGATGGCACTTGCTTTAATTTTCAATTAACCATGCTAGTCATTTCCAAATTAACCAAGAAGATGCTGCTACTTACTTACATTCATTTCATGGTGAGGTTTGGGGGGTTTCTTTCATTTCACCTAAACCATTGTGACTTGCCCTTATCATGGCCGTGCTGAGCTTGGTGGCTTGCTGAAGAAATGTTAAACATGACCTTTAACAGAAAACGGGGAACACGACTAATGTTTGTGCTGTGCCAGTACACCACTGCTCATCTTGTGGGGGGCTAATCTGAAGCTGTATTCGAACTAAATGTCAACCAATGTTATAGAACACAGAATGAAACACATAAGTATTAATATATACACATGTAATAATTAAAGAAGCCTGAAAATAAGCATGCTTATCTCAGGAAATGCAATTTGCTGCCCTTGTATTCCAAGGAATGCATCTCAAAAGGACAGATTCATCTCAGCAATTCCACTCAATCTCGTCACAGACCCGGCCAGTCAGATAATCACAAGGGCATGAATAAATTTGAATTGCAATCCCAGCCAGCAGCCTCTCAACTGCATTCATCGCTTGCCGTGCACCACTAGGACTTGGACCTGGCGCATTACATGATAATTGTACAATCAATACTAGACAAATTAAGAGCAATCGATGGAAAGTAAGAATAAAGTCACAAAGATATTGTTTGTTTGTGCGCCTCTATGTGTTGAAATAAAATCGATAGCTGTTTAATAAAATTCAGCCAATTTGTTAAGCAGTATTCAACTTAATTGTTTCTAAGGTGATATTCCTTCTCTAAAAAGTTCAGGTAAAGAGTTCATACCACAGCTTTATAGAGGCAAACTTTCTCAATGGGATGCCTATTTATTGACTGTATAGTTCAAGGAAAGACTTGTTTTGCTTTTTTCTTCAAAATATTTCTGTTTGGCTTTCCTTTGACTTCAGCTGAGGTTGGATGTCTGAATTCCAGATATCTATGTTTTTTTTATTTAGCCTTAATGTATTAACCACTTTTTTAGCCACTGTAGGTCATGAGGAAAGGCAGGCTGATAAGAGCAGCAATCCGAAAAGCACCCTCTTGGAATTAATCCCTGAAAAACATGAATGGGTCAATTCACTTTTGCCCTGTCCGGCCATGTATTTCCATGAAAAGAAAAAAAATTCCATGAAAAGAAAAAACAAATTTCAATTTAACCCAAGCAAACATGCAAGTTTTCTAAAGTACGCTTCAATTAGTTTTTCAGTTATGATTCTTTCTAAACTGCATCTTCAATGTAGAGTTTAATTGACTGAACTGAGCTGAAATATTAAAAATATTGCATTGAATTTATTAATACTAAAGTTAAAAACACAACAAAAAGAATAATATTTGACTTTACACCAGCTACTTTTGTGCTAATAAATGCCTAAAGCAGGCTAATTTATTGAATGTACTTTTTTTAAGAACATTTAAAATTATGTAGCATTCCTATTGTTCTAGCATATGAATATTCATTTCTGAATGCAGTTTTAAAGGTGCACCATGGGTTTAAAATGGCTTCCCAATTAATATCCATTTTCTAGGCTTCTTTGGCCCTACATTTTCTATCCTATTTGCTTAATTTTTTCCTAAATACAGATATTAAAAATATTAAAGAAGTGCTCTGACTTATTTATGGTTTATTGTTTTTTTGAAAATTAGGTGTTTGACTAAGAAGCACAAATATGTATATATATATATATATATATATATATATATATATATATATGCCATGAACACTCAAAGAACCCTTTGCATGATTAAATGGTTCGATCACACTTTACTGTAGGGTGCTGTTTATAAGGCTACATGACACCTACATAAGCTAGTCATGACAACTGACATAACCCTACATAAATGCCTATAAATGCTTATTTCAATAGGCGTCATCTGTCATAAAGACTACTTTAGCAGATTTTGATCAAAACTATCAAATGTAGCCTTTATAGTGAATAACGCCTATTGGAATAAGCATTAATAAACATTTATGTATGGTTATGTCAGTTGTCATGACAAGCTTATGTAGGTGTCATAAAGCCTTATGACCAGCACCCTACAGTAAAGTGTTACCAATGGTTCTTTGCATAGTGAAATAGTTCTTCAGATTGATGGAGAATGAGCTGTAGATGGTTCTATATTGCACTCAAATTGGTTCTTCTATCATTACAAGCTTGATATCATAGCAATAGAAGAAAACCCTTTTTGCTGCTATATAGAACCCTTGTCAAAAAGAACCATCTTTTTAAGGGTTTAGTGTTTCTATGATAACTTGTATTATGGGATGTAGGAATAGAGCAGAGTTTCACTGTACAATGTAACTGTCTGTTTCTCTGTGCATATGACAATAAACTCTTAAATATTGGATTGAATTCAATATGAACGTCTGCTGAATGTCATTAATGCTGGTGTTGGTTGTTGGTTGTTGACGTTTTTTGAATGTTTTTTTTTTCTTGTTCCCCCTGTAAAGCATGTCCTATTAGGCTAACTAGTTGATATGAGGAATAGTATGTCTTTTGATGTATTTAGCACAGATTTTGAAGTAAAGGTTGTTTGGCTATTCTGTTAGAGTGGCATTAATTTGCCCAATTCAAGTCCTTTTTCCACCATTTCCACAGAAACCCTTCCATTGTGCTTTTCCAGAATTCTGCTCAACCAGCATTGTGTGAAAAACATCAACAGGCAGAGAGGGCGAATGCTAAAAGCCCTCCGTTCACATTTGGTATGTAATGTTCTCTCTTCTTCATTGACTGTGGATATGGAGATGAGATGAGAGGAGAAAGCCTTGTTGTCGTCACTGCTGAAATTCTGTCACAGCCCTATTTGCATTTTTATTGATGCTCCAAATTGCTTTGCCTTCCAAATTCATTCTTTGTCTTTACAGTGTTTTTTTTTTTACTTGGTAGCAATACGTTACTACAGTGTTAAGAGCAGCAGCATAATTCATCTGGGGGACAATGTCTTATTTAGGACAATGCCAGCATGCATATGTATATATACTTGTGGGAGAGCACAACATACACTCACTCAACTTTAATAGGTACCAATTTGTACTTCCACTCACTTTATAAGCTCTGCCTACCTCATATATCCACAATATAGATATATATTTACAAACTGTAGCCCAATTTGGTCAGTTTTTGATCACAGGACCGCTGCTTAACAGATATTTTTGGGTGGCAGACCATCCTTACAGCAGTTACACTGACATAGAGGTGAATCCTTAGCTGGATATCGGAACCTATATACAGTTATATGCAAAATATATGTGTTAACTTATTTTCACTTAGAAAATCAACAAAACATGCAATTTGACTGGGAGTGTTTTGCCTTATAAACTCTTATAAATCCTTTTTTTTCTTCAGCCCAGAGAACATGACATCCATTGTTTCCACAAACAATCTGAAAGGTTGACTCATCAGACCACAACACACAATTGAACTGTGCATCAGTACATTTGAAATGAGGTTGAGCCGAGAGAAGTCAGCGGTGTTTCTGGCCATTGTTGACGTATGTCTGTGAAAGTGGCAGTACTACTGAATTTTGTCTGTTTCAACTTGTCAAAATCCTAGAAAGACAAAGCATTGTTAAGTCAACATACATACATACATCATCTAAACCGTTTATCCTTCTGGGTCGCTGGAGCCTATCCCAGCTGTCATTGGGCAGAAGGCAGGATACACCCTGGACAGGTCGCCAGTCCATCGCAGGGCAGACAGACAGACAGACATACACATTCACACCTAGGGGCAATTTTAGCATGTCCAATCGGCCTGACTGCATGTCTTTGGACTGTGGGAGGAAACCAGAGTACCCGGAGGAAACCCACGCAGACACAGGGAGAACATGCAAACTCCACACAGAAACGATCCTGGTCGCCCGGCCGGGAATCGAACCCAGGCCATTCTTGCTGTGAGGCGACAGCACAACCCGCTGCGCCACTGTGCCGCCCTTGTTAAGTCAAGTAAAAGTTTATTTACATAGCCCTTTTAACAACAGGTGTTGTCGCAAAGCAGCTTTACCGAAAAATTCGGGTCTGAGCCCCCATGATAAAGCACATGCCAATGGCGACAGTGGCAAGAAAAAACTCCTTAAAAGCAAGAGGAACCCTTAAGGCAGGGGTTTCTAATAAAGTGGCCAGAGAGGAAGTACATGCATATACAAACCACACATGCACTGGATTCCAGTTCAAGTCTCTCAATTACCGAATAACCTTGAGAGGGCTGGAAAACTGGGAAAATGCAAGAATATATATTTACAAGCAGTCATTACTCTCAGGGCACTTGCATAACCATCATTATTTAATAATGAACATCTGCTTGAGGTGCAGCAAGCACAGTAATCAACACGCACCCAATAAAACAGCTTTATCTAGGTACTTATACATTAGGGCTCACATGTTCTTGACAAAACAAATAAACACAAGGTCACACCTCAAATCACATGTAAATCTGCCTCTGGAAGAAGATGTAAATAAACATCTGTGTTGAACACGTTGTTGAGGACGATGTCTGCAGTGAAGAGGCATCCCACAATGCACCGGAAACCTCATTAAGCACATGCATACAAGGCTATGAATAATATGTATCCTGTTATCTCAAGTAGGCCTCTAATCCTCAAACTATTATATCCGCAGGGAACTAAACCAATTAGAGATTATTAGAAGGAAGGGGGACGAAATAAAAGCTACATCAATTGGCTGACGGTAATTCACGAGGATTAGTGCCTTTTCCTTGTCATGTTGGCTGCTGCGTGCGTCCTGGTTTCCCATGTTTGTATGTCCAGTGTCTCTTTTTGACATCCAGTATCTCACTTTTATCCCCAGTATTATCCTTCGTGACTTTGGCTCGTGTTTCAAATTACAAAGAACATGTGGGTTTCACTGAACATCTGTTTTGCAATTGGATCAGGCGTAAAATAAATTGGTCCTGAGGGGGTTTCCATTATATGACGGGTGTTGATAAGGACACTTGCCACATTTTGAAAGTTTCACACATCACAGACTGAATTAACCATTTAGCAACTAAGCCTAAACTGGCTAACTGTGATTCAGCACAAACCAGGGGGTGCAGGGGCTCATGGGGACAAAACAGCAGCATGAATGTGAACTAAAGTTCATTTAATTTACAGCACATCCCAACCGCTGTGTCATGGCAGTGCTCAATGATAAAAGGAAAACTGCTGAAAGCTTTTATCTTAGATGTGACAAAATCATGACAGTCAATATGCTGAAGACTAATGCTAGCTAAATATTACTCACTGCCCACTTGCTCGGATATGTCCTCATCCTCCTTATTCTCCTCCTTATTCTTGTTATTCCTGTCTTCTTGTTGCCACCTTGGCTTTTTGCTTTTCTTTCCACTCCTGTCCATCTTCACATGCTTCATGTATAAAATGCATCAGTAATGCAAATAAAAGTAATTAACTCTGTAGAGCATTATCTGTTGTATCAGCCAATACCCGATTCACACTGTCGCGCTGAATTTGATACACTTATCTCTCGAGGCTGATGTTAGCTTCTTATTTGAATTTCTGTTCCACCTTAAATAGTGCAGTATTTACACACTAACACCTGGACTGGGGTCTGCTTGTAACTGTTATATTATTTAAGGTGGAAAGGGAAATCTGAATAAGATGCTAACTTCAGCTTCATCCAGTTTCAATCCACTGTACAAGTTACGATGAGCAAATTGGGGCTGTACCACTTGAGGTGGGGGCCACTGGTTTCGCTCCTAAATTACAATAGATATACACTTGGATGTAACATTTAGAATTTGTCTGAGCGCTCTTGTGCTTATAGGTGTGAGCTTATAGGTTAGCTCACAGTAATCAGCCCAAAACCCTACCGGCCCACTGGGAATTCTACAGACTCTCCCGATTACCCACTCCGGCATTGGAACAAGGTTTTTCCCCAAGGCAGCTAAAAAGACTAGAACTACTGTCCAGTCTCCACGAATGTAGCCTTATCCACTATGCAGTTTAAGTGCTATGAACCTTTTGAACCAGTGCTGCAACTCTATGCAGGACCAAAAATATCCAGCCAACAGCGTCCTGTGACCATTGATGAAGGACTAGAGGTCAAACAAATACTGTGCAGCAACAGATGAGCTACTATCTGTCTGACTTCACATCGACAAGGTGGACTGACAAGGTAAATGTGTCTAATAGAGTGGACAGTGAGAGGACACAGTGTTTTAAACTCCAGCAGCACTGCTTTGTCTGATCCACTCAGACCAGCACAACACACACTAACACACCTCCACCATGTTAGTGTTAGTGTCAATGCAGTGCTGATCCAACACCCAAATAATACCTGCTGGTGGTCTTGTGGGGGTCCTGACCATAGCAGAACAGGGTAAAAGGGGGCTAACAAAGTATGCATGAAAACAGATGGACTACAGTCTGTAATGGTAGAACTACAAAGTGCACCTATATGGTAAGTGGACCAGATAAAATGGACAAAGAGTGTAGATACAAAGAGTTCTGCTCAATGAAGTGGATGGTCTTTGTGTATTGAGCTTGGGATTTCACCAGGAAATACAATATATAATAATGATGCATATTGTCAACATTAACATGGAGTTTGAAGTTGTTACAGTTTATAAAATTAATAAATAAATAATAAATGATCCACGACGAAAGAAAATATATCATGCATGTGCTAGTAGTGAAAGGTTTGACCCTAAAGAGTTAATATCAGACACATCTGCACAAGGTATCAGCCTTGCGCCCACCTGGGAGGAGGAATTAGGGCGACAGAGAGAGCCGACATTTCTGATTCGGCCCTTGATGGCTTCTCCAGCATTCGCAATGTCCATTTTAATCTTTCGGCTTTCTTCTCCTGTATCTGCATGTGATTCCTTGTCTCATCTCATTTCCTTAGATAAAGAGAGCGCAGGGGGAGGGAGGGGAGGGGGAGGCCGTGTTGGCCCTCAGGGCCCCGCCGAGGTAAAATGGAGTCATCCGTCAATCTGAAAAGGTCATTGGCTGTGGCACGGCGACAGTGCCTTCCCTGATAATCCATTAATCTCCAAATTCAAATTGTCATTCCTCATCCTTATTACGGTGAGCCAGGGTCCTGTTGTCGGCCCGCCGCCGACCTCCCTCATTTTCATAACCCAGGCCTGATCAGGAGAGCGCTTGGGGATTATCACCGACAAGTGGGAGAGAGAACGGAGTGAGAGATGAAAATGAAAACTAGGGGCTTCACATATGAAGGCGAATTCATGTGGTAATGGAATATGTTACAGGGATGACAATGGAAAAGATGTAGGATGGCGGAGATGAAAAAATCTATATCTTAAAGGTTTGTCTACATACAAATCACAGTGATCGAAGAACATCGTCTGAGGGTACATAGAATTCATTTAAAGATGTGGCTTGTGGAGCCTCAAATTGAGAAAGGGGCAATGTTTTGTACCACATACCCTACATACAATACACTACATACAACACAACACACTACATAATATACTACAAACAACATACCCTATGCATAATGTCTGTAATATAATGCACCACATCCATCATCCACTTTATTAGAAGCCTCTACCTTGCTGGTGTACATTTAGAGACTGTAGCTCATCTGTTGATGCACAGTTTGTATTAGCCATCTTAAAATCTTTCATCAATGGTTAGGTTCTGACCAGTGGTCAACTCATGGCTGGATATTTTCATGGTGGACACTATTTACCTACTAGTGACACTAATGGGTAAAAACCCAAGCAAATACTCTGTACCTGATCTATAAGTACCAGCCACACCGCTACCACATCAGGGTCACTGCCGCTTGTTGGAAATGGTCCACTATCCAAATAATATCCTGATAACATCAGTTATGTGGTGAGAAACTTACCAGTAATGTTTGAACATACTTCAACTTTGCTACATAACCATGCCTTAAACCTGTCATGGCAGGTGTCCTTAGTTGTCATGACAAATTTTGTTCAGTAATATGACAGTGTCACATAACTGTCATGACAGTTCCACTATGTTGGATATCATGCTCATTTTTGTGTTCGCTATCATGACATCAATGGCATAGGTCATGACATCTCATGATAGCCTATAACATCTGCCATGGCATGTTCGTGGCATGGTTATGTCAATGTTCATGTAAAGTGTTACCAACTGACCATTGATGAATGTAGATGGTGGCCAACAAATTGCACAAAAACAAAGTTTACAGTTGTATACCTACTAGAGATGTGCATGTGTGCCTGAGCACTCGGTTAACCACTCAAGGTACCAGTGTTACAATACTGAAATCCCTATTCAGGTACTCATTACATTTCACCATAGGAAGACAAAGAAAATATACAGACTAACAATTCAATAAAGTGTTGCTTTATGTTTTAACAGGACTGCAAAACATTACACTTTTGCTTGTAAGTAAGTATGTATATTATGCTGGCCACCCTGAAACACAAGTGCGGGTTAGCAAGGATATGTTGTTAAGGGGTGTGACTGACAAGGCAGATGTAGTGTCTCTTTATTGCTAACTAGGCTAAGAAATCTAGCTAAGGTTAGCTAGTTCCAGAAACAGTGGAAATATTTCTCAGACAACCTAACATCTTGGCTTGTCCTCATCCAGTGTTATCCCAGTTAGCTGTAGATTCAGCTCACATTTCAGTCAGCTAAAATCGTTGGCCTCCAGTTCCAACCCTTCGTGAGTATCTTTAAAGCCATTTTTGTGTTTTTCCCATTCCTTGAGGATACTTGAATGTCAAAATTATTTGGAATACACATCCTTAACTCCTTTTTAGTGGACCTATAAGGTAACTGAAGCTTGTAAAGTGGTAACTGAGCTAAAGTAGGCAAATGATGAGTGTAAACTGCTACTTGGTGATATACTATAGTGTTATAAAGTGCCATCCCTAGCAAATCCATCATATGATGGGAAGTATCTGAACAAATGACCCACAGCCCATATTTTGCAAAGATGAGTGCAAAAAAAAAAGAGAAAGCACAAACTGTGGCTGTTCGGGAACCTTTCCAGTTCGGGTACTTTCAGAATGAAGTTGATCCATGTGATCAGGCAGTCCAAACACAGCAGGGCCCTCTCTCTCGCCACAGTCCATACTTACCCCGAGAAAAGGACCAGCGCTCAGCACATTTGGGATGCGCAGACAATACATCCAGTGGAGTAGCGAGAGTATGTTTAGACAGTGGATTATGGGCTGAAAGCTTTGGCCTGCCTGTTTTTTCCATTCTGCCATGCAGCCGGCCAGGTCCCAGGCCTTGTTGTCATTAAAGTTGACCATGTCACCAGCCAGAAGGAGGAGGGCCAGGAGTGGGGGGTTGGCAGGGGTGGAGTTGAGGGAAGCCAGGGGCATTTTGTCCAGATTGCATGGACGGATGCAAGGGCAGCTGGATGGGGGTATGGAAAAGAAGGCTTGGGGGTTGAATATGTAGATAGAGAGGAGTGGGAGGATGTGGGATGGGAACGCACAGCCTGTCGAACGCTGTACTGAGAAAAAAAACATTAAAAATGGCACTGCAGGCTGCACAGCGCATCAGGCTGAACACCACATCGTCTGGTAGGCAATTACCAGGCATGTGTGTGTCTTCCAGGGTTAGATCTGAGACAGCAGAGATAGAAGTGGGGGGGGGATTGACAGACACATACCCAACTGGAAGAGGAGGGGGAAATATTCTGAAGAAGGTGCACTCGTACTCAGAACAGTGCTGGAGAGAATGAGGCACAGTGCCTCAGGGTTTAAGAATGGCAATGTAATGGAGAGCTTTTTATTATGCTATTGTGCATGGCTAATTTCCTTTTTCCCTTATTTGCCAGCATGAGAAAAGGAACATATATTTCAGTCCTTTCTTTAGTCCTGGGAGGAATATGTTTCAATGGAAATGCATATTCTTTGTTTATTTAACCCCTTACCAAGCCATGGGCCCATAGGCAGGTCCAAAGTTCTATTACACACTGCTATAACCTAAGAAAATTTCCATTAGTTTGCATTGAGGCCGCTGTAGTCAATGAATAATAAGCCTTAGTATGTAATAAGCCTGGAATGTCAAGAGGTTAAGTTCCATATCTTGCAGCTTTTTAAAAAATGCTGCCTCTTTTGAGAAGCAAATCACTGAGATACATAAACCAACAATCAGCATAACATGCCTCAAATATATAACACGTAAGAACTCATAGTCTTTGAGCAAGGGTCAACGGAAGATGAAAAGCAAACCACAGGATTCATGGCTCACAGCCTTTGGCAGGAGCGCCTTACATCCGAAAGGCATCTCATCAAATTGTAAGAGCCCCGGCACCTCAGTTGCCTCAGCCCTCTGCCATGCGTTTGACGCCTTTCTGCTCCGTGATCTTCAAAAAAAGGAGAAATCAAAGCGGGCACCACAAAAGCTCACACCAAGAAGGGGCACGACCCGCGGGGCCGGGGCACGTCCATGGAGTCCTGCGGATGAAAGATGAATTCAGGAACTACAAGAAAAGGTTTCAGAAAAGGGAACATAGCAGATATGATTGCAATGTGCCACAAGGGCACTCATTTCAACTCTGAATTCCAGTGTGATTGCTAAGTGTATTCGTCATTATAACAGCTGAAGCATAACCGTAAATCACTGATAATTGTCATTAATCCCTAATGTGTTACTAGGGCTATGTTCACACAGCAGGTAAAAGTGGCCCAAATACGATCTTTTTCTTCATATATGACACAGATGTGGATCTATGTGTCAGTGTGAACAACAAAAAATACACTGAATCTGACATTTTCACTTCCAATTTGGGACACTTTTATATGTGGTACTGAGATCCAATACGTATCGGCAATGTGACTCAGTCTGAACAGCCAGATCAGAATTCCCTCAACTTTTATATCAGTCCAACTCGACATTCATCATAATTTCGCATTGCTGAGACTCATAAACATTTGGGCTGATGTTTCTGTACAAAACATTAGAAGAGACTTATCCAAAACCCCTCCGTCTTCAAAGAGATTTCAAAAGACATGGACGAACACAGCCATAGAAGAACAAGGTCAAAAATAGTTAAAAGTCTGAAAGCAAAGTTAAAAGAATCCAAGGACACAGACCAAAGAAGTGACCACGCCCTTTTTATGGTGAGCTGAAACACATTCTATGTGATCAGCCCAGCTGTTAGTCAGTGAAGCTTCATGATGGCTCCTGTGATGCTGATGAAGATGAAGCTGAACCCTGTGGAGGACGACTGGCGTTCGTTGGCAGTCATGATTGTTTACCTCTGAATGAGCCACATGAAGCAACATGATGCGCTGTTCTTTTGTGCATCAGTTTAGGAGCTGATCTGCTCAGACTGATGTCGCATACAGATCACATTGAAAAGATAATGTGAACAGCCAAACAAAAAAATCAGATTTGGTGAAAAAATCAGATTTGGGTCACTTTTACCTGCTGTGTGAACACAGCCTTGGTGGTCTTTGAAGGACCATGGCCTCAATTATGGTAATAGGAAAATGGACTAATGTAGAACAAATACACTGCCACTTGTATCTCATCTACAAATGGATTACACCATTGTAAATGTCACTTTGGTGTGTTACTTGAACCCTGCTACATAACACTGACATAACCATGCCATTAAAAATGTCATGGAAGATGTTTTAAGCTGTCATGAGTTTTCACGGCAGATGATGTTCAGTAAACTAACAATGTCATGTTGTCTTCACCAACAGCTAACTAGAGTGCACAGCATAAATAATCATGTCACATAAGCTGTCAAACATTATAATATCTGTTATTACAGTTACCGGTAAAGGTAAAATTACACTATTACATTACTGGACATAATCTGCCATGACATGTTTATTGCATGGTTATATCAATGCTATACAGCAGGGTTCTAGTAAAGCATTACCATTAGTTCTTTATCTGCCTTTGGGAAAGGAACCTATAGCCAACATTTGTTGGCCACAAAATATGACCCAAGCATTGTGACTATTTACAAAGTAAACAGTATTAAGTGTAATGGTCATTTTGTATGCTTCATCTTCCAGGTAAACAAAAAGTAAAAGTAAAAGTTCTTATTTCCTACTTGGTGTTACATCGTTAACCCTGACCTGAAAGCAGTTGACATTATGACCCTCCCTAACAAATACAGTCCTTCACAGTTGTGCCCAACTCAGCAGGGTGACCCATCGGTCATTTCACTACTCCACTCCAATAAAGCCAGAGTTCCTGTGAGGAACAACAACAGCTTTGTTAAATGTTAACAGCATGTCTGGAGAAGGGCTGCCAGGCCTAGTGGCGTGGGACTTTTTCATTATTCACTCACAAAAAACATATGGGTGACATTACCCTTGCTTCTAAGTCTGTTTGCAATTTGGTGAGCTTGATCTGAACACAAACACTTGCACAATCCTCTGCCAAAATGGATTTCTTTCAGCCGCTTTCCACTCACCCCATTAGCCGCTGTTACGCTAGTGACAGCCTGAGCTGCTAGATCTGGACTAATCCTACATAATGTGAAACACAGTAGACACCACCAAAGACTCAGAGTACCCATAGACTCAGTCAGAGTAGACTGAATGACCACACTGATAAAGGTAATTTAACTTCAACAGTATTACTCAATGCATGTTACTTTACCTGCTTCAGTGTAGAGATGGACTGCACATCTGCTAGCGGACAACACGTCTTCTCTCGCAGGTCTCTCTCATGGATTACATTAGATTACATACTGTAAAGTGCCATAATCTTTATAATCTGCTAAGCATGTTAGCATGTTAGCCGTGTGCTCCAAGCTCAGTCCAGCAGACTGTTATATGGATGGTCACATACTAGTTAAACTGTTGCTGAGCCCAGTGGGTTCTCCCAGGCCTTCCTCAGTGGTGGGTATTACAGTAGCGCACCCTGCTGGCCAGGAGGTTACTGCATCATTGCACTGTTGACTTGTACAAGGTAAGTACAATCTCCAAATGCCATTATCTTTAGTACAACCCCATTTCCAAAAAAGTTGGGACGCTTTGCAAAATGTACATTTTAACCCTATGTTTGATTTAAAAAGTACAAAGACAATATGTCAAATGTTGAAAGTGTTTGTTGTTTTTCATTATCTGAGGTACATAAGAACATTAAAAGATTCTGAAAATCTGGAGAAATCTCTGTATGCAAGGAACAAGGCAAAAAAAACATTATTTGCTGGCCGTGATCTTTGGGCCCTCAGGCGGCACTGCATTAAAAATAGACATGATTCTTTAGTGGAAATCACTGCATGGGCTCAGAAACACTTCTGAAAACCACTGTCTGTGAAAACAGTTTGTCGCTGCACCCACAAATGCAAGTTAAAACTCTAAAATGCAATGAAGAAACCATATATAAACAGGATCCAGAAATGCTGCCACCTTCTCTGGGTCCAAGCTCATTTAAAATGGACTGAGGAGAAGTGGAAAAGCCTCCTGTGGTCAGACAAATCAACATTTGAATTTCTTTTTGGAAATCATGGACACTGTGTCCTTTGGGCTAAATACCACTCAGCTTGCTATCAGAATGTGTTGTTGGCATCGAATTCAAAATGGGCTTATATTTTTCAAAAAACAATACAATTTCTCAGTTTCAACATTTGATATGT
This sequence comes from Colossoma macropomum, assembly GCF_904425465.1. NCBI lineage: Eukaryota > Metazoa > Chordata > Actinopteri > Characiformes > Serrasalmidae > Colossoma > Colossoma macropomum. Next base: position 36,475,201 of record NW_023494805.1, read on the forward strand.
TGTCTTTGTTTCCTTCATAAACAAGGTTTACATGATTTGCATATCATTGCATTTTGTTTTTATTTACATTTTGCAAAGCGTGCCAACTTTTTTGGGAATGGGGTTGTAGAAGACCATGCATCACAACCTAGAATTGTTCTCCCACATAATTTTCCTAATTTTCCCATAATTGCACAGTACCGTACATCTGGATTTGTACTTTTTTTAACCTTGACTTCCTTCCTTTTCCTTTTCTTTTGATTAAAGTCATGATTTAAGTAACCCCACGAGCTCAAGGCATGTGTCCTTTGACAAGCACAAAGACCAATCGACCCCCTCGCGGGAGGACAATTAAAGCGAATAAAAGAGCAGAGCGTTAATTATCGCACAAATTAGATGGGAATTAATCAGGTCTCTCTTCTTGCGTGCACCTAGCTGAGAGTGGTGCAAGCTGAGGCCTCATGGCAAGGCCATTAATTGGGACCCAGCGTGGCGGTGAGGTCTCAGGGAAATACGTTCAAACTGCTGAGGTGACCTCTGTTTGCTCATTCTGCACGTAGCGGTGACAGGCATAGCTAACTGCACTGGACTCCTCATTTGACCAAGGTCACACCTCTAGCAAGAGAGAGAAGGAGAGAAGCTCTAATTGGTATCCCTTCATGGAGCAGTAGCAGTGATGCTTTCGCTGCAACCAATTCAGGGAATATTACAGTGACGTTAAATGGCAAACATGCGCAAAGCAGATGACAAAGAAAAAAGGCCACGCAATTGTCTTTCATCTGGCCAACACTTGTGACCTCAACGTTTAACATGAGGCTTTTTTCTAGTGCCCTTTTCAGATAGGTATTATTTTCGGTTAGGGGCCTTCCCATGCACTTATTAACCATGAAATGGGACACGGCCTCCTCATCATAGCTGTATAGAGTAGGCCATTAAAAACTGCAGGCACACTGGAAGAACCTTCGGCATCCTAGAAAGGAACACTAGTTCATTAACCCCTTCCATTAAAAGAACATTCTAGTCATTCTGTCATTCTAGTCTCTCTAGAGAGTGATCTTTCTGGTTTAACCCCTTAAATGGCCAGAAAGTTTTATTGCACACTTCTATAACCTAAGAATAGCTCAGCCAGATTGCACTAAAGTCCCTGTTGTTGCTGAATAAGAAGGCTTAGAATGTAATAAGCCTGGGATTTTAAGGGGCTAAACACAAGAAAAGCCCCCTTTTGATGATGTCTGTTGAAGGTGGGAGGAATGTATGAAACTGTGGTAACTGTCTTCAAAACAGTTACACCAAATCTAACATGCTTAGATTTACTAGCCCATATATCAGTAGCTGGGTTAGCAGTCCAGATTGGATGACACCACAGAGATTCCCAATGGTGGTATGACGTATTTGTGTAATGCATGCTGGGTATTGTGGTGAATGAAAACATCAAATTGTGGATTCTGTCAAATCAATAAGGCTGAGGGTTACAATGCTCACTATGGAATATTACATAACTCTATAAATAGCATATTAAACTATGATTCTGGGCCAGATGCCCCTTTAGCATGAAAAAATAAAGGCCAGTGGTGGACTAAGTCTGGGTTAACGTCTAACAGAAGCTGTGATATTGAGCTCGAAAGGTTTTGTTGAAGGATTCATACATTACAGACATACACAGATGTACGCAATACAGCATTTCCAGAAGCAATATGTCACATTCCGTATGAAGTTCAGACTTTCATGTTTTATGAAATCCAACACAGACTCATGGAACAAAGTGCTGTGCTGAAAAATATAACAGAAGAAGAGAAAGGGGAAGTCCAGAAGAGCTATTTTTTGCAACTCTCTCTTTCATACAGGCCTAGTATAGCATCAAAGGCTTCCAGTTGCACTTCACAACAATGTTGTCCATGAGATCGTACAGGCTGAGGATTGAACATGGCAGGGAAAAAAGCATACAATTCCCAGACGGGACTACTCAAACTGATGGTGGTTATACTGCAGATAAACTTGAGCATGTCCAGTATATATTTACCATCCACTTTATTAGAAACACTTACCTTGTACTTCTACTTACTAGCCTCTTTTTGAGCACCACCTACTTGATAGGTCCACTAGCAGTAGCAATGGTGGGCAGTGTGGCCAAAAATGTATATCATGGTATAATTTATATTTCTGAAGGTTTCAGTATATAGATTATATTGACAAAGGTATTAGGACACACCTCTTAATCATTGAATTCAGGTGTTTCATTCAGTTCCATTGACACAGGTGTTTAAAATCAAGCACGTAGCCATGCAGTCTGCCTTTAAACATTTATGAAAGAATGGGTCGTTCTAAAGAGGTCACTGTATTCCAGCGTGGTACTGTATTATGATGCCACCATTGCAGCAAGTCAGTTTGTGAATTTTTTTTTCCTCCTTTGATATTCCACGATCAACTGTGAGTGGTATTATTAAAAAAGTGGAAGTGTTTAGGAACCACAGCAACTCAGCAATGAAGTGTCAGACCACATAAAGTTACAGAGCGGGTCGTCAAGTGCTGAGGAGCATAGTGCGTAAAAGTCGCCAACGCTCTGCTGACTCAATAACTGCCTAAATAGTCCTAAACCTACTCTGGCATCAACATCAGCGCAGAAACTGTGCACCAGCAGCTTCATAGCATGGGTTTCCATGGCTAAGCAGCTGCATGCAAGTCTTACATCACTTTTGGGGAACTACATCACAGTTTGGCAAAGGCCCTTTTCTGTTCCAGCGTGACTGAGCTCCAGTGCACAAAGCAAGGTCAATAAAGTCCTGGCTGGGTGAGTTTGGTGTGGAAGAACTTGACTGGCCCGTACAGAACCCTGACCTTAACCCCATCAAAGACCTTTGGGATGAATGTAATGTGTAGGTGTCCCTATAACTTTGTCCATATAGTGTATAATGGAATACTATTTATTAATTTCATCAGTTGAGACAGTAATTAGCAAATCTTCATTTGAAGGGTACTTTCTATGGGGAAGTGGTCTCAAACCCTAAACCCTAAATACTTTGTCAATATCAATATGCCTTTGGTGTCTCCAGCATAGTCATATAAATTCCATACAAATTAATTTTTCAAGTTTTCACTCTGAACGTTATGTTAACCATCACTTTAAATGCATTTTGTACATTTTATACCATTTTCTTTGATGTGGAGATGGGGATTTTGACATGTCCTAGGTGCTGCATGGTGAAGAACTTTTAAGTGGTAAAATAGCAGAGCTTTTAAGTTTTTAAGAAGTTTTTAAATGTGATATATTTTCAATATTAATTTTTCTATTTTTATAAAAATATCAAGCTATTTAAACATGCCCAAGAATATAAAGGTAGCTTTGTTTTATAGTGGTACTGAGGTATTTTCACTGACATAAAAAAAAACTTTTATTTAGCTGTCAGGCATCTGTTTGGGTCTGGCTTCCAGGTGGGGTGGCCTAGGCCTCTCCAGCTCTCGCTGTAGCTACACTCTTGGTCCACTAAGCATGTGTTTTCATATCCTCTGTAGTAAACATGAACTGTGGCATTAAGGTAATATATAGGTAAATATATACCTATAGGATAGGTAATGTAGTTTAATATTACAATATTGCAACCGGTGTAATTTTATAGCATGCTGTTTGTCAAATGTTGTTGTAAGGTATAGGCGAGGCAAGGGCACGAGAGAAATGGACAAAGAAACAAGAAGAGAGAAAGCCTCCACCACACCAAGACTAGCGGACCTTTCCAGGCCAGCCGGAGCTTCCCTGTAGCCTGACCTAAGCCTTCATCTCAGTTTGAGAAGTGAATACCAAGCAGGGCTGGCCAGACGGCGGCCCTTCAGCCAAAGGGACCCCGAGACCCCGGGTCTAGGGCAGTGTCAATAAGGCAGCAGGGTCTTTGGCATGCTACCAGGGGCAGTGCCCTAGGAACCGCATCCTGTAATCTGTCAAAGGGTGTGTGGCTTGGAGATGACTTGTGGAGTGCCCAGCCTGGCTGAAGAGCAAACAAGTTCCTGCCAAGATCCTCAGCTCTAAACTGATTTCACCTTATTCCACCTGTATAATGCTACTGGTCACGTCATCTAGCAGATAGTACAAAGCACAGCTATACCACATAGGAAACTCAGTGCCATAGTGCTGTAATGTCATTATGGCTAACTAGAGTACACATGCAAAGTGGCATAGTCCTAAGCGATATTTAAAAATACATTTTCTAGTTAAAAATTACGATTATTGATTATATCGCTGTCCACACCATAACCAATACACTTGATCCGCTGCAGCTTTTAACTTTAATTCTATTTTTGTTTTAAGGGCTTTTTTAAACTTTTTAAATAAAACTCACATATTAAATAATATATTACTGAGTAACCCAATATCTTTAGAAAACTACTTCACTTGTCGTTCAATAATCATGCAAAATCATGGATTCATGAGCTCCTTCTGGAACTTCAGACTGCAAGTGATTTCCAAAGCCACTCCCATGTACTTTACGTATAAAATGGTGGAGTCTTCTGTCATTATAGTGGAGTCACTCTGGAATTCAGCTATAGATTCCTTTGGAAAACCATTTAGAATTATATCATCTCAATTTTCATAATCTGACTTTATCTGAATCACCGGGATGCTTATATAACTGTATGGAAAATAGTAAAGTAAATCAGGTATGTAGCAGAGACTGTGGGGAATTTAGTCTATATCATCCTAATGGCTTTTTAAGGCCCCATTATAACCCAATGTTTTAATAGTAAAAGTTAATAAAATATATGCATCCATATTTTGATATTATTTGTTGCCTTTTTTTCTGTTTTCCAGGCGTATACATGGATCAGAGGAACTTTCTCTACTTCTGAAGGTTGCAGAGCTAAGTAGAGTAGCTGCTTTATGGCAATATCTAATGTAAAATTAAATACGCAGAAGGGGAAGACCTGCAGGGTACGTAATGCTTCTTAACAAACTTCTCCCTCTCTCTCAAAAACAAATAAAAAAAAAAAGATTATTCATGGTATCCCAATGACATCACGCAATTGCGCTCCCACCATTTTGGTAGGCACCTTCAAGTTCACTCAGGGGCCAACAAATTAAAGCTGAAATCTGAACGGCATAGACTTCCCACTGCATTATTATTGCTGTGTTCCAAACCACACACTAGCACACTAAATAGTGTACAAAAATAGTGACGATACCACTAGAAGTGCACTCATTAGTGTAGTAGGTGAAGTAGAAAAGTGTGGTAGATCAGTCACTGAGTTGTGTTCAACAGTCCAGCAGCCGATTATAGCCCTGCTGTGCTGCTCGTTGGCTGCTCATTAAACATTGCCAAGCAAAAGTTTAAGGTATTCCTGATTAAGGATGTATTTACTGAGACAAATTGTTTCTTGTTTGAAATTTGTTGTACATTTAAGGCACTTATTTAAGGTGTAACAGAAAATTCACATTACATTCGCATTACAATGTTCTGAAATATGGAGATATGCAGGCTATAAGGATCGAGGCCACCAACGAAGCTAATATCCGCATAGTGTTTTCTGGAGACTGAATCTAAAGCGTCTACATACCTTTTTATGTTTTTGCGGTCATTCCGGTCTATTTTGCCTGGTCTTTATACACCTGCAGGGATGTAGCTGATGAGATGAGCTCTATCACAGTCAGGGTTACAGAGTTAGGTGCTGTACACCTCATTATTTATTAATGAAAGGTTTTTTGTAAATGAACCACATGTACAGCATTTATAACACACGTTATAACTACGTTAACTGTCATTTATAAACATTTGTACATTTTCGAATTCTGATAAGCTAATGATTTGTTTACAGCTATTCATGGTCAGTTAATGTTTTCTTAAACATAGTTATTATAAAGTGTTACCGAAAAGTTAACTCACTTCTACTTGAATATGTGTGCTGCATAGAACAGCAGTGTATGCTGTTGAATAGCTTCCCCTTTGCGTGGCCTCTGAAAATATTTCCATTGTGTTTTGACACATTTTGGAAAAATTTGTTTCCTTCACAGTTTTTTTGCAACCATTCCACCTTTTTGTTTTTAACTTTTTCGTTAAAGTTATTTTATTCACAAAAAAAGAGGTGGATGGAAACACTGCTATTGCTATGTAGCAGGGTTCAAGTAAAGAAAGTTTACCAAGAATTTTGTTGACAATTTAGTGAAAAAAGTATATTTTGATTTATCATTTCATTAAAATCCAGGCATATTTTATTTAATTTTATTAGGAATATATATTTGGAACACAGAAATGAAGCATTTGCATTCAGTTCAGGTTATGAAAAAGTTGTTTGAAGGTAATGTTCAGAATGCAGTTGCTTTTTACATTTTTGGGAGAATACTTTTAGAATATGTACCTGCTAAATTTAAAACAATGTATGCCATCTTTAAAAGAAACATCAACAATGCTTGTTTATTAACTTTTAAATCAGGATGTGTAAAAAACAGCATTCACACCTATGCTCTTGCTGTAGCCTGTGTAGACTGATAAAAACAAAGCAGCACTGCTGTGTCTGATCCACTCGTACCAGCACAACACACGCTAACACGCCACCACCACGTCAGTGTTACCGAAGTGCTGAGAATGATCCACCACCCAAATAGTACCTGCTCTGTGAGGGTCCATGGGGGTCCTGACCACTGAAGAACAGGGTAAAAGGGGGCTAAGAAAGTATGCAGAGAAACAGATGGACTACAGTCTGTAACTGTAGAACTACAAAGTGCACCTATATAGTAAGTGGAGCTGATAAAATGGACAATGAGCATAGAAACAAGGAGGTGGTCATAATGTTATGCCTGATTGTTGTATGATTTTCAGTGTCATTGACTTTTGCCTCCCCTTCACATCAACTTATTTAGCCATAAATATAATGTTCGCTCGCATTCAGTGACCTTAATTAGAGGAAGTGACCTTCATAGGCTGGTATATTTTTTCTTTATTCAACACTGATAATTTGTTGATATCCTCACAGAAAAGCCATGTAATTTACTGTTAAGAAACTGACATTAGAAGGTCTAACCTTGATGAGAGGGAGCACGGCGGCCAGTGTAGCCTGAAATATTGCACCCTGTAACACTGCACTCACAATTTCAGCAGAGGTTGAACTTCTCAGTGTTGTACTGAGGTTGGAAATCTGTTTCTTGCCCAAGAGCAATACGTAATTGAAACTATGGAGGACAAAAAAGTGATTTCTTGAATTAAAAAAATTTAAATTAGAATGCACATTTGGCACCGATCTCATGGAATGACCCATTAGCGCTGTCGCTTGAGTACTCAGACGACTAAGAACAGTAAAGAGCAGCCTGCCACCTGCACCCTGCCTGATAACCACTCGCTTTGATCCCGGCCATTAGCAGAAAGGCTGCTCAGCGCGCACACCAAACGCAGAACACACCGAGGATTTGATTGCGCAAGATCAGACGAGAAAGCGGACGCCCATGCTTCTGCACATTTAGCTGCTTTATTTGTTTGTTTATGCAGATTACATTTCGCACTTTTATTTCACTTCTGTAGCTGTGTTTGACTTCACGAATGCACAGCAGACGTGTTCTAAAATGTGCTGGATGGATTAACCCCATAAAATCCCAGACTTATTACATTGTAAAGCTTATTACTTCTAACTACACAGACTTCAGTGCAAAGTAGTTGAGCTATTCTTAAGTTATAGAAGTGTGTAATAAAACATTGGGCCTGCTGGAAGGCCGTGGCCATGTAAGGGGTTAAGTGAGGTCTGATCTCAGGGTCTGATCAAAATTTGCTCCACAGCTATTTGGGTAATAAATTTCATGCCAACTCATCTACAGCATGTCCAGCCACGGCATATATTTCCTTAAAACTCAAGCAGAAAATTCAGTTTAGTTCATGCAACCATGTAAAATCTCAAAGCTATGATCCATTTTTTTTTTTAGGTAAGTTTGTTTTAAAGTTTGGTCTTAAATATTGAGTTTACTCACCTTATAAAATAACTGATCTGATTGAGCTGGAACATTAAAAAAGTACTTAATGCAATACATAAAAAAGCACTTAATGAGCAAAGGGATAAAGCAGGGTCATTTTTCTTTTTTTGGCTGTCCAGAAATGAGACATTTCAGTGAAAATAATATAGTTTTTCAGACTTTTATTTTGAAAAATGTATCTCAGTAAAATGGCATAGTAGTCCATATAAATATTATGTAAAGCATAGTTAACTTTATAAATGTTGATTTAAACATTCATTAGCATGTTATGAAGTGTTTATGTAAGATGTTATGAATGTGTTATGTAGACACCCTTCAAGTAAAGTGTAACCTAGTTTATTATCTTTATGTCAGAAAAAATCATTCAGAAAATAAATGCATGATAGATTCAAAGCCATTTTCAACTCATGGTGGTACTTCAGTCATTGCATTCAGAAATGAACAATTCACAGATTAGCTAGGATGTAGGAATGCTGAAAAATATGGTTCTTCAAGGGTTCTTTAGCAAAGAAAATGGGTCTATATAGAATCATGAATACTTAAGGTACCCTTTGCATGATTAAAGGGTTTTTGCATTTTGGTTCTTCAGATGGTTGGAGAACGTTTACAAATTGTTACGATGTTGAGCTAACAAAAGAAGAACCCTTTTTGGTGCTATAGAGAATCCTTTTCAAGGTTCTGTATAGAACAATATACAACAATGTCTCTGTCAATCTGAAGAACGCTTTTATGATGCAAAGAACCTTTTTAACCTTTTAACCCTGCTTTGAGTGTTCATGGTTCTATATAGAACAATTTTCTTTACTAAATAACACTTGAAGAACCATATTTTAAGTGTGTGTATAAAACCAACACTTTGCCAAAAAGTTGGAAAGCTGACAAAAAATTACATTTCAAAGATGAAATATTGCAATAAATTCTACATCCTACATTAATCATATTGAGGCCATTCATTAGTACTATATTTTTACATATTTGCAGCCATGTGAGAAAGTTTAAAACACCCCCACCACAACATAAATTTCATGTTTTCTAATAAAAATTACTTAACAATCCTCTTGAATTTAAACATGTCAATTTTTCAGAAAAATTTTACCACACAGTTTCTATTCATGTTAACATACTTGGGGAAAAAAACTCGTAATATGAAATGTGCCACAATGTTTTTCCTAATGTGTTAAATTTTAGCAAATTTTAAGTTATGAATTTAAAAATTTTGCACCAAATTTTATCTTGAATATTGATCTTAACTGCTTACAGAATGGCTAAACTGAGCTGAAATACTACCTGACCATCAGTATGACATTAATGTCACTTAACTGGAAACATGTAGCTCCACCTCTCTGGCCCATATAGAAAAAATATGGACATGTATTTGCATATATTTGAAATACATGTCAAATACATTGTATTCCATGCTGAAATATACATTCCAAAAATACATTCCAAACACTAAAATATATTTCACAATATATTACCATATTAATCAAGTACATTTAAAAACAAAATGTATTTAAATTAACCAAATCTATTTTTAAAACAGTAATTATGCATTTAAATGTGCAGTTTACTGTATTTTTCCCACATAGAAATTCATCACAACATGGAATTTGACCAAGGTGCCCAAACTTTTGCACATGATTGCACAGTAAACACTATTCTTAATGTCATATTGATAGTCAGTTAATATTACAGGTCACTTTAGCCATTTGTAAGCAGTGAAAATCATTATTTAAGATTAAAATTAAGTGCAAAATTCTAAAATTCAACATTTTTGAAATGTTGCATGATTTTTTGTTTTCCTATAGAAATCTATGAAGTGAATGGACAGAGCAGCGGTTCACTGGTGTGAAATGACCCAACTGTGTTTGCACAAGGCTAGAAATAAATATAAATCCAAATGGCTCACAGCTCCCAACGTTACGATTACAATTATGAACACGCTCTCGACTGAAGAATCCTTAAAGTATGGCCATCAAAGAAATGACCAACTTGTCCAGTCTGATAACAGAACTGCTGTGTAACCAGCTTCGCTTCAATTAAGAGACGTAATCACCGAGTCGCACCCACTCAAAATACCTTTTAATCTCAATCTGTCACAGTTAAACATCCCTCCGCAAGTCAGCCAATCAATTTGAAGTAATTACAAATTCTGTTTGATTTCATTTGTGTCTGATAAGCTGGGACCGTCAGCGTCTATCTCTCCACTCGCTCGCTCGCGCGCTCTGCCTTTCCGTGAGTGATGTTTTTAATTGCATGCAGCCCTTGTCTGCTTCTAATTTCAGATCTTGTTAATGTCATTAATAATGTACGGATATTCTAATTAAAATCTGCCTCAACCATTTTACAGTGTAAACACAATTGATCTTCTGTTAATTAAGTTTTAAACATCATTGATGGAATGCAGAATCAGGGGAGAATATGGAACTCCCCGTCGATGCCTCCCACAGCAGCTCGATGCACGGAATGTTACGCTAATTAAAACACTTCCCTCGCTCTTCGTTTTTTCGCCACTTCAGTTGTTTATTCTGACGTGCGATTTCTGAACGTTACGCTTTAATGGACGACACTTAATTGGAGACATCTAGCTCCACCTCACCGGCCCGTATGGAAAACAAAAATAAATGGACATATTTTTGTATATACGGAGCCCTGATGGTGACACTGTGTATAAATAAAAATAATGCGTGGCCATGACTTAGTAAGGCGTGGGAATGAGATCCTAACGTGTGGCCATGACTTAGTAAGGTGTGGGAATGGGATAATTAAGCCTTGACCACAGCATAGCAAGTCATGATTTTGTTCCCATGCCTTACTAAGTCATGGCCATGACCTAATTATCTAATTCCCATGTCTTACCAAGTCATGGCCATGACTTAATTATCTCATTCCCATGCCTTACTAAGTTGTGGCCACACATTATAATCTCATTCCCATGCATTAATACAGTGTGGCCACGCATTAGGATCTCGTTCTAATGAACATGATCTTGTTCCCATACCTTGTCCCATGGCCACGCATTAGGATCTCGTTCCCATGCCTAACTAAGTCGTGGCCACAACTTAAGTATCTCATTCCCACGCCTTACTAAGTCGTGGCCATGCTTTAGGATCTTGTTCCCACTCATTAATACGGCATAGCCACGCATTAGGATCCTGTTCCAATGCCTAATTAAGTCGTGGCCACAACTTAAGTATCTCACCCCCCCCATTTCTAAGTTGTGGCCATGCATTAGGATCTTGTTCTAATGAACATGATCTTGTTCCCATGCCTTACTAAGTCATGGCCATGACTCAATTATCTTATTCCCATGCGCTACTAAGTCATGGCCACAACTTAAGTATGTCATTCCTACGCCTTACTATTATCTCATTCCCATGCCTTACTAAGTTGTGGCCACGCATTAGAGTCTCGTTCCCACACATTAATACAGCATGCCCACGCATTAGGATTTCATTCTGATGAACACGATCTTGTTCCCATGCCTTAGTAAGTCTTGGCCATGACTTAATTATTTTGTTCCCACGCCTTACCAATTCATGGCCACGACTTAATTATTTCATTCCCATGCCTTACTAAGTTGTGGCTATGCATTAGGATCTTGTTCCTATGCATTAATACAACGTGGACGTGCATTAGGATGTCATTCCTACACGTTAACATGGCCACACATTTTTACTGATACCGGATGTCACCAGCATGGCTCCATATGTATAGTTCAAATACATGTCAAATACATTGCAATTCATGCTGAAATACATTTCAAACACCATATTTCAGAATATCTTAACCACATATACTTTAAAATACGTTTATTTTATGGGGAAATATTACACCTAGAAATGTACCATACAAAAATAAATGTATGTAAATATATTTATCATATACATTTGAAAATGTGTGAAAATATCTTAATTTTAAATATTAGCCAATGAACTTTGAACATGGCAAAAGCATGTGTTGTGGGTGTTGATAAACTGTGAAAATGCAGTGACGATTTGATATCTTCTTTATTTGAAATACGTTTTGTGTGAGTGTCTTACTGCATACGTACATGGTTAATGCAAAGTACAGTGCAAAACACAGAAGTCAGAACCATTTAGTTAGTTTCAACCTTTGTTAAAACTACATACAACTGAAAAAATAATAAGAACAAATACAAACAAATACATTTAACAAATCTATTTTTTGGCTGTTTTAATTCATTGCAATATTATATATGAAAAATACATTTGGAATATTTTTTCCATATTGGGTGGGTCTGTATAGTTTGAGACCGTAACACATGTTGATATGTACAAATATATATATATATATATTTCACAGAATGTTTCACTAGTATTTCATCATGAATTAAACTAAGTAAAAATGGCATTTTTAAGTTATGGTTTTCTGTTGAATTATCATTGATTTTCATGGCTTATTTCAGTTTATTTCGCTGCATGACGCCTGTTAGCAATGGGTACACCTGAGCCGAGGGGAGTCCACATACTTTTGGTCATATTGCCGCATTAAGATAATAACAAAATATTTGATCTGCAGTTCATTTGTTCAGATTCTGGAGAACTTGGCAGCAGAACTACATCCAAGTCTGACCATGCCTTGTCGGTCAACAGCTGTGATGGCAGAGCAACTAAACAACCTGGAATTAGCCAGAAATGAAATTAGTTCAATTCAGCAAACAAGATGGGCTGGTTAATGTTTTACTTATTGTCAGGAGCAAAACCACATTCAGGTTAGTGTGGCAAGTAGTGAAGTATTAAAAAGGCTGAACTGAACCTGATCCTGATATTTTTATGGCTTTATCCATAACAGTGCAGTAAAGCTGGTTTTGTATTTGACATTCATCGGAAGTTTGATTTTCTCTCCTCAATTTCTCAAGAAATGAACTTCTAAAAATGATCAAACCTACATTTTCTCACTCATGAGGAGTCGAACTACAATGAAATATGTTTTTTTTAAAAGTCCATCATTCATTTTTTACACTTCAGTCATTAAAGGATCACTGAAACAGTGCTTAACATGGACATCTTTTATTTCATATTTCATATCCCTGTTGTCAGAAAAAAACCTTGTATATCCATTTTTGTCGTTTTTCAGTTTTAGACATAATTTGAAAAGGCCTGTTGGTCTTTACATTGTTTGTAAATTTCATGATGAATGGACCAAAAGAAACAGCTCAAAACGACTTGGAAAAAAATATGGCTCCATTGACTTACATTAAAAGTAAAGTAGGTTTTTTCCTTTTCCTGTTAACATTTTGGAGATACAAGATACAATTCTTCCGACAACAGCGATATGCTTTATTTCTTATGTGTTTAGCTAAAAGAAGGCAACATCACATTAAATCACTTGTAGTAAAGAGAGTGGCTTCCCTTAACTGGGATTTGTAGTCAGCTTAAAGAAAGCCACTCAATTTCCTGTGAGTGATTTGATGTGATTTTGCTGATCCCTTAATGACTACAGCGCTGTTGAGCTGCGTTTCTGAAACATTATTCTCAGGCAAATTTAACAACTCTGTCTTCTGCGAGTAAGAAAACATAGGTTTGATCATTGATTATGTGAATAGAAATGAAGGAGAGAATGTCAAATATCCAACAAATGTGCAAAATAAATGCCACTTTCGGTGGAAGAAATTGCCAATATTAAAGCATATTTAGGGCTTCTTTGCTTTACTCTTCAATTTATTTTGCAAAACTATTACATAAAAGCAATATAACACTCAAGATCATGTGACTGAATAATGGCTGTGATGTTACGTGTGATAACAAACGCCATCTCATGTTCTATTGCTCAAATATCATTGTTTTATATGATATTTTGTTCTATTCATCTGTGGTTATTTATTTAAAGATGACCATTTGTTGTTGCCATAAGGTAATTCAAGCTGTGATATTCTATTAGGTTTGATTTGAGTGGTGATTGGCCAGTTTGGGGCAGTTTGTTTTTGGATTTAGTCCCTTGCCTAGGTAAGCGCACTATGCTGTACCAATAGGAGTCCTATGGATTCTACCTGTGACCTAGTGGTCACTAAGCCTCCTGCTGGAGATCCTTCATCCAAAGAGTAGTTCCACCCCTCATCTAGTATTCTGCTCTCCCTTACTTAACACTAAAACTTCTGATCCAGCCGATCAAGAACTTCTGAAGAAGTTAATGGACTGGAGCAAGTGTGGCAGATGGTGATTGGATGATCATTACTGCCATACTATACTGTATAGTGTGTCAAAACAGCACACCACCAGTAGCAATGTATTCAGCAATGTAGTAGCCCTTTATTATTGGCCAGTTTTTGACCACAGCTTTGACATTTACTAATGGTGGTCAAGTCACAACCTAGCAGTGATGTGTGTAAAAACTCCAGCAACCCCACTCTGTCCAATACACTGCTACACTACCATACCATTTCCATGTCAGTGTCCACCACCTGAACTTTGATGGGTCAACAGCAGTCCTGTGGTGAGAAACTGACCGAACTGTGCTGGAGAACACATTGGCTTACAGGTCTATGTAAGGGACCTGAAGGTGGACCTCTTAATATGGCCAGTGAGTGGAAGTCCAGGGTAGGTGTTTCTAATAAAGTGTATGTTGAATGTACATCTACTCTGTATTCTGACCGCATAACTTAAGAAAAGGAAAAAAAGAAAAATCTCTTGACCAAGGAAAAGCTTTATTGATCGCCCGTCTGCCTGGTGGGCAGTCATTGCCATGGCTGATGTAGTCCTCAGTGCGTCTCTCAGGACCTTAGTCGCCGCTACACATGCTTAATTGGTTCCCCCAGCAATGTGGCAGGTCAGAGATAATCGACCGGCCCCGACAACCCCCGCGACCACATTCTCCCACAAGGGTCTACTTTATTACATCGACTCATCCAGCTCACATTGACTTTCTGATGAGCGATACCGCTGTTTAATTATTACAGTATCAGACGATTTTGTTGCTCCTTTGGCCAGCAGGGATGTTCTACAGGACAGGCTGCATTTCATGTCTTTTGAACAGAGGGCCCCGAGAAGAACAAACGGGTGAGTCTGCGCTTCTGTGATCCTCTCAAGCTGAAACAGCATGAACTGCCAACAGCAGGGTCACCAGTTTAGCTTGAATAGAGTTGAAATGAAAATGTCTGGATTTAAACATGTATGTGAAAGATTACACACACTGCTTTTTAGAAAAAAACTACTTTATATTTCACCCTCTGGCCACTTTATTAGAAACACCTACATTGTACTTCCACTCTCACTGGCCACTTTATTAGAAACACCTACCTTGTACTTCCACCCACTGGCCACTTTATTAGAGACACCTACCTTGTACTATGACTCACTGGCCACTTTATTAGAAACACCTTCCTTTTGCTTCCACTCACTGGTCACTTTATTAGAAACACCTTCCTTGCGCTTCCACTCACTGGCCACTTTATTAGAAACGCTTAACACCTACCTTGTACTTCCACCCACTGGCCACTTTATTAGAGACACCTACCTTGTACTTCCACGCACTGGCCACTTTATTAGAAATGCCTTCCTTGTGCTTCCACTCACTGGCCACTTTGTTAGAAATGCCTTCCTTGCGCTTCCACTCACTGGCCACTTTATTAGAAACACTTTTCTTTTGCTTCCACTCATTGGCCACTTTATTAGAAACACTTTCTTTGTGCTTTCACTCACTGGCCACTTTATGAGGAACACCTAGTTTGTACTTCCACTCACAGTGGCTGCTTTATTAGAAACACCTACCTTGCGCTTCCACTTTCACCGGCCACTTTATTAGAAACACCTACCTAGTAATCCACCCACTGTCCACTTTATTAGAAACACTTGCTTTGCACCATTTTCAGTGTTAGTGTGTATGGTGCTGGTGTGAGTGTATTAGACAAAGTGGTGTTGCTGGTGTTTTTACACACATCAGTGTCACTGCTAGGTGATGGGTCCAGTCACATAAGCATTTGGTCAGTGAAATTTTGCAAGTGAAAGTATATTAATTTCAATGGAATTTGTTACTTAGTGCAACTTTCCATCAAGTTCAACTTAAGTAGGCAGTCTCTAGATAGTCCCTCATTGGCTGTAAGTAAACTAGAGGCATCAAAATTTTTTTAATGTTATTGATACATTTTCCCAGTTTGACCCTCCGAACCATCCTTAGTAGTCCATATAGTATGCTGTGACTCCATGACTGTAGCCCACTTACTCAAATACAGCTTTTAAATGGCAAGTTTTATTGATAGGTCTACTGCCATGTTGTGGGTCTGTTATGAACAGAGTACATTGAGTCTGAAGTATACAATTTACAAGGAAAACACAGTGCTGTTGCTGAGGAGTTGGAACCACTGGCTGCATATATGATATATGTGATATATACACTTGCTGGTTGGAACGTGCAGCCACTGCTGCTGTCACTGGATGTCAGTGATCAAAATTGGAAACTGCGTACTTTGCGTTACCATGATTTCATGTTAAACGATTGAAAGTAATAAATATATTCTGATCAGCTAATTTGTCCTCTCATATAGCTATAACAACAGGCACTGCTATTAAAACTGAACAAAAAACTCTCTTTAGGGACAAATTTGAGCAAATAGGAGAAATGCAATTACTGCTAATTTAGTGGCAATTTTATCAGCTGCAGCTCTGTGGAGAACATGGCCAAGCTTTGAGCAGGACAGGAGGCTGTGGCCGATAAACCAAGATAAACAGCTTTCTATTGAAGTACTGTACCGTGCATAAGTCATAGGCCACCTGAGAAAACTGTATTTAAAGTTGTTTATCTGGGCTGAATACATTTATTTGCTTGGAACAACACAAAAGATTAAAATAAACACAAACATTAATCCAATAAATTATCATTATGGATTGAACAAATCCATGCAATGGCTAAAACTGTATTGTGGAGAAAAGTAACTAACTCATGTTGTTCTAACCATCAAAACCTACACTATATGGCCAAAACTTTGTGGACACCCCTCCTAATTATTGAGTTTGGGTGTTTTAGCCACATCCATTGCTAACAGCAGTAATCGGGATTAACTACACCAATTAATGCAATTAAATAAAATTCATTATTTTGATATTTTTCCCTGCTAAAAAAACGCAAAGACCAGTGTGAATTCGATGCTGCTCTAAGCTAGTTTAAGCTGTTCTAGTGCTGGTTTAGCTGGTTTGGACACTGGTATGCTGGGTAACCAACGATGCTGCCCTGTGCTGGTTTTTGTAGCAGGGTAGACAGCCATAAAAGAGAGGCTGTATGATACACAGTAAGTCGAGACTGTATGAATATCTTTACTTTTCCATTTTTACCATTTATGGCAGACAAGTTAGCCAGCTTGCTAACAGGTATGTTAGCTTCTCGGGTAATAGAGCCAATATGAGGCCAAAATAGACAAAACAAAATATGAATAAAGAAGGTCAGTAGGTTTAAAATCGAATTCTTGCCACATTGCATTATATTTTGCTAGTATAATACTTCAGAAATACAATCTTGAAATGAAAAAAGGGAATATAATAAGTTACATATTGTGTAAAAATGTAACACTATATGGCCAAAAGAATGTGGACATATGGAGTTTTTTGGACATCCCATTCCAAAACTATGGGTTTTAACATGTACTTGGCTTCCTGTTGCGGTGATAACAGTCTCCACTCCCTCTGAAAAACTTTCAAAGATTTTGGATTATGTTTTGTGAATTTGTGCTCATTCAGTTAAAAGAGCTTTTGTTAGGTCAGGCACTGGTGTTGGACAAGAAGGCGTGGTTGGTAATCAACAGTCGAACGTTCCGGTTCATTCCAAACGTGTTCAATGAGGTTGAGGTCAGGGCTCTGAGCAGGCCACTGGAGTTCCTCCACACCAAACCATTGTCTTTATGGACCTTGCTTTGTGTACAGGGGTCAGTCATGCTGGAACAGGTAAGGGTCTTCCCCAAACTGTTGCCACAAAGTTGGAAGCATATAATTGTCTAAAATGTCTTTGTATGCTGTAGCATTAATATCACCCTTCACTGGAACTAAGGGGCCTGAAAAACAGCCCCAGATCATTATCCCTCCTCCACCACACTTTACTGTTGGCACTATGCATTCCGGTAGGTAGTGTTCTCCTGGCATCCACCAAACCCAGATTCGCCAGTCTGACTGCCAGATAGTGAAGCGTTATTCATCACTGCAGAGAACAGTGGAATGTTTCCACTGATCCAAAGTCCAACCGCAGTGTGCTTGCACACAGTGATCTTAAAGTTGAGAGTGGTGTCCACATACTTTTGTCCATATTGGGTATGTTTGTTCTGTTACTGGGTGAGGTGGGGTTTCTGGCAGGCCAAATCAAATGGTCTCATGGGACAGCTTTGGCCCACTGGCCACAACTATTTTTTCAACCTCTTATTCACCAAGTTATATTTTGGTTTTTCCATCTGAATTTACATGACCAAATCATAAGGCAAATTATTCTGTAACTGCATGAAATAAATGTACATTTTAATTTTATTTATGTATTTATTTTTTGTAAAAGCTCCCCTCAAATTAACAGAACATGTGTTTTATGATCATACATGTATCGCTATATGCTTACAATTTACTGCTGAAAGCCAAAAATCTTAGACGGTCTTTGTAGTATTTTATAATAATCATTTGTACAGAGCAGATCACTGAAGAGACGGCATCTGTTTATAGTTTATAGCCCAGATTTGTGGAAAAATGGGTCGACTTTCAGTAGACAAAAAAAATTGTGAGTTCAGCTTTTTTTATTATAAGGGTTTAAAATTATATTACCCAGCTATCTGACTGGAAAGAAGACAGTTACAGCTCTCCTTTTGAATGTAGCTTATGAAATATCAAAGTTATGAAGAAT
Source organism: Colossoma macropomum (assembly GCF_904425465.1). NCBI lineage: Eukaryota > Metazoa > Chordata > Actinopteri > Characiformes > Serrasalmidae > Colossoma > Colossoma macropomum. The sequence continues at coordinate 36,493,946 of NW_023494805.1, forward strand.
ATGATGTTGCGTTCTGGAACCACCGGTGGTCCCAAGAAGTTCAAGAGGTTAAAGCAGTGATTGAAAGTATGTTCGCTTTACATGAAATTGCTTCATGGTTTGTTCATGGTAGCCTTAGTCATTTTTTGAAACTGAACTGTGTGCACTGTCAAGCCAGGTTGAACAACCACATGCATCAAAACATGAAACATGCTAAACTCATTACCCATTACACTCAGCTTGGAGAAACACGGGTTGAAATGCATAAAAGCCTGTCATAGGTCCATTATGGCCTAGCGAGGCGACATCCTAACTCTCCAGTGTTGTATCATGAGCTGCAGTTAATACAATTCTAAAAATATAAAGGGATTTCACATTCTCCTTCTCGTCTATTTAAGGATTCCCTCTACCTGTTAAGTCCAATAGAACCATACCAACTGCAGCAAACAGAATTATACTAGATGACCTGCATTAGCCGCAGAGGCAAACAGAAATAAAACATGCTGACGCTAATGAGCCTCGGAAAAAGACAATTAGAAGAGATCCCAGACAGCGCTGTCCTCCCGCTCTTAAAGCCTAGTGTAATTTGATGTGCTTCTCCCGAGGGGCGCAAGCGACCTTCCAATTTTTGCAAGGGCTTTCAGACGTGAAATCCAAACCCCGAATTGTGACGTGCTCCGATATTGTTTCTAGGAGTATCCAGTAATTAAGCCCCCCCAACCATCCCACCATTGATTCCAGGGGCTTTCCGGCTGTAACTGAACGCAGCGAGCAGCGTTTTTAATTCCTCCGGGCTCTCCGTCATCTTGTAGCCGGGCCATTTAGAAATCAATCCAAAGTCTGGCTAGTGCTAATTTGGCTGGCGATTTTATCAGCTGTGTGGAGAACATGGTCGAGCTTCGAGCAGGACAGGAGGTTGTGGCCGATAAAACAAGATAAACAGCTTTCCGTTGAAGTACAGTACCGTACATAAGTCTTAGGCCACCTGAGAAAACTATATTTCAAGCTGCTTATCTGGGCAGAATGCATTTATTTGTTTGGAGCAACACAAAAGATTAGAATAAACCAAATGAGATATATATATATATATATATATATATATCATTACATTATGACCCTACATTATTCCTTGTTTCTACGCTCATTGTCCATTTTATCAGCTCCACTTACTATATAGGTGCACTTTGTAGTTCTACAATTACAGACTGTAGTCCATCTGTTTCTCTGCATACTTTGTTAACCCCCTTTTACCCTGTTCTTCAGTTGTCAGGACCCCCATGGACCCTCACAGAGCAGGTACTATTTGGGTGTTAAATCATTCTCAGCACTGCGGTAACACTGATGTATCTGATTCACTCGTTCCAGCACAACACACACAAACACAATGAACGTAGAAACAAGCAGGCGGTCATAATGTTATGCCTGATTGTGTGTATATATATATATATATATATATATATATATATATATATATATATATATATGCCGGCCAATCTTTAAGTTAAATCAGGTGCAGTTGAACTAACCCAATGGCTGAAACCTAAGTAACCTATGTTATTCTAACCAGCTCACAATCTACACTATATGGCCAAAACTATGTGGACCCCCCTCCTAATTATTGAGTTCAGGTGTTTCAGCTACATCCTTTGCTAACAGCTGTAGAAAATCGAGCTCATAGCCGTGCAGTCTACATAGACTAACCTTGGCAGTAGACCGGGTCGTACTAAAGAGCTCATTGACTTTAAAGGTGGCACTGTCATGGAATGCTACCTTTCTTACAAGTCAGTTAAAGAAATTTGTGCCCCCGCTAGAGCTGCTCCAGTCAACTGTATGTGCTATTATATAACAGCTTTCCTGTTCCAGCATGACTCAGCCACTGTGGACAAAGTGAGCTCCATAAAGACACGGTTAGATGAGTTTGGTGTGGAGGAACTCCAGTGGCCTGCACAGAGCCCTGACCTCAACCTATTGTGAGCCAGCTCTTCTCATCCAACACCAGTGCCTGATCTCACAAATGCTCTTTTGACCAAATGGGCACAAATTCTCGCAGATACACTCCAGAATCTTGTGGAAAGCCTTCCCTGAAAAGCAGAGACTGTTACGGCTGCAACGTTCATATAGATGTGGTTTTCGGGTGTCCACATACTTTTGTCCATATAATGTAAATCACCGAGATGTAAACACAGTCAATCAGAGTGGTTTACAGAAATAGTGGAGAAACTAGTGGAGAGATTTCTTTACAGTGGTTGTTATGGGAACCAGGGATCATGATGTTTACAGTACAAATTTAGCCATTTTGTTTTTCAACACAAAATGATCAGTAAACCTACACGAGTCTTCTGAGTCTTTATGATGATGGTGAAGTAGTGATAGATCTGAAAAAAAAAAGGTTTTCTTTGGAGACTATTTTAGGCCAAAATCTTACTTCAGGCATTGCTTAGGATGTCTAGTTCCCCGGGGCATTGCCTGGCCTACTGAGGCTGTGGCCCTGAATATTTTTTACCAGCCTGAATCTTCACCCACTTCTCTAAAGATAGATAGATAGATAGATAGAGAGAGAGAGAGAGAGAGAGAGAGAGAGAGAAAGAGAGAGAGATACAAAATTCTTAAGTCCTGCAGACCTCTAACAATGTTTATCAGGACAAACAATGATCCGGAATAAATGCTTTCTTTTAGCATCATCGTTTAAAATAAAACTAAAAATATTTTTTCTTATTTGGTTTAAACCAAGAAGAGTTTCACTGAATGACTGTTTAGCTTTTGAAATATATGAAAACTACAGATAAAATGATTGATATTGAAGAGAGCGGAAACATGCAGAGAACTTTAATAATATCATTATTGGGGAAACATCTGTTTTTGTATACATGCATTTTTATTATTTACTGGAGGAACGATATTCCAAAACAATTCCTCACTGAACTGGGCTGAGCCCTGGATCTTTATGTGTGCAGCCAACGCCCCTGCTGGTTCCTATTGCCACAGCTGTAGACAATTTACATCTTACCATTAAACTATGCAGAAATTTTGAAATAGTGGAATTCCCCTTTAATGCACAGATAAATGATTTTAAATAAACGAGACTTTTGCAGAATACTGATGCAATAATGGACGACAAGGGGTCTGGCCAGGGAGCCCAAGGCCAAGACTCATCAGAGAGCAAAGCCCTCTAGGTTGAGAGCCGGGTAACTGATACAGACCAGCGGACCTAGTCCGGGAAGTTGATGAAGCAGTGGCTCCGTTTCAAAGGCAAGGCTTGGGCGGCCGTGCAAAGCATGAAACGGAATATACTGACGGAGAGTCTTTTTATGGTGAGGGGGGGGGGTAGAAGAGGGGGAGACAGACGTCCTGTCCTCCCACGCTGGCTCCAAGCGTCCTCCATATAGGGACAGATCGGAGATAAAGCAGCACTGCACTATGACAACTTTTTGCAGCATAATTTGATATACACAGATGCTTCTTGGATGCCTAACAAACACCACTATACACATCATTTCACTTTTGAATCACCTATGTTTTACTTCCTTTTACTGGCCACTTTATTAGAAACACCATACTTCCACTTCCACACATTGGCCACTTTATTAGAAACACCTACGATACACTTCTACTTACTGGCTACTTTATTAGAAACACCTACCTTTTACTTCCACTCACTGGCCACTTTATTAGAAACATCTACCTTTTACCTCCACTTACTGGCCACTTTATTAGAAACATGTACAATACACTTCTACTTACTGGCTACTTTATTGGAAACACCTACCTTGTGCTTCCACCCACTGGCCACTTTATTAGAAACACCTGCAATATACTTTTACTCACTGGCCACTTTATTAGAAACACCTGCAATATACTTTTACTCACTGGCCACTTTATTAGAAACTCCTACCTTGTGCTTCCACTCACTGGCCACTTTATTAGAAACACCTATATTGTGCGTCCACACACTGGCCGCTTTACTGAAAACACCTACCTTGTATTTCTACTAGCTGTCCTCTTTATTAAAGAATACCAACTTTACACTTGCTTTACACTTACACTAACTTTACTCACTAGCCAATAACAACATCGCACCTTGGGCACTATAGCAAATACATCACCTTCACAACTCCCTAATATACCATAGCAACCTCTTAACAACACCTTAGCAACCACCTGCAAAAAACATAGCAACCAACTAGTATCATTAGCAACCACTTTGGACACCACAGAATCTGCAAAGCAGCACCTTAGCACCATCTATAATACCATAGCAACCATCTAAGAACACCTTAGCAACAAACTGGGATAACATATTTACCACTGAGTAACAACTTAGCAACCACCTTGGACACCATAGCAACTGCTTAGCAAAATCCTAGCAACCACACCAGTTATTCACTGGTGTTTAGCTGACCAACTAGCATTACCAATGCATGCCCGTTCAATATTTTCTTTTTTGTACTATAAGACAAAAATGGAACACTGTTCTCGTTTATTTCCCCTAACTTGCATAGATTTATGCATTGTCATCCTGCGCATACAAAAAAACAGTTACACTTTATTTGGAGTGTTTTTTTGTAGATGATTAATAAACTCTTAACAGATCATCAGTAACACATTAACAGCATATCAGTGAAGTAGCAGTAGTGAAGCATTCGAATACACTGAAGTAAATATCTTGTAGATGTTCTGTTGATACATTACATACATTACGTAGATGTGTTGGTAATATGTTACTTCCATTGTGCAAAACCTAACCTTATCCAACATTACCCAAAACCTAACCATAACCCTGGCTCTAATCCTAACCCTAACCTTAACCTCCACCCAAAACCTGACCCTAACCATGGCCGTAATCCTGACCCTAACCTCAACCCAAAACCTAATCCTAACCCTCATATGTTTCTGATCATGTTACTTAGAGTTCTTTGAGTGTTTGTTTCATCTAATAAAGAGTCACTCAAAATAAAGTGTCACCGCAAAACCTCATACACAAATATGGTTTAGCTTTACAGTAACTGGGAATTGTTTTTGAAATAGTGGAATTCCCCTTTAATGCCCAGATAAATGATTTTAAACAAACAAGACTGTTGCAGAATACTGATGCAATAAGGGACGACAAGGGGTCTGGCCAGGGAGCCCAAGGCCAAAACTCATCAGAGAGCAAAGCCCTCTAGGTTGAGAGCCGGGTAATTGATACATTTTCCCCTAGCAGTCAATGTCAGGGACGACTCAAGGAATGACTGACATTCCTGGATGTTTCATGCCTCGAAAAGATCTACATCTTTCTCACGCTTAGAGTTCTGCAAGCACAGGAACCAAACTTCCAGATCATCCGTGGAACAGTCGGAACAAACCACAGAGGCATAATTAGGATATTACCACAAGTTCACAGGCACTTTTCAAGCAAGGCATGTTTGGTACTGTGTGCCTAATATGGCATGACAGCTTTAAACTCCCATTAATAATCAAATAATCTAATTAAACACATAACTATGCAGTGAATAGAAGGATATAAATACGCAAGGCTTGACTGCTCTCAAAGCAGATGCCTCACTTAACCCTCCACGATAATAGATTCACATTGCATCAAGTTATCCTATTAATTCCAAGGCAAAGGCATTTTTTTCTCTTTTTTTTCCCCACATTCCTCTCTCTCCTCGACACTTCAAAGACCGCATCATTGCTGGGAGTTAGTTAGAAGACTGATAAGCGATAAACTTGAAAGCGTTCAGAGCGAGAAAAAGGCTGAAACGTTTTACACTAAAATCCAAAATGAAGCCACCCACTGCCTCCCTTCCCACACCAGAGCTTCCTTCATCTCGCCATCAGCCGACGGTCCGACAAAGACAGCACAGCTGATATGGTAGGATGATATATGTCTGCGAGAGAGGCCTTCACTGTTATGGCTGCTGGGCATAGAGAGCGCACAATAGCGCCTCTTAGCAAGGCCCCCCACCATACACAGTAAAAAGCATTGTGGGCAGGCCAGGGACCAGATGCTGATGATCAAAGTCGAAGCTGAACATGAGCTAATTTGATGAGTCGCTAACAGTAAGCAAGAGCAGCCGCTCTGAATCAAAAGAATGAAAGAATGGAACAATTTCTCAATGGGCCGGAAATGTGACCACACAAGACTCTAAACTCAAGGTTTTGGTGGCGTGACATGCTTTGGGCAAGTTGCATGGCCACTAATGGCCACCAGTGTGGACTGGATAGGGGTCTTTAGTGATTGCTCATGATGTTCAGGATGATGTTCGTGTACAATGCCTTCCATAAATGGATAAACAGTGACATAATTTTTCGGTCTCTATAGTCAATCGTCTTTCATTTGGCTAGAAAATGGCTATGAAGTAGACCTTTAGTTGGGCCTGAAATTTTCATCCCAACCCAAATACATCTCAAGAACTCTCAACCCAATTCATATCACATCATCGAATTTTGATTTTGAATCCCAACCCAAAAATGACATTTTGTCCGAACCTGACCCATCCTGAGGTATATTGTCAAGTTTTGAATTCAAAACTAACCTGAGTCGAGAGGTTCCACAGACTAGTCGGCTTGTTGACTTGTCGACTTCACTGCGATGAGGCTTTAAGCTCGATGTCAATTAGTCTACTACTGATCACGTGATTATGACACGAATAACATGGATGCCTCAGAGAAGACAAGAAGACAACAGTAGAGAAGCTGTCTGGTGATCTCGGGGTCCATATCTTCAGTTTCCTGAAGGCTAGCAAAGTGACGCAGGGTAAATTGGAAAGATCATACTCTGCTGGCACATGGAACTTGGCTTTGTTCTAACATTTCTCCACCAATCTACAGTGCCAATCAGATTTTGAATGTCATTATCTCTGCTGGGGGCGGCACGGTGGCGCAGTGGGTAGTGCTGTCGCCTCACAGCAAGAATGGCCTGGGTTTGATTCCCGGCTGGGCAACCAGGGTCATTTCTGGGGGAGTTTGCATGTTCTCCCCGTGTCTGTGTGGGTTTCCTCCGGGTACTCCGGTTTCCTCCCACTGTCCAAAAACATGCAGTCAGGCTGATTGGACACGCTAAATTGCTGCTAGGTGTGAGTGAGTGTGTGAATGTGTATGTCTGTCTGTCTGCCCTGCGATGGACTGGCGACCTGTCCAGGGTGTATCCTGCCTTCCGCCCAATGACAGCTGGGATATGACAGCTATGGCTGTCTAAATATCATAAGCTAATCATGCGCCTAAGTAGGATGCAAATTTGCAAGATACCAGGGTCCATATCACCAGGTCCTTGAAGACTAGCAGTGCGATCCTGGGCTCATTGAAAAGGGCACATCATGCTCTACCTGTGGAGTCTGTGGAGCTTCATTACAGATTTTTAAAGTAGGATTTTTAAAGCCAATTGTTGCAAAGCATCTCCTTCTACTGTGATTTTATTCATTAAGTCATCAGTGATTAGTCGATGTTGACTCAAGTTTAAAAATCTGGACTTGTACCTGAGTTCGACAAAATTCTGTCTGAAACATACTCAGGTCAGCTCATTGTCTCCCAAAGTGGCAAATAGAGTCTTGCAGTTGCAATAATAGTGCTGGTTATATTACTGTGTCACGAAACTAACAGCCATTATTAGGCATAAATAAAATAAAAAATAATATGAAATAATGATACAGTTAAAGAATGAGTCGTCCAAAATTAAGTTTAAATTACGCTTTAATAAATGTATTCATTGACAATGAAGTAAAATCGTCGTCCTCTGCAAATTTTATTGACTACGTAATTTTGAGCAGGAAGCTTTGGTATTGCCAAAGAGTTATAGCACAAATTAAATAGTAACATTGCAAAGAATGCTTCAAAACATATTCATCTCAAAAAAAGTGGAACTGTGAAAAAGCAGAAGGAGTAGGCAAAGAGTCTGTAATTTAAAGATCATTTTGTAAAATGTAGCTATTCACTTTCTCTGCAATAATTTAGATTTCAAAGACTTCATAATAGATTTCATTTTATGCATCACTGACAGGAACGCATGCGTGGTTGTAGTCCGAACAAGAAACAAAATAGCTTATAGGTCGGTTTATAGGTAGGTTTATAAATCTTATTGTTATCAAATATGTGATTTTTAAAATTTTCAAAATATATTCCTTTAATAGATTTCATCAGTATATTCCAGGCATCACTGAAGGACCTCCAAAACAGACAAAAATAGCATTTTACAGCTTCTGTGAAAAAGGGTTAATGCACAAAGAAACTTGGCTAACCGTGTTTCTGGAGCACCTGGCTCTATAATTCAATGAAGGGATGAAGGAAGGCTAGTAAAGCTGGTGGCAGCACGTACCATTAGAGATTGTTAATAAAACCCAATATCCATCAGACCTCAAACATATTTTCCCACTTCACTGCTCTGCAATATCTCTTTTGCACCACATTTGCACCATTTAAAAGGTTCAAAATGGGTTTACCAGGGAGTACCAGCAGTTTGTTGGTCTGTAATCCTTTCAGGCTTAAATTTACGTTGGACCGCTCGAGATCACTCGGCTGTTAAAAGAAAGCGAGTGCATTTCATGGAGCGTAGCTTTTAAGACTTGCCATAGCCTCAAATTAATCACGACTTTTTCGGCAAGTCTCTAAAGCTCAGTGACTTGAATCCAGGGCGCACATCGCCAACTCCATCAGCAGCTTTTCCCATCATCTCAATAGAGCAAATTCCCTCACCAAGGCCCTCTGAAGAAAGCAAGGGGTGAGAAAAAAAAGATAAAATGTTTCTGGACAAAAATAGCTCTCTTTCTTCTGGAACACTTAGCTAATTCCCTTTGATCGAGTGCCCATGTGTAGCATGCGGTCTGGGGGCGGCTAGCGCTTTCACGGCGGAACTCAGAGGCTCAAGCTGTGTCACCAATATGCTTGGGTGGCCGTGCTATTGAGCGGCGGGACTTGTTGAGCAGCGAGCGTGTTTTGAGTCGAGGCCTCCGTTAGCATTAGCGTGGCGCATTGCTGTGGACGTTGGAGAAATAAAAGTGGGTTTTAGCTGCTGCGGTCAAAACATGTTATTTTCCGTGACAACTCAATTGGACTACGTTGGCCTGCATTTTACATCTAACAAGCGGCTACTGAAGGGCAATGGAGTTCACTGATGTGAGCGCAGCGCAGCCATTCTTTTCACTGACTGGAGCTTTTCTACCAAGTCCGGAGGCATGCTGTGACTGATATGCGGGAGGTGCTTTCCCACTGGGAGAGAACAGGCTACTGTTTCAAGGGCGTCGGAAACCATGGGAAAACGCCATGGGCTGATTAGGCCTGTTAAATTGTGCTTAAAGGCAACACGCCAAGGCTTCTGCATCTGCTGCAGCGCTAACAAGGGAAAGTATGATTGCAATGCAGCTTTACACAGTAAAACAGGCTCTACTAGCCTGTCCTTTGTTGAAAGACATCGGTGTTTGTTGACTGTGCGGTTGCGTTATCAGATTGACGTGGGCTGATAAGCAGCTAAAGCTGCTTTCGAGAAGGGGAAAGGCCAAGACACTTGATATGGCTGCAACGGTTCTGAATGCTCGCAATGCAATGCAGCGCTTCTCGGCCGGCGGCCAGGCCGCAGACCCAAACAAGCTGAGGGGCACCGAGTATTCAGAGACAACACTGGGCTGTTAATAGAGAGCAGACTATTTAATTCACCATATATCAAAAGATCTCAGGTGTCAGGATGTTAATTCCGCCCTCAACCAGCTGTAGGTACTTAGCAGAATGGCTTTTTGTGAGAAATGAAAGGAATAAAGCTGGTCCTACCAGATAACCATCAGTATAAACAGCAACATGACGCAAGATATGATTTACCGGTTATGACAGGAAGACAAAATCCTTCTTTCTCTCTCTTTCTCTCGGTTCCCAGGGTGCTGCAAATAGGAAGAGTGTGTATTTGGCAGTTACTTACAAACTTCCAAACCCGTGCCAAGGCCCTTTTTGGCCATTTTAGAGATTGAAAGAGGGCTACGCATCCAATGACTGACCACTCCCTATATGCTCACTTTTCATGCAGTGACCCAAAAGTAACTCTATGTGAAATGATAAAAGAACAACCTGTGTGAAATATTTCAGGATATGTCAGTAATATAGCATCTCTGTTAAGCACACTATGGAGATATATGTATTTTCAGGTTCTATATGATTATAAGAATTTAATTTTCCATTTTCAGTGGTAAATGAAAAGCTCCAAAAATTGCAAACACTAGAATTTAACCCAATTTTTCCCCATAATTTAGTTGTGGCCAATTCCCTCCCACTAGCTACACTCTTAAAAAAGATGGTTCTTCGAGGGTTCTTTAGCAAAAAAAATGGTTCTATGTACAACCATGAATGAAGAAAAGAAAAATCTGCATGATTAAAGTGTTCTTTGCATCATGAAAGAGTTCTTCAGATTGATGGAGTATGTGCTGTAGATGGTTTTATATAGAACCTTTTTGAAAAGGGTTCCTCTATTAGTACAAGCTTGACATTGTAACAATAGAAGAACCCTTTTTGGTGCTATATAGCACCCTTTTCAAAAAGCTTCTATAAAGAGCCATCTACAGCACATTCTCCATCAATCTGAAGAACATTTTATGAAGCAAAAACCCTTTAAGTGTTTATGAGTCCACAATAAAGCCATTTTCTTCAATAAAGATCCCTTGAAGAACCCTTGAAGAGTGTAGATCACCCCCTATTAGTTGGTGCAACCTAGTCTTACAGGGCCAGACATGATCTCATAATGAGAACGTCTGGGGATAACCATGAGAAATGTTGGGCTGAATGTGGGTGGGAATGTAGACTTAGGATTAGGGTGGGAACAAACTGGGTGGGAAATTTTTAAACCAGACCAATGACTTGTAAAGATGTTGCCCTCGTAAACATTGACAGACAACAAGCATGTCGTTAGTCCATGGATGTAACATCAGTTAGCATAGCTAAAACATGCCCCCCAAAAAACTCATTAAAACAATAAAACTAGATTTTACCTCTTACAAGTTTTGTTAGCTAATGAGATTAGCTTGCTAGCTTGTTTTGCTTGTGTTATTGTGAAAGAGCACTGAGTTTGAGGTTGGGTTTTAAAGGGAATCTACCCTTATTATCAGCAGCTTTCACCACAACCCAGCACCAAACGTTTAACGAGTTGTCGCCAGATGTGTATTCTTATTATGCGGTCATGCCTGCCCTGCAAGACTAGAAGCTGCCAAGCTGGATGCTAGCATATTCTGCCTCCAAGTGTGAAGTGCCACAATATCTTTTTAAACTGCTGGCTAATGCAATGTCATCAAACAGCTCAGCACTGGAAAACTAAATGACTCAGCAATTGTGACTGTGTTGATAAGCGTATGCTCACACAAAAGCTAGACTTCTGCTGTTTTTGTAAATCAGTAAATTGCTCTGACATATAGCTCTGAACTAGGAATTTATAAAAGGTTGTTAGGATCAAAATAAGTTCAAAATACAATAGTACATGTTGTGACTAGAGTTTGCCAACTCCCCAGTTAAAAATGCAAAGACATACTAGCTGGACATGATACAAAAATAATAATGTGAGAATGTGTGGAAAAGCACAGAGCTGATGTCCATTTACCAGTCATGATTACTGAACAAATATATAGACTAAGCCCAAAAATAATATCTATTCAATCATAGCTTTATTACAAATGCACTGGTTCCAAAATAAAAAAAGTGTATTGGATATGATTTTAAAAGCAGCTCATGATTTTCCTGCTAAAGCCTGAGTAGACTGACAAATCAATGCGAGGATCAGTTATTGATCTCAGTGTTACTGAGCTCTGCTAAAGCCTGAGTAGACTGATAAATCAATGTGATCAGTTATTGATCTAAGTATTACTGAGCTCTGCTAAAGCCTGAGTAGACTGATAAATCAATGTGATGATCAGTTATTAATCTGTGTTACCGAGCTCTGCTAAAGCCTGAGTAGACTGATAAATCAATGTGATGATCAGTTATTAATCTCAGTGTTACTGAGCTCTGCTAAAGCCTGAGTAGACTGATAAATCAATATGATCAGTTATTAATCTGTGTTACTGAGCTCTGCTAAAGCCTGAGTAGACGGATAAATCAATGGTGCAGTTATTTATCTCAGCATTACTAAACTCTTTTGAGGCATGATTGAACCAGTTGGTCTCCTCAGTAATGGACATAATCATGAGTGATAAGATTAGCGTTGTTGTTGTACTGGACTTGTGTTTTGTAACAAATTACATACATGCCATTAACTAAAATCACCTAGCTCCCCACTTTATAGTCAAATATGCGGAATTTGTTATTAGGATATGGCAACCTGTTTGCTTAGTCCATGAGACAGCAGTGGATTATGGGAGCAGCAGTGGACTCAAGCAGCCAAAATAATGCTGAGAATTTTCATTTCAAAAAGTCATTTTTTCAAACATATCTGCCTATCCCATCTGCCTTATTAATATTCCAGATGTATTTTGAAGGTTTTCTGAATGCATTATTTTTTTTTTATGCATTGCACTGGAATACATTACTGAATACATTACAGACATTAGAACAGTGTATTAGGTATTGAGCCATCACTACTTGTGCAACACTGATCGGCCTCTTAACCCATTTTGCTTCAAACCCTTATTTATGCCATTGTCAGTAAAGAAACCTTGTAAAAATGATACATACAACTGTTTGCCCCATCATTGGGAGATTGCAAGTTTGATGCCACAGCCATTTGTGCCCAGGAGTCCAAGAGAGCATAACTGGCTTCCCCCTCTCTGGGAGGGTAGGATGGCCGTCCCTCTCCCCCATTACTCGGCATGATACTATCCAACCCAGGTTCCTGTTAGCTAGCATAACAGAATGTGCAGTTAGTTTTCTCCAGACATTTTGACCTGTCCAATGATATTGTGTTAGCAGCAGTTTGAAAAGATGTGGTGGCTGGACTCACATGACTCAGAGGATGTTCTAGCATGTCCATCCATCTATCCATCATCTAAACCACTTATCCTTCTGGGTCGCGGTGGGGTGCTGGAACCTATCCCAGCTGTCATTGGGCGGAAGGCATGTTCTAGCATGTGCTAGCTTTTATCTTCCTAGCTTGGTAGCGATTGGAATTGGAAATGACAAAATTCAGGAAATTGTTCCTGAGGCATTTTTTTAATGATTACATTCAAGTTTTCTTAGATTACTGAAAATTAAACAACAAAAAAGTTTTTAAAATACTGGCATTAAATTGCCCACCATTTATGCAATCACACAATCATGACTCTTGACTGTTGTTGTTTCTGCTAGGCTTATCAAAATTAATGCTGCTCTGTTATTAGAACTTATATATTGTTGACTATGTGGTCCTTTTGTAGTATTTTAACCCCTTAAATGGCCAGAGCCCAAAGATTTACAACACACTTCTATAACCCAAGAATAGCTCAGCCAGTTTGCATTGACATCCCTGTTGTAACTGAATAGTAAGCCTTAGTACATAATAAGCCTGGGATTTTAAGGGGTTAAAGTATTTTTGTTTGGCAGTTTTAGTCAAACCAGTGTTCGCTGACATCAGTGTCTTATGCAGAGCCTGTTACCAAAGGAACTGCATAGAAATGGTCACCCCCCACTGACCGTTGTCTGACATCAGCTCAGGACATTTACACGTCTGTAGCCGAGAATTCTTGGTGTAAATTATGCAAAGTCCCAATGCGCGTTCCTCAGTAGATTAAACTAGCAGCACGTTTCCAAGCCTCGGTTTTCAGGGCAGAAGTCAAAAGTTAATCTCTCCAGAGATCTTGAGATGCAAAGCAGCCTTTTTTGACACTGGCCTCGTGATCCTCTGCACTCCGAAGCTAGGGCTTGTGAAGTGCTTTGACGCTTGCAAAGAGCCTCTTAGATGATGGAATTCACACTGCTTCATTTCTGCCAGGCCCACAAACAGCAGTTAAAAGCCACACTCTCTGACCACAGCCTCTCAGGGGCAAGATACAATCTACCACTGTTTGCCACCCACCCCTAATGAACTCAACATCCTGGCTTTCCCTTCTTCTTCAGGCTGCTCCAGAACCTCCCCACTCGGCGACGCACAAGCTAGAAAGAACCCTTTGTGATAATGCCCAAGTGGGAACTTGAGAAAGCACCATTTGGGCCCAGTGTGATAAAACTGAAGCTCAAAATACACAAAATCATTCCTGGAGCTGCGCGATATGAGCTCCTGCCTTGGCGACCATGTATATTCAAGAGCACACAATAATATTTGCCCTTTCAGAAGCTCCAGTCAGGAATTCCAGTCGAAGAAAGATAATCTTAGGTGTTAGGCTGCTCTTTCAGAGTCCCTTGAAAGCCCCTTTTCCAGGATCTATAAATGTCAAAGCAAGAGGTGTTAATTTTACATTCAGCTGACATGGATTGGACCACATGCTCAGCCTGTTAATGCAAGTCATTTATCCTGCAATTCAGGCCCAACTGGTGAGAATCCTACTGAGGTATTGATCTGATTTGTGTGGGTCATTGCTCTGAAGTCTAAGGTATGAAACAATGTATTGAGGTTTCATCCAAGCCCATTATAGCCAATCGCCTTTATAAGAAGGCATCATCATTATAGTCAAAGACATAAAACAATGACTTTTTTTCTGACAGTGGGACCTCTTTGTGGTCTATTATAATGGTGTCTATTAAACTGGGTCTATTATAATGGTGTCCCATTTGAGATAGAATCAGGTGAGAAATACGGGGAATCCCAGGAGTCCCCATTTAACCCTATGGACCAGACTGCCAGGGGCCTCAGGGAGCCTCAGACTGCAGGGCCCAAAGCGACTCAATAGCCCTTGAATATGTACATATGACTATAAATATGAAATAAAATGAAGACTTACCGAAAAGATGTACATTTGACCCAAAATAAAAAAAAATGATTGGTTTTCAGTATCTAATCAGAGGATCTGTGTGTCTGTTCTTGGGCGAAGTGCATGACTGAGTGTTTGTCTTTAAGCATGCAGAAAAGAATCAGTAATGGATCACAAGTGTTGGATTAGCAGTGCTTCCAAGAGAAAGGCTAAGAAAGAAAAGGAAGCAAACAATGGGCCTCCAAAGACATTTGTGCCCATGACCATGACCCGACTCGCTGTGAGTCACAGCAATCAAAATTCTGGGGTGTCCCTGAAAATAAACTCAAGCCTTTGTTGCGTTCATTAGGGAAATTAGGATGCTCAAAACCAGTTAAGGAAAAGTTTATAGTTTTACTAGGTTTTATTTTGGCCTGCTTTACCCATAAATGGCCAGTTTCTGTTTTCTGTGTTAACTAACTAGAGCTGAGACTCAGATTTGTCACAGGGTGGACCCGTAAAGATCTGATTCACCCAGCAGACCTTCCATAGTTTAGCAACTATAGGCCTAGGCATCTCAGACAAACTTTCCAAATTTTATACAAAGTTTGTATAATGTATTGTAAAACAAGGAAAAAAAGTGAGGCTGGGCTGTTCTTTCTGCGATTCTAGCCTTGCAGGACCAGACGTACTCTTGTAATGAGAACGTTTGAGGACAACCATGAGAATTTTTTGGCTTAATATGGGGCGAACATAGAATAATTAGGGTGGGAACAAACTGAGTAAGACATTTTTAAACGAACACCTCTGGAAAGCAGAGCTCAAACTGTTCCAAGCCTGCCGTTAGCCCATGGATGGAATGTAAGTTATCATCACCGAAAAGTCCGTCCAAAAACTGCAAATGAGTAAGTACATATATAGACACATCACATGTGGTGAAAAACATGACCTCTTATGAGTCAAAAACAGTTCTGTTGGCTAAGGATGGTGATTTGCTAGCTAGCTTGTTTGGCTTGGGTTATCATTGTATTCTGAATGTCAAAAGAGCACAGACAAGAGGAACTTGGGTGCGGTTTTCAGAAGGGGCTTACTCTTGTTAGCACTGCATTTCACCACAATGGAGCATCCAAAAGTTTAATAGGTTGTCCCCAGATATGTATTCTTGTTACAAGATCACATCTGCCCCCGAGTGACTACTCCAATTCAAGCTTTCGAGGCTCCGTTTCGAAATGAAACAGAAAAACTAAGCTCTGTCTTTGAACATGTTGGATTTGCATTTGCAGAAATCAAACAGAAAATGTTCTAAGTGATGAACTGTTAACGTTTTGTAGCCACAGAGTGCTTATGTCCTCTGAAGTGCACTAAATAGGGAGTAGGGAGTAGGCATTTTGGATTCAGCCAAAGGTCCTTTATAGGCGACAAGATTAAATTAGAAATTATTATTTCTTTCTGCAGTTTAATGGCCACTCTCTAAAACTACATTATACATGAAAGGTTCCACAAAATGTGCTAATTTGCCCTGTTCAGCTCTGCACAGAAAACCATTAATACATTTTAATATGTATTAATGCATATCTACTCTAGTTGGCAAATAGCTCAGGTTAGAGGTCTGCAAGGGATGAATTATTTCCATTATGCTCCTGATCACAATCCCACGTTTAATTTTCTCCCCTCTGGTATAAGGAGACAAATGAAAAGACAAGTGTCCATTCTGAGTTGCTCACTTTGGACTATTCAGTGTAGCTCATTTTGTCATGGGATAGTAGTCAATTTCTGTCCCGATATTTGTCCTTAGATATATTTGCCATGATTTCATCATCGCTCCGAAGATGCCAAGCCCTCCCTTTAACCTGCAAGCTGCCTTGAATGACACTCGGTGTCTTGCTGATACTGAATTTTTGTTTGAAATTGAAATTCTGCTTGTTATTTCAGGCTAATGTTGAGCTAGCTGAAAAAAAAAAAACATTTTCTCATTCAGCAATGCATTAGGAAAACAAAACACAGCACCTTTTCCTGTCATATTTTTCAGATCTGCTCTCTAGGTTTTGTAAAAATCTGTCATTTGTATCTTGCTGAAGCACGCACAAATAATAATTTTGCACCTTATGGCTGCCACTTTGAGTCAATTACCACAACAAGCTAATGGCTTCAAATCTGTCAATGACTGCTAAAAACAATGACTGTTTATGTGACTTGCCTGAAGACAATGCCAGGAGAGTTCCTGGTGGGCCAGTTACATTTTGGACTAGTTACTGTGTACTTAAATGCACTATATGGCCTAAAGTATGTGGACACCCCTTTTAATTATTGGATTCAAGTATTTTAGCCACACACAGGTGCATAAAATCAAGCACGTAGTCATGCAATCTCAAAAGGTAAACCCTGGCAGAAGGATGGGTCGTACTGAAGAGCTCATTGACTTTAATCATGGCAGAAGGATGTGTCATAGGACTTGTCGGGGGTTTCATGAAATGGTTTCCATGGCTGAGAAGCTGTACACAAACCTAAGATCACTTTGCGCAATGCCAAGCAAAAGCTTGAGTCGCGTAAAGCACAGTGCCACTGGATTTTGGGATAATGAATCATGCTTCACTATCTGGCAGTCTGATGGACAAATCTGGGTTTGGCGGATTCCAGGAGAACACTACCTACCAGAATGCATGGTGTCAACAGTAAAGTTTGGAAGAGGAGGGATAATGAGCTGTTAGTTCCAGTGAAAGGTGATGTTAAAGCTAAATCATTTAAAGACATTTTAGGCAATTACGCGCTTCCAACTTTGTGGCAACAGTTTGGGGAAGACCCTTTTGCACAAAGCAAGCACCATAAAGACATGGTTTGACGAGTTTGGTGTGGAAGAACTTCAGTGGTCTGCAAAAAGTCCCGACCTCAACTCCATTGAACACTTTTGGGATGAACTGGAATGTCGATTGTGAGCCAGGCCTTCTCGTCCAACATCAGGACGAATTCCCACCGACACACTCCAAAAGCCTTCTCAGAAGAGTGGAGGCTGTTATGACCACAAAAGGGAGGGCAGCTCCATATTAATGTCCATGGTTTTGGAATGGGATGTCCAACAAGCTCATAAATGGTGATGGTCAGGTGTCCACATACCATAATTGGCCATATAGTATACATAAACCCACTAATATAAACACAAACTGTAAACATTGCAAACACGTCTATATTTGTAGAAATTAGGGGTTAAATCAACAACTCCTCCTCAAGTGTTGCAGCCCCAGTTTGCTGGTTGTAATTGATCGGCTAATGAGTGGGTAGAGATTGGCCTGTTCAAATTTGGGAGGCAGTGTTCCACAGTATGCATTACCATTTGCATTACATACATAATTTGCATTACTATGTAATGCAAATGTAGCAATTTTAATATGTGAATCATACAAAGATGGACAGCAGCATCAAAAAGTGTGCGATAATAAGAAAGTATGGAAAAATACACACATGAGCAGTGAAATTTCAGATAAATCCAAGCAGCTGGGCAGTAAGGAATGCTGACAGGAACAAGCATTAGTTTGTGGCATGTTAACTGTCATGATTATGTCACATTGAATACATAAGTTTTGTCCAATTTTCATTTTATTGGTTGTTGGCCAGCTTATAATTATCTATTAACAAATAAATAAAATAGATAGATGAAAATAGATGAAAATGTTCAAATTCTAGAAGTTGTAAGCTAATCTACTGTGAACACAGTGGTTGACTAGCCTTTCTCTGTGAAATTAACTTTTAAAAAAGTAGCTATTATGTGACTTGCAGTGTTGCAGTGCTGCCATTGTTCAAAATACTTACTATTAACAGCAAAGGAAGCTGTTGTGGTGCATGTTGTCAGAGTCAGTCACACAAGAAATTTGCAATTAATTTGCAATTAGTGAAACTAATTAACAGTGCTAGAGTTAGATTTAGGATTAAGTCTATGTTTTGGGTTGATGCTTTACATTCTGGTCAACCAACATGGTCAAATTGGTCATGCTGGTCAACCAGCCTGGTCGAGTTGGTCGACCAGCTCGAAAAGCATGACCAAGCTGGTGGACCAGCATGATCAGTTTGACCAAGCTACTAAACCACCATGAAAAGCATGACCAAACTGGTGGACTAGCATGACTAAGCTGGTTGACAAGTATAACCAGTTTGACCAAGCTTGACAACCAGCATGAAAAGCATGACCAAGCTGGTGGACCAGTATGACCAGTTTGATCAAGCTTGTCAACCAGCATGAAAAGCATGACCAAGCTGGTGGACGAGTATGACTGAGCTGGTGGACCAGCATAGTCAGTTTGACCAAGCTTGACAACCAGCATGAAAAGCATGAACAAGGTGGTGGACCAGCATGACCAGTTTGACCAAGCTTGTCAACCAGCATGAAAAGCATGACAAAGCTTGTTGACCAGCATAACCAGTTTGACCAAGCTTGACAACCAGCATGAAAAGCATGAACAAGCTGAAGGACCAGCGTGACCAGTTTGACCAAGCTGGATGACCAGCATGAAAAGCATGACCAAGCTTGTTGACCAGTGTAACCAGTTTGAAGAAGATTCTCGACCACCAATAAAAGCATGAGCAAGCTGGTGGACCAGCAAGACCGAACTAGCTGACCAGCATAACCAGTTTGACCAAGCTTGTCGGCCACCATGAAAAGCATGTTGACCAGATCATTGAGCTCACCAAGCTGATCAACCACTTTGGTCATGTTGGTTGACCAGCTTGGTCAAGCCGGTCCATCAGCATGAACACCATGACCAAGCTGGTCGACCTGCATAGGGCATGTTTTTTGTCTAGTCTAGCCGGATGGTGGTTAGACCACCTGAAACCTGCTTAAAGGAAAAGCTGGTATTAGCTGGATGCTTCAGCAGGGAAGTGTCACTGTTATTTGATTAGCGCTGCTAAATAATACTCATAAAACAACAAAGTAATGATATATTTTCCTTTTTCAAACCAAGTTTTCCTCTTAGCTACTCTCTAACCTCTTGTCCCCCCAACATAGTAGTAGAATATACTGTAGTTCAGTACATTTTCAAAATAAGAGCTCCAGGTTCAAAAGTGTACATGTGAACACTCGCACACCCCACTGATATTTCCAAATCCAGATCACCTCATAAAGTCTTGGGTAAATATTCCTCAGGTAAATACAACTTCATGAGCTCTGCCTGCCTCACTGGTGTCACCTGGTTGCAGTATTCCTGTTCATGAAAGATAGGGAGGTTCTCCGCTGTTCCTCCCTGAGAAAGAAGCATCTGTGAGACAGGTGAGCGTGATATCCTGCTCAAATTTCTCACTTTAGTAGTCATATTTTTTATGACTGTCAGCCCGAGAGACGAAACACACTGGTGGAGCCGTACAAAGGCAAAGAGTAGGAAATGCAGGCAAAGAAAGAGACAAAAGCAAAGAATGAATAATGCATCACTCAGAGTTTGCCATGCTCTGCTGGGAGACAATGAATACTAAGTACAACTTATCTCTGCTTTAAAATGCTCCATGGGCTGATGGAGGACCGAGACCAACCGCACAGAGAGAACAGATGTTCCAGATATTGGAGACTGGAAGATTGGGAAGAATGCAGCATGCTCATTTCCAGCCAGACTGTACAACCACACTGTTGGTCTTCAAATATTGGATCACCTGCTTTGCAGGTGGCTTATTCTTAGTTCATTGAGCTTAGGAGCCTGATGTCCTGAGCTTTAGGCACCAGTTTCAGGCCTGAATAGGACGAAATTGGTACATCAGCTTAGACTTGAATTTTACGCAAATTATTGTTTATTTGCTGAACTTAAAATAATGAAACATAAAGTATGGCCTGTGCAACATTTTATATTTTATGTTTTGTTTTTTTTTTCCATTTGAGCAAATAAATAAAAGTTGTGCACTACAATGTAAAGAAAAATGGCATATTCTAATTTCTTCCCTGTACAAAATTTGTTAACTTATTTTTACTTCGAAAATCAACCTTACATGTAATTTGACTGGAGGTGTTCAAACTTCTGCATTCAGCTGTATTTGTGGGTGGATCACGCAAAAGGTGGACAGTTTCATTTTGTTTTTTTTTTAATTTGAAAACACTGATTCCAAATTTTTGAACAGAGATTCCAAATGGTGAACAGCAGTGTGTGTATGCCTGAATTTATTCATTCATTCATTCATTCATTCATTCATTCATTCAGTCATTCACTCAATCATTCTTTATCAAAATAAGTTTATGATAATGCAGCATATACATAATCAATAAACAATCCTTACATCTTTCAGCTGTAGCGTTGTGCTTAAGTGTAGATGCAATAGTAGCAGTAGGCCTCAAATCCCTAAATAAGCCGGTTCCTTGAAGAACCTAGCATTTTCTAAATGATCCCTTGTAGCACCCAAAGAGGTTTCGGACCCTGTGGAATTAAATGGTTCCTCATAAAACCTTGTAAATTATTTATATCTTCAGATAATTACCCTCGTCAGAAGAGTTCCTGGAAGCTCTAAAAGCTGAGCAACCCCAAAGTGTGCCTTGAGTTTTCTTTCATTTTTACAGTGTATTTTCTTATCCAAAGTAGAATCATACGCCTCTGGAATGTTTTGGTAGGAAAGAACTTCATTTATTAGCAATGCTATTTCTTCATCATTAAACTTTCATTTTCAGTTTCATTTCTGTTTTGCCTTGAGTTTGTTGATGGTTCCTTTACTTCACTCCGTCTTTTAAACCCTGCACCCCACGAGAGAGCAGTTTGTGGGTGGGATGATGTAAAAAAGTTTGCACAATAAGCTGCAGTCTTAGTAAATGGAACGTTAATTTCAGGCATATTGTGGTCGCATCAAGGCACGTTTTGTGCTTCTAAACAATCTAAAAAGTTCTAAAAAGTTTTAAAAAAGTCTTGTTCTTTGTCTGTTTCATTATTTGTAACAAGAAAAGTTTCAGCTATTTCACCTGAAGACATTGGTGATAATTAGTTCTGGGAGTCAATCCCAAACAGAGTCAGTTCTCTCATTCCAGGCATTTGGGAGTTGAGAGATGACTCCAAAGCTTTGGGTGCGACAGTTTACCTGCATCTACACTCACATGGAGTGTGAAATATTCTGCTGTCAGTATCTAGACAGCCTGAAAATGGCATCATTCCATAACACTCATATAAATAGACTGGCTGTAAAAGAGAGAAAAGTGTAAAATTTGTACTACAAGTGATTTATAATTGATATGTTTATGTATCTATGGTAAAACTAAGGGTCTTTACAACATTTTGCTTTGCTGGCAATGCAGCACTGCTTTTGCGCAGTAGCAGCCATGCACGCACAAGCGGCAGATTTTTATGTTTCTCTTGGGCAGTATGCCCCTAGACTCATAACAATGGTCACCAAAGCTCCCTCTGGAGATCTCCTGTCCTGAAGAGTTTAGTTCGACCTTTCCAACACTAATGCATCTGTTTCAATACTAATGAATCTGATCTAGCCAACCAAGGCCTTCTGAAGAAGTTCAGAAGTTCTATCTGGAGTAGGTTTGGCAGATTGGTTGGAACTAGACTATGCAGGACAGTAGATCCCCAGAACATTGATTGGTGGTGTAAAAATTGGTTTTACTGGCGTAAAAATGCATTTTTACTTACAAACACTTAAAAACTCAATACTGCAAAAACCGTAGCATTGCAGAAACATTCGGCTTTGCTGGCTGTAACCAAGACATTGTTTTCCAGGTAATGCAGAGGTGCTCAATCCTGGTCCTGGAGATCTTCCACCCTGGAGAGTTCAGATCCAACACACCCATGGCTCATAGAGTCAGATGCCCCTGAAGGCCTTGATTTCCTGAATCAGGTCTGTTTGATTACTTGTAGAGCTAAACTGTGCAGGGTGGTAGATCTCCAGGAACGGGATTGGGCACACCTTCTGTTCAGCTTCCAGGTAGATTAGCAGGAGTTGTATTAGGCATTAGCTGCAGGTAAATTGATGCATCAATTTTACTGAGATTTCAACTCTGGCTTGTGTTCACACATAACCCATTCCTGTTTAATTGATGTTATATCTATGTAGAAATGTGGTAACACTTCCAATGAATCGTATATTCTTAGTGCTTTCTAAATGCTTTAATAAGGCATCATATGGTAAACAAATTGCCTTAGAATAAGGGTCAGAAGCTTTCATAATTGCTTTTAAGTAGTTATGATTACATGCATAACACTTTATAAAGCAAGAGTAAGTTCATTAGGTCTGGTTCCATAACACATTATAATATCTGTTCAGTTACCAGATAAAATAAATGATGAATTATTACAAATAAATTGCTCTCGCAAATTCATACTACATATAAAAGGTTTTTGTTTTTAATGAATATTACATAAATTGCTCAAGTGCATGTCACAGAGTGCTGCTTTATTTCATCTAAATTGGAAACAACTCTTGGATCTGTATGCTATACAGAAAATATGCCAGAACTTATAGTGTGTTACATTCTTATTTACATCATATTACAACATTATAACCATATTCTCTTGCTTTATAAAGTGTTATGCATGAAATAATATTATAACTCCTTAAAAGCAAACTTACAGGCTTATGCCAGGCATTATAAGTTATTGTGAATGCCATATAACATTTTATTAATGATTTCTGAATAAGTGGTTTATACAGGGAGATTCACTCGAAAGAGGCCCCGAATATTCTGTAATAACTCTTGCTAGGACAAAGCAATCTGATCGAAACAATGTTCAATGTGCTCCTTAGTATTTGGAGCTTCGAACAAGCTGGGATGCCCCTGCGTCGGAGCGATGAGGTAGGCACCGGACAGCTGCTGCGACGTTTAACCTCCGTTTGCAACTTCCGGGTGCATACCCCCGTACTCCTTCATGCGTCTGGCAGGAAACAGAGATCACTTCCAGCATCGCATGTAATACAATCGATTACATGTGCGTCATTGTATGTAGTATATTTTTTTGGTTCAGATCGCTTCATCCTAACAGGAGTTACAACAGAATATTTGGGGCCTTTTTTGAGTGAATCTCCCTGTAGGAGGCATTACAAAAAGTGCATTGGCGAAATGGGCTTTTGAAATCAAAAATTGAGAAAATGAACACCACAGATTCCAGTCACTTGGGACCGGCTTTGGAGTTGACTCCAGAAATTCTGGATTATAACAGCCCTATTGATAATGAAAGAAAAATGTGGCCTGTTAACGCTCTGCCCACAAATGTGTTCTTTTGTAGCTAGTGTTGGCATGTTGGGCTCTTGTTTTCAAATGATTTTTGACATTACTAGCATGCATAGGTCAACTGGGTGAAAACTCGTTCCAACTAACTTTCATTTATTGTCAGCCAAGGTGGCGTTCTTGTGGCGAGCCCAAGCTCGACGGGCCTTACAAGTAGCTGCTGAAAGAATTATGAGAGCGCAAGCACGCGAGCTGAAGCAAAGACTGAGCAGACGTGTTTCTGTGATTGAGCTCTATGCCTTCAGGGCATGTTGTTGGGGAAGATTACAGCTGATTTCTTGTTGCCTTGCTTGTTTTCTCACTGACCTTCAGTGTGAATTGACATGTCAGTGCAGTGTAGCGTCTTATGTTGCACATGTCTTCCTACTGGAGCTTTTGTCTCTTTATATGTCAGTGCCTACAAGCTATAACATAGACAGGATATAACCTACAGGGCGGGACATCCAACAGAACACCTGCTCTTGCAGAAACCCAGGAGAAATCTATGATCCCTAAATAATCTGACATTTAATATACTGTAGTCAATGCTGATGAACATGGATATGGCATAAAAGGGAATTTTAAAGCTTGTGGCAATTGAGACAGAGTGAGTTTGTGGTGGCGAATGAGCCAGAAAAATCAATGGCAATTGGTGTAAATTTGGAAACTGCAGTGGTTCTTGTGAGATCTTTAGGCTCAAAAGTGTCCACCATGTATTCAGAATGGCACCCAAAACCATGCAAATGATGGCCAGCCAGTGGTAGGCCACTGGTCAACAATTGCCTATTGGTGAAAGAGGTGATAGAATGTTGATATGAATTATGTAGATTATCAGAGTTAGTCAACAGACATTCATTTCTATACAGTTAAATTCCATATGCTTATAAAAACTAATGCTGAGAAACAGAGGGAGTCTGTGCTGAGTGTCTACATTTGGCACTTAAGCCTCAGAAAGAAGGAAAAGCAGCTTATTGTCATTCTTGCCTAATGAAAACTTCATCAAGCAAGGAAAGAGCGACACTTCCAGAGCCAGCTTAAACATGACCCAGCAAAGTGGGGTAATGCTGAGACTTACATTTAACTAATAATAGGCACTGGACCAAACTCTGGCTTTCTCACTTACTTCAGTTGTGCATCAGCCAATGCAGTTGGATCTTCAGCTCTTTCCTTTTATCACCATGGCCTAGAAAATCCATCCATCCATCATCTAAACCGCTTATGCCAGCTGTCATTGGGCAGAAGGCAGGATACAGCCTGGACAGGTCACCAGTCCATCACAGGGCAGACAGACAGACATACACATTCACACCTAGGGGCAATTTTAGCATGTCCAACTGGCCTGACTGCGTGTTTTTGGACTGTGGGAGGAAACGGGAGCACCCGGAGGAAACCCACGCAGACACGGGGAGAACAGGCAAACTCCACACAGAAAGGACTCTGGTCACCCGGCCGGGAATCGAACCCAAGCCATACTTGCTGTCAGGCGACAGTGCTACCCACTGTGCCACCCCGGCCTAGAAAATCATTAAAAAGAAATTGTGACACAGTTAACAATCAGGAAAAATGTGACATACAAAGAAAACTGAGATGCCAAAAAATCCAATCAATAATCAGCAGACATTTTTGAAACCCTTTATACAACTTATCATACAACCTTTCACTACTGATAAAACATCTACCTTGGATATTGCACTATACACTGATCAGACATAACATTATGTCCTTGTTTCCCTGCTCATTGTCCATTTTATCAGCTCCACTTACTATATAGGTGTACTTTGTAGTTCTACAGTTACAGACTGTAGTCCATCTGTTTCTCTGCATACTTTGTTAGCCCCCTTTTACCCTGTTCTTTAGTGGTCAGGGCCCCCATGGACCCTCACAGAGCAGGTACTATTTGGGTGGTGGATCATTCTCAGCACTGCAGTAACACTGATGTGGTGGTGGTGTGTTAGTGTGTGTTGCGCTGGTCTGAGTGGATCAGACACAGCAGTGCTGCTGGAGTTTTTAAACACCTCAGTGTCACTGCTGGACTGAGAATAGTCCACCAACCAAAAATATCCAGCCAACAGCGTCCTGTGGGCAGCGTCCTGTGACCACTGATGAAGGACTAGAGGATGACCAACACAAACTGTGCAGCAGCAGATGAGCTATTGTCTCTGAATTTACATCTACAAGGTGGACTGACAAGGTAGTAGTGTCTAATAGAGTGGACAGTGTTTAGTTAAAGTGTTTTAGGTCTATAAAATCTAACACACAGTGCTAAAAGTAAAGTTTGGTGGAGGAGGGATAATGGTCTGGGCCTGTTTGGGTTCAGCCTGTTAGTTCCAGTGAAGGGTGATGTTAATGCTACAGCATACAACCACATTGTAGACAGTTATATGCTTCCAACTTTAGGGAAGGCTCTTTCCTATTCCAGCATGACTGTGTCCCTGTGTACAAAGCGAGGTCCATAAAGGATTGGCAAGTTTGTTGTGGAGGAACTCCATTAGCCTGCACGGAGCTCTAACCTCAACCCCACTGAACACCTTTGGGATGAACTGGAACGTCGAATGTGAGCCAGGCCTTCTTGTCCAACATCAGTGCCTGACCTCACAAATGCTCTTTTGACTGAATGGGCAGAGACACACTATAAAATCACGAAGGTAGCCTTTCCAGAAGGGTAGAGGCTGTTATGTCTACAAAGGGAAGGAATGTCCATATTAATGCATCTAGTTTTGGAATGGGATGTCCAGCAAACACATGTAGGTGTGTTGGTCAGGTGTCCAAATACTTTTGGCCATATAGTGTATATCAAAATAGAGACCTTTGTAGTGGACTCCTCAGAAAGTTCAGTCTACTGTAAGTGTACAGAGATTTTTGTAGTCGACTGGAATGGCACATTGAAATAAGGCAAAGACTATGAGGTTAGCATGCTAAATGCTTAATACACCTTTTTGGGTGAGTTTACATCTATATTTGATGAATAATAGGAACCGCAGCACTGTTTATGGCACCAAAAGTAGTTGGACAGCAGGCTGCTAAATTTTCCTTAGCCAGCCACATCATTAAACTGTTGGTTCATGTACAAAACAAGCCAGCAGAAGGTCTACATTCAGTTCTAGACGGTGCATCTGGAATCTGAAATCTTTTGCCGAGGACGAAAAAGAGAGTCGATGCCAGTAAAGCAGCCCATCGTGGGACTGAGAAACCAGTCACAGCCAAACTATGTGAAATGAAAATACAGAAGGCGTTAATGGAGTTCTTTTGTGCACATACTGAAAAAAAAACGCATGTTAATGCAACCTCGCCAGCTTCCTCACCATCTGACGGCATTATGAATGATGCCTCTCCGTGTGTCTCCGCTGACCTGACATTTCGCTTTTAGCATGAGCGCCCGTCTCCTAACCGTGAACAGAACCTGTCACATCACTCTGACACTGAGGACCTCCGGCTACGATTATGCCAAACGCTGCATAATAACAGATCAGCGCCCACGGGGTCGTTTGATGTCACGTTAGCATGCGACGGGTATTGGTTGATGGGCCATCACGTTATATCGGCAACAGCCTTTTGAGTCCTCATGGATGGCCTACGTGCGCGTGTTTTGACATGTAGGTAAAAAGCACTTGGAATTCATTGGTGATCTAAGGACACGAGGGCAATTTATGGGTCAGGCTAGTCTTTTTTTTTAATAATGTGGGTAAGGAACGGCTGAAGGTTTCCAGACTGCATTTTAACCCTCGGATGTCTATAGATATTATCATTTTGGTTCATCTTCGAGTATGTAATTATTTAAATGCTGGACAATTATATTATTTCATTACATAGCTGTAATGAATGAATTAAACATGATTGAAATAATTAATTAAATTTACACTGCTTTATGTGCTCTCCATTTTGCATCAGGTCAGCATTTCAGACTTTTTTCCCAAATGTTTTTACTGGTAGGAAAAGACAAACGCAAATGTGGTTTTGTTTAAAAGTTTAGAATGGTTGTATTTATACATGCTAGATTAATTTCAGAACTAATTTTATTTTGCACATTTCTTTCATTTAATTTGGTAACACTTTATTTGGATAGTCCACTTTAGATGCTTTGTAGATACTTAATTTAATTTCAAGTTACATTCAATTAATTATCTATTAAATTGACCATAATATTCTTTAACTCTAAACCTGGATGTATTCCTAACCCTAACCTTAACCTCAACCCAAAACCTAAACCCAGCCTTCACCCTGGTCCTAGCCCTAACCCTGGTCCAAATCCTAACCCTAACCCCACCATTGTTTGGTATCAACTGAGTTAACAATTTGAACATCTGTAGATGATCTATAGGGGACTGTAGTGGACTATCCACATAAAGTGAGGCCGTAAATTTTGGTGAGATTTTATTTGTGGTTAGCCTCAAAATAATTGCCTATTAATGATGGCCTAGTAAATAGAAACATATTTGTAAGGCAGCTTAGAAATGTTGCATAAATGTAGTTCATAATGTCTTCAGTAAGTTAGTTATGAACCGTTTTGTTGACAAATTAAAAGGAATTAATTGGAAACTTCTGTGTTGTTCTTTCAACCCTAATACTTTAAGTGCATTTCATAATGGGTCAATTCAAATAATTTCACCTTGATCTGAGAGTGCTTTTAAGTTTTTTTAACTGCAAAAGTTTTTAAAAAATTAGAATATTTTAGAGAAAAAGAGACTCCCAACCGACCAGCAACCAATCATCAAGGACCCAGTTTACCACCAACACTGTAACAATCAAATTAACAGCACTTAAAACTTTCCTCTCTGAGAAAATTAGGCTCCACTCTTGCTTCAGACCGGAAAAAATCCAGTACATAGAAGGGAGATTTGCAAAACATCGAAACTGACACAGGAAGATTAGGCTGTTTTAAGTGCAGTCCCAGTTGAAAGTGTGAATCTGTTAATAATGTCTTCCTCTGTAACACCTACATTTGTGTTTCTTACAGCAAAAGTTTGTGGCAATCGGAAATCCTCCTTTGTTCTTCTACAACAGCTGTTAGAAGGTTGATGCTCAGTCGAAACAGATCAAAATCAGTCTTGTAAATATGTTGGTGCAATGTGTTTTGGCCTCTACTGGGAGTGAGTCAGGTGTTATTTTTAGCGGGATTGTGTCGTGTTATGAATCACTATCACCTCATTCAAGTGAAATTAATTCACAGCCACGCCTGACATCACACAAGCGCTAAAACGCAGCAATAATCATTATTTGTGAATGAGGAAACGTGTTAGCATAATGCTGTTTGCTCTTAATGTCAGTAGACCTGCCAGTGCTTTTTATGAATCTGGCCCAATGTCTTTGATTTTGTACTCATAAATATGTATGTGTTCATAAGCAAAAACAAAGACTTTTAAAAAATGAAATTGATAGGGATCAGACATTATATTTACACAAACATATTGCTGCTGTCATAAGAACCTCATATCTCCATTTTTGTTGTTTTTCAGTTTTTGACATAATTTGAAAATACCTGTTGTCCTTTTTAGTGTGTGTAAATTTCATGATGAATGGATCAAAAGAAACGGCCCAAAACGACTTGGAAAAAAGTCTGGTTCCATTGACTTGCATTAAAAGTAAAGCAGTTTTTGGATATAAGATGTTTTTTTCTGACAACAGCAATATGTAAAGATTACATAAAGAAAACAAGTTCTAGATATTAATGCTGCAAAAATCACGCTTGATATCATTATAAATGTTGCAATTGGTTGGCAAGATTTCACGCCACAAGGAGCAGTCATGGTGAAGGAGAAGAAGCCCCCTAAAGTTTTCAAGGACGACATTCTTAGCCCTCCTGTTGACCTCGAAATCACTAACATCTTTTGTCATTGGTGTCAGTTTGACCCCAGCAATTTAAACCTCCAGGAAATATCAAAGTTCTGGTGGTAGTGACGTTTCCCGTCCCCCATGTCGTGTGAACTATCAGTGGTTCTCGCTCTACTACAGGTATCGTCATGTTAGTTCAGGGTCCTAAAGCAGAGGGAAGTTTTTTTTGAAGACTATGAAACTGCATGTTATGGTGACCTCAATATCATCCAAAACAACCAAAGCAAATGTTCGTAAAATATTGATATTTCTTATGTTTTATACAGCTAACATCTAACAGCCTGGGGGTCAAATTGACCCCAAAGAACACTGGCGCATACAAAAAGGTGACATGACATTGAAAACAACATCACGTTAATTGTATGTTTACCCAGTTATCCCCAGTAAATTAGGAAGTCATTAAAAATGAAGCAAAAAAAAGTTGACGTCAATCATTTATGTAGAGACGTTGAACACTGAATGGGGTCAATGTCACCCCAAAGATAACAGGAGGGTTAAACAACACTCAAATGGAAAAAGCAAAGACCATAACCACTAAAATTCAAGGCTTTTTATATACAAAGGCTTATTATTCAGTAACTACAGGGACTTCAATGTAAACTGGTTTAGTTATTAATAGGTTATAGAAGTGTGTAATAAAACTTTGGGCCTGCTGACAGGCTCTGGCCAATTGTGCTGTCTTGGACTCCCAGCCACAGATCGCTGAAGCATCACCGGGGATTGACTCGTGATAGGGCCAACACTTTTGTTCATATTTATATGTATAAAGTGAAAAGACAATGGTCTGACATCCAGTCAGCTACATGGTGCCTGTACACTGGTGGTTGTTTTTCAACCTGAATCCTAGCAGCAGCGTTTACTTTGCTTTGCTGAGAAGCTCTTTTAGCAGACATATCACACATTTTATGTGTAGAATATAACAGGCTCCACAGACAATTGCCTGTTTCTACAGAAGAATCTGTGTTCAGCAAAGCACTGCAGCTATGCGTCTTTCTTTTTTTTTAATTAAAAGTGGATGATCATGGAAAGGAGGATGATTCAACCCGATTTATCAACCTCAGGGAAAGTGTGTGGGGAAACGTGGGTTGGTGGGAAAGCTTGGAGTGAAGTAGAGATTAATTGCAGCGGGTTCGTGACCGGGGCAGAGGAGTTCAAACTCATCACACTGCAGAAAGCAAGAGGGAAATCCAACACTGTGAAAGCACCAGGAGTGAATTAACTGTTGCAGCCTTCAACAGAGCTAACCAAATACACACTCACCAGCCTCTTTATTAGAAACCCCCCCACCTTGAATCTCCAGCTAAAGACTGTAGCCCTGATGATGCACAGCTTCCTCTCATCAGTAGTCAGTTTCTGACCACAGAATTGCTCTTGGCTAGACATTTTAGATTGGTGGTCTACTCTCAACCTAACCGTGACATTGACATGTGCAAGACCCCAGCAATACTGTAATGTCCAATGCACTCATACTAGTACCACATGTACTTGCCAGTTTCACTGCTGTGCTGAGAATGGAACACCACTCAAGTCTTGCAATCAGAGACTGACCAAACAGATACAGTCTGTAATTGTACACCAATATAGTGAATCTATAAGATAAATGGAACTCCCAAAGTGGTCAGTGAGTGGAAGTAGACAGTGTACATTATATGAGTAAATTCACTTGCGACTGCATAGCATGACTTTGTTTTTAAGTGCCTGGAAATGAGGAATTTCCAGATTCCTTCACATTTCTGCCATATTTACATTTTTCATTTTGTCATTTTTTGGCATGTAAACAAATGAGAAAGTCAGAAATGCAAACTCACTGGCTCCCAAGTGGTGCAACAATGTAAGTTGGCCCTATCATCAGGAGATTGTGAGTTTGATTGGCAGTTAGCATTGTCTTCCAACCATGTAAAGCATGTCCAATGAGTTTGAAAAGATGGCTGGTGACTAACTTCATGTGCCTTGGAAGGACGTGCTAGCCTTCACCATCCCAGCTTGGTAGCAATGTGCGCTTAGATTTACCTTTATAGGTACTAATCCATATTATCCATTGGTAATTCATATGATTTGATCAGGTTACAATGTTACAACACAAACATTCCACAGTGAAACTCTATAATAAGTAGATAGTTCCTGTGTAATTGTTATGTAGGTGCAGTGAAATTACAGCTCAATATGAAGAAGTCTAAGATGTTAACAACACAAAAGACTAACTTGACCATTGATGAAGAAGACGTGGAAATGGTGGACAGGTTTTGCCTAATCAGACCAATTATTAACAACAAAAGATCCAGCACTCAAGACATTCGACATAGATCGGCACTTGGCAGAACAAAGATGAAGGAGCTTGAAAATGCAATGTCAGAAATGTCCAGGCTACAGTCTTCTCTGTGGTTCTTTATGGAGGTCAAAGCTGGACAATAAACAAGTGAGACAGAAAAAAATATAGATATTTGAACTTTGGTGTTGGTGAAGACTTTTGAGAGCTCTTTGGATGGCAAAGAAAACAAATTGAACCTCAACCAAATCAAGACTCACCTCTGACTCAACACCCAGATAATCAAACTGAAGCTCTTACTTCGGCTATATTATGAGAAGAACCAATTTATTGGAAAACATTGTTATGCTTGGAAAAGTCAAAGGTAAAAGAGGAAAAGGATGACTAGCAAGAAGACGGGTGGATATGATGAGTTGAATCATGAACCAGACATTCAGAAGCCTGAAGACCCAAACAGAAGGCAGGATATTCTGGAGACACACTGTCCATATGGTCACCGGGAGTCAGACTCAACTTCAAATAACAACAATAATAATAATAATTAGAAGTAGTCCAAAGCATTGATATTGGGGTAGTATTATAAAACACACGCATTTTAAGTAAAGCCTTTGATTAAGTTACCATGTCACAACACAAGCGTAATATTACAGCTAGCTAAATGTTGGGAAAGTTATTTCTTGTGCAGATAACTGTAATGTAGGTAATTACACACCTCATTTTAAAGTCCTGCCATGTAAACAGTCTTATTTTTATTATGTGCCTGTAATAACTGTGTAGTTACACATTAACAATACATGTAACAACAATGTAACTACTGGTGATGTATTCACTGTTACAGATGGATTACAGTAGTACAAAATAGATGTGTATCAACTTCAGTTTTATTCATGTAATTACACGAGTGTAATCATTTTAGCAGCACATTTTCTCTTATGTAATTACACATGTGTAACATGGTGAACTGCCTTTTGAATACCAACAAAAAAGCTTACTACAGCAGTTAGCTAAATGTTAGGAAAGTTTGGAGGTAATTACACATTTCCTGTTGCAATCTAAAAATTCTTGTTGGAAAAAACAGCAGTTTATACAAATGCAAATATCTCCGCTATATTACACATGTAATTACATAAGAGAAAATTTGCTGTTATAAGTATCAAGATACACTTATACTGGTAGAGGTGCATTTGTATTTACACCAGGGGTACTACTGTAATCCATCTGTAAAAGTGCATTGTAGTTGCGTCGTAGTTACATGTGTTATTAATGTGCACCTACACATTTATTAAAGACACAATATAGAGTAGGACTAAAACAGCAGTTACACTTTTTTAATTACAAGAGAAAATATGCTGCTACAACTACCAACATACACTTGACACTATCGTCTTCTTAAATTCATTAAATAACTATGTAATAACTATGTAATTACATTTAAAAAACTAAACACAAATGACAGCAACAACCACAGACTTTTAAGTTGTAAATCAATGCATATTCTTTATTTTTACCTGACTAAGACATCCTATGAGAACACAAGCAGAGTCTGTCAGATTATTAAGGAGTCGCTGCTGCAACCGAGGCGCTGAAATCCCTCTAATACACATCAATGAAATTTTGTTCACACTTTTTTCTTTTTTTTTTTTGTTCCATGCTATGAGAGATGGAAAAAGACCCCATGAGATGTTCGTGCAGTCGCAGACAAGAAGACGTGACAAGCTTAAGGCAGTGCCCGTCATCTTTCTCTCCCCGACTGGCTCGCCTTTTGGCTGGCAGCTTTTAATTTTCATGAGCTGTCAGCACAGTCAGCTGCACCCACGTCAGACCCCGACCGCCTTAAGAAGAAAGCAGAAGGATGGCACGCGGGCGACATGAGCGCACGAGGCAAGCAGCTGTCTACGGCAGGAACACGGAGCATTAAAAATGCAGCAGGCTCCTCTGAAAGTTTAATTGGAACGGTTTGACTCGGTCTGACCCAGGGATAAACCACCGCTTCTGGGTCTCCTAACCAGAGAAAGAGGAGAGGGAGCAGGGAGGATTTGCTCCAGACTGTTCCAGCTGTAGATGCAGCCTGAGGCTGGTCGGGGGGCTTTTATTGTGACAAATGATTTGATTTTAGGTGAACAATAGAGCTCAACAGTTATACTGCACTCCCTGTCCACTTTATTAGAAACACCTACCTTGTTCTTCCCCTCAATGGCCACTTTATTGGAAACATCTAACTTGTTCTTCCACTTCATCAGTGCTACCTACCTTATTAGGCCCATTATATAGGTGTGTAAATATAGGCTGTAGCCCATATCTTGCTATTCATAGCATAATCATAGCGTAAAGTCAGACTTCTGTCATTAGACAATCTGGTGTATTTTGTTGCTTTATTGTACCCATATTATGAACTCTTAGAGCCTCCTAGGCCTTCAGATTTCTGTGAGTACTGTAGTAAAACTCTTAATTCGTTTTAAAATTTTGGCTGTAAACAAAAGGGTTAAATCCTTGAACCCAACAGAAAGTTATCCAACCATTTTTTCTCAATAGTATCTAGGTACATTCAACAAAGTGAGCTCCCTCATTGGATAGGGCTTCAGGAGCTGAACCAAAGGCCTAACTTTTCAAATTAATCAATAACATGACTAGGAACTGACACTGGAATCAACCAATCACTTTGACTTACAATGGGTGGAACCAATTTTGTGAAAACAAAAATGTCCCTCTAGGTCTTTTGGAAGTGCTAGATACAATAAAGAAAAGGTAGTAAAGAAAGTAGTTCTATATAGAACCATAAACACTCAAGGAACCCTTTGCATGATTGAAGTGTTCTTCAGATTGACGGGGAATATGTCGTAGATGGTTCTATATAGAACCTTTTTGGAAATGGTTCTATATAGCACCAAAAAGGGTTCTTCCATTGTTACAAGCTTGATATTGTCTGAATAGAAGAACCTTTTTGGTGCTATATAGAACCCTTTTCAAAAAGGTTCTATATAGAGCTCTATACAACACATCAATCTAAGGAACAATTTCACAATGCAAAAAACCCTTTAATCATGCAAATAGTTCTTTATATGTTCATGGTTCTATAAAGAACTTTTTTCTTTACTAAAGAACCCTTACAGAGCCATCTTTTTTAGGAGTGTATGCCAGGACTCTTTCATGAAAGAGTCACTGTAAAACTGCAACAAGGTAAATATATATGTTAATGTTTGGTTCCAGTTTCAAATAAAACACTGAGTGTCCTTTTCAAGTTTTAAATGTCCAGGCTTAATCTAGAACGGCCAAAAATCTTAGCGCTAATGTGCCCCTAACAATCCCAAAGGGGTGCTAGCAGAAATTAGTATTATCATAGAGACATTTCTTCCTTGTTTTGATGATTTTTGATATTTATGGCCCAAATTGTAGGTGTAGCTCTAAAGTTATAGCTCACCATTGCAAAAAATCATATAGCAGCAGATCAAACTGCAAACATGCTAAAACTGCATCTGCTCAAAATCAAGCCAAATGTTTTATTGAGCCATCCATTATTTCACACGTCATTAACAGTTCGGGCAGAACAGCGCATCAATGAATCACTTAGCAAGGCAAGCAGATATATTAATTCTTGACTCCTGAGCTGCCGCAAAGGGTGATTTGGTCTCATTGGACCCCGTGACCAATTAGCTTTGCTCAGAAAATTGAAAGCCACAGCTGGGGGTGGACCAAAGCGAGGGAATTCCTCCATTTTGTGCTTGCTGTTTTTCAAACCCCAGAAATGGGGAAGGTTATCTTCTAGTGTTTTTGGTATGCCCTTGCTAGCTTTGTCCCAAATCACAACGGTGCCTAATTTGCTCTTTGAGGGGAATGTAAACTGTCACACAGGTGGTGGAAAATGATCGACCTCCACATGTGTTTAACTTGAGAGATACACAGATCAGGCATAACATTATGACCACCTCCTTGTAGCAGATGAGCTATCGTCTCTGACTTGGACTGACAAGGTAGGAGTGTCTAATGGAGTGGACAGTGAGTGGACACAGTGTTTAAAAAACTCCAGCAGCACTGCTGTGTACCAGTGGGCATGCGCTAGAGCAGAAGACAGCAACCCGAATGTTAAGAAGAGCCATTTTGTCCTTTCAATAAAAATCAAACCACCCTGGAAGCCACAACATTTTATTGGCTGTTAATGTATTAGCGTAAGCTAACAAATATCGTATAAATAACAATGCAGACTTACTTTGCTCTGCTTTAAGTTTTAGCTCAGCTATAGCTGCTTTTCTCGCACCTCTGGCAGGAAACCTGTTCACAGAAGTGGAATAGTTTCTTGTAAAATGTCTCTCACGGTTTGACTTTTTACAAGGCTGAAGTCGCTTCTCATTCGCCCAATTCTTGTTTGAATTTTCCCGTTCCACTTTAAATGGTGCCACAGGTGTCAGAATGTGACAGCATTTAAGGTGGAATGGGAGAATTCGAGCTTGTGACCGGCAAGCTGATATCAGCCTTGCGACTTTTTAGTGTTTGACAGTTTCTCTTTGCAGATAAAACATATCAGGAAACCAGCTGGAGTGTTTATAAACACAAAAGTCTGTTTGTCTCCAAATTATTGAAGTTCTTCTTAAATCTTTCCCTTTGCCTTTTCGTTGCTAGGCAAGATTGTTGTCTGTGCTGCTATGTGACACACAGTAATCTTCAATAATCTTTAATCTTTAAGATTAAAGGTCAGTGAATTAAAAGTTCTACATTAACTCCAGTGTTTAAGACCATTTATCGTTAAACTGTGTTGAACGATCAGCAGAGCTTCATTTTACTGTAAAGGAGGATTATTTTATTTTTACCTACAAATCTAATTCTGCTGTGGAGCCACAACAGGGCAGTAAAAGAGTCGCATGCAGCTTGGGAGCCACATGTTGCTGACCCCTGCACTAGAGAAATTCTCGGTAAAAGATCACATCTGGCCCTACGAGACTAAGGTTGTAGAAGTATGTAATGGAAGTTGACATTAAGGAGTTAATGATAATTAAAAGGGAAGGGGTTAAAAATAATTGCAAGTTGGAGTGAAAATCCCAGCAAGACTGATGCATTAATTTACCTACACAAGCTCCAACACAATTCCTGGGAACTCAGTGGGAGGGCTCGTGTGAACAGAAGCTAATACATTACCACCGGCAAAGTGGAACATTTCGGCGACACTGTTGTTTTAACGGTTTAGTTAATCTACCCTGCTTACAAGGCTGCTGCTGGGCAAAAGCGGTGCCACATCACCGGCAAAGCAAAGTGCTTTTGTTTTTACAGTGCTGGAAAATAGACCTCAAGGATGGGTTGGTGAACACTGGGCTAAAGTATGGCTCACACAAACTGTGCATTAACAGATGGGCTCCAGACTCCAAAACCAGCAGGGAAGCTCTCTAAAGTAGATATTCCTAAAAAAAAAAAAAAGTTGCCGTTGAGTGTATTTCGAACGCAGCACTTGCTCTGAACATCTCAGTTATCATAGCAGCGGCTACCGGCTATGATCTCTGTAAACTGCTTCTGAAGCCAAAAACAGCAGACGTTCCTGTGATAAATTAAACACTGTGACCTGTGCCAGATCTAAGCTAGCATCCCCTTTTTTCACATCCATAGGAGGAAAGGAAGCAGCGCATTAAGTCCAGCAGGAGGCCGTTCCTCCTGTCCGAGCCCTCTGTCGGTGCATTAGGCACAGCAGTATGAGTCTCTTGGGGGGGGGGTGGAGCTGGGGCCATCCAACAAGGTCTGCGAGCGCAGCAGAGCAAGCACACTGTAATCAGCGGCGGTGCGGAGCAATAACAAAGTGTTTACAGGGAGGAGCCCCGCTGGGACCTCCTTTCATATCCTGCGAAGCTCACCTCTCTCCCGCCTCATAAAAAAGCCCATAAATGAGCACGCATGGATTGACAAGTGCGCGCACGCAGACATTCATAAAATATGGCATAACAACTAATTCATTTCCTTGAATAACATTTGCTTTATGAATAATGCCACACAATGAGGTTTCTCAAGGACGTTCCAGCACATGTGTTCCACTGCTGGTCAAGTGGGAAAAAAAGCTCTTTCATGGCTCGCTCTGTAATGAACAGCGAGCTCCGAAATGACCCTCGGCTTTCTTTGTTTGGCAGAGATCAACGACACTGAGCAGCGGAGACGTGGAGGTCACCCGAGGTCAGAAAACCAGAGCCGTTCTCTTTCTTCTGTGTCTTCTGGCCCTTCAAACTCTCAATAGTAATTGCAGCCTCCGCTCAGCCCTCCCCAATCCCACAGGTATAGCTACCATGTCAAATATACCACAGACCACCACTAGTGGTCAAGGTCGCTCCTCATCGATAGGAAACCCAAGCGTTCAATGCTTGAATCTCCTTCACTCAATATGTGAACGATTTATGCCCTGTACGTTCCGTATGCTTCTTTATAACCTCCATGCGACCCTATTGGAAAGATACAGACGGGAAAGATGGGAAACGCTCTGTATTCGCTTTGCGGAGCGTTTCCTTCTTTGGCGAATCAATCAGAGTGCTGTCACGGGGAGGTTAAGTGGTTAATGCGGCAGGATGTAAACAGATGCTCGGGTTTCGTCAGGCCATTACTTACATTCAGGCAAATATAGACTCCAGAGCACTGACTGAGTGGAGATAGCAAGGGGATGATGGAGGACGGTAGGCCGAGAGCTTCGTTCCGCACTGGACCCCAAAGGTCACAGGAGGCCTATCAGAGACATGGATAAATGAAACTGATGAGGAGAATGGTAATGTCATTCGTATCTGGAGCTGAGGATGCTGCTTCAAACAACAGGCCAGAGATTTCTCTACATTTTTCTTTAGCCATATTCTGTAGGTGGCTTCTTAATGGACATTTCTCGTTATTAAAATGTAAACAAACAGATTGTACCATATTGATCCTACAAAAGTCATTTTGTTGATAAAATATGTCTTGGAGCAGCACAGAATCACCAGTCTGGGTCAACAGGTATGAGCCTTTCCCAAGAGCGCAATATCCCATTAGTTTTGGGATTTGAACCCACAACCTTCAGGTTGCTGGGCTACCATTAGGCTACTAGCCAACCCAATGCAAGAACAGTAGAGTTTATGCTGTTTATTAGGGCTTAGCTCATAATCCTAGTCAGGACAGGCAGCTGTGGTCAACACACAGACAGACAGATGGTCATTTTCTGGCTACAGGAACGATCTTGGCTGGTTGACCATTTTCAACCTTGCAGTGACTCTGATGTGTGTAAAAAAAACTCAGCACTCATACCAGCACCACACACTATCATTACAGAGAAACTGACCACAGATAAGTGAGGTAGGGGTAGCTGACCAATTTTATATGACAAGACATGGGCTACAAACATCAGAAACCACCCTTCATTCATTTAATTTCCAGTCAAAATAGCTATTCATTCAAAAATTATTCATTCATTATTCATTGTTGAAGTAATATGGAACTTTTTGTTCGCAATCAAAATATCAGCATTTGATGAAAGGAACACCTTGCTGACTGTTAAGCATGGGAGTGAATCTGATATAATGGAGTTGTGTGGCAGCCAGTGCATGGTTAGATGAAAGAATGGATTACACTAAATGTCATTATATTCTAGAATACTTTTGGACAGTAGACCTATAAGGACAGGGGACCTCATTAAGCAGCTAGTGAGTAAGCACAATATAGGAGTTTTTAATAAAGTGGACATTAAATGTACGTACATCAGAGCTTCCACCACTTCTCTAATGTGTTTGTCGAGCTTGGGTTGGGTTCGGACTTAAAATATGATGTTGCTGGTCAGATTGGGCTCGGGTTGTATTCAGGTCCAGGCCCAACAACACCTTTAATATACATGGACCACAGTCATAAATCAAGACACAATGATAAGGGGGAGGAGCCAGAGTGGAACCCGAGCAGGAAAGTTCCAGACAAGAGAGTAGGAGCCATTGCATGAAAAAATGTCTTTTACCACTACGAGTTTTCACTTAACATGCACTGCAGTTATGCTTTGAGTTTATTCCCAAACCGGTCGTCTTCTTTGAGCTTCATTCTCACAGTTTTAAACATGTAATATAAAAACGCTGCATGTGTTCTTGCACGTTTTTCATGATCCCATC
Source organism: Colossoma macropomum (assembly GCF_904425465.1). Taxonomy (NCBI): domain Eukaryota; kingdom Metazoa; phylum Chordata; class Actinopteri; order Characiformes; family Serrasalmidae; genus Colossoma; species Colossoma macropomum. The sequence continues at coordinate 36,533,996 of NW_023494805.1, forward strand.
ATTTCTGCGTTCAGTTATGGCTCTGGCGCCCAAAGAGAGATGAAAGTTTTCTTCAGGCTGAGCTGATGGAGTGGTCCATTTGCAGAGGCCTACCGAGCTCAGCCAACCCCATGCGGAGGTTCTCAAAATACTTCAATAAGCAGCTCCCGTTGCTGTTTGCTAATTATTTCTTACAATGTTCTCAACAGAGTGCTGTGAAATAGCAAGCACGCCAGTCCCTCTGAGGATCCCATGAAATCGGAGAGTTATATGTTTTGAATTGGATCTGTTTTCACCTTGGTGAGTGCAAGGAAATACAAAACGTGTTCGTTAGCTATCTTTAGGCTCCGAGCTAAAACTTTTGCTGTTTGACAGAGCTCCTAATTAGCCTGTTTTTTTAGTTTGTTTTGTTTGTTTGGGGAGTTTTTTCCCCCACAATTTGGCATTAATTGAGCAAAAAAAAGACGTAGCGTCCACTAGAGCTGCGAAAGTAACTTTTTTTCATTAAGCGCACTCCTTTCCCTTCCAACCAATTGCTGTTATTTCAGCAAAAAACAAACACAGGCCCACTAATGAAATGTTTGACATTTGGTAATGGCCCACAGTGACGAATTCCCACACCGCGTTTGCTTTCTTATTTATTTATACGGCATTACCATCTTATTTACCAGACACGGGAGGCATTAATTATTCATTCTTGTTGTAGGGCTATCACCAGGGCACTATGGGGTTTTTTCATTCCCTGGGCCTGTATGATTTTTAGAGGCTGGCAGGTTCATAAATCTTCTGCTTATTCATGGCTGGCATCAGTGACCTTTTTCTATGGCGAAGGGGAAGTGGAGGTGGAGGCCGGAGAGGCCATTCGAACCTCTGACCACTCCAGCTTTGCTAGATCCCACAAAAGGGGGAGGGCGAGGAAGGACAACCTGCCATTGGTGTGGGGTGTAGCAATACACATATTTTCTGTCTTAATACCATTTTTCATTTTAAGGTCAAGATTATTCGATTCCATAGTGTTAACAACATGGCAAAACTCATGTGATGTCCACTGTGTACACTTTTGATCCGCGTAAATATTTTGCATTTTCATGTTATTTGCATCACATTCGCAAAGTATAGGAGAGGCTCAGAAGGGAATGGAGACTGATGAACTTAAAAGCTGATCAATGGTCCAGACTTGAGGTCATAAATGTTTCACAGCACTTATGTAGGTCATGGTCCTGAAGTGGGGATGAATGAGATAAGGAGAAGAAGACTGGGAAAGAATGAAAAGTAGGTGCCATCTGCATCCATTTGTAGTTGATGTAACATCTTCCAGCAAGCAGAGTCAGCAGACGGCAGTTTTTGTGAGCTACGATGCAACTACTGTATTTCACTGTATACGCATGCATTCCACAATGAAGCTGAGAAAGACTTCACCATCAACACAATGCAGCAGCATTTGAATGGATTTTCCCATAGTCTGTTAGCCTAGCATTCTTATTTCTCAACAGTCAGCGAATAAGCAGAGGCGTTCAGAAATACAATGATTTGAATAAAAGTAAAAGAAATAATGAACATGTTTACCCTCACTGGCACTGGTTCACTAGAACCCCCTCCCTTGCACCCCTCCATGTTGCAATGGTGCACAATTTGTATTAGCCATCCTCTAGTCCAGGCCGTATGAGCATTATGAAGCGTTATGGCCTGTCTCATATTTAAAATTTATCCTGAAATCCAGGCCACAATTTTTTTTTCAAACATCATTTTTCTGCCAAACATTTACATCTGATGGGTAGGTTTGCTTCACCCTCCGCATCTGTGGCTGGTTACCCATCGTCCATAACAAATCAGCTCGGGCTGACAGTTGCACTGTTGAAAGCAAAAACAGACTACTGCATGTGAGAGGAATCATTCAAACAAAAACCTGACGCAGCATGGACACTGCCCAGGCCAGCTATTATACTAATTTAGCCCAATAGTTAGTTAAATCTGCCTCTGTGGATTCACTCATAACAGAGCATGTCAGACTTAATGAATGGACGTATCAAACGAACCCACAGTGAACACATAATTAAGCACTTTTACTGCCTTAACACTTCACTAGTAATAACTTTTGTTCAGCAGGAACACCAATGCTGTCACAATAAAAGTCCTGTATAATTCTACAGTTAAATGTAAGTTTACTTGATTTATTTACACAGCAACATATTTTTTCAAATTAAATTATTACATTTATTAAATTATTATTTTTAAGCTACTAATACCTACTACTAATGACTACTGATATAACGTAATATATTGTAGCGTTCACCGCTATTAAAAGAGACAGCTTTCGCACAAGTAATGGTGCTTTATTAACCAGCTGTTGTTGGCCACAGCTGTGCCGTACATAGTTTTCTGTTTCTCAGTTCTTCCTGGTCTACACATTCTACACATAAACACAGCCCCATGCTAGCCCCACCTTCACAATAAGTGTCCTTATCACGTGAATAAATGCTGAAGAACAACAACCTAAACTAACATTTCCAAAAACATTTACTGAATGCACTACATTATTATTATTATTATTATTATTATTAGTAGTAGTAGTAGTAGTAGTAGCAGTAATATTAGTAGTAGTAGCGGTGGTAGTAGTAGTTGTAGTGGTGGCAGTAATAGCAGTAGTAGTTGTAGTAGTAGTAGAAGTAGTAGTGGTGGTGGTAGTAGTAGTAGCATTAATGGTAGTAGTGGTAGCGGTGTTAGTAGTAGTAGAAGTAGTAGTAGTGGTGGTAGTGGTAGTGGTAGTAGTGGTGGTAGTAGTAGCAGTGGTAGTAGTAGAAGTAGTAGAAGTAGTGGTAGTAGCGATGGTAGTAGTAATGGTAGTAGTGGTGGTAGTAGTAGTAGCAGTGGTAGTAGTAGAAGTAGTAGAAGTAGTAATAGTAATAGTAGTGGTAGTAGTAGTAGTAGTAATAGTAGTGATAGTAGTAGTATAGTAGTAGTAGTGGTGGTAGTAATAGTAGTAGTAGTAGCAGTGGTAGCAGTAGTAGTAGTAGCGGTGGTAGTAGTGGTAATAGTGGTAGTAGTAGTATTAATAGTGGTAGTAGTAGTAGTAATAGTAGTTAAAATTCATATATATATAATTTAATGCCCATGAAAAATGTCCATTAATCAGTGACAGACATCTAATGTCTGTAACTGTCAAATATTACCTTTATATATTCTTTCCTATGACAAGATACATTTTAATTTCTTCATTAATTCACTAATTAATTCAACTTGTTGCCTTCACAGTCATGACTGGATAAAAGCAGAAGCACCTAATCAATCATATGACTCTTTTATTCGTATTTCCATTGTTTATTTGGTGAATGTGTTTCCATCATAATTTATCACATTTCTTTTGTATAAGCAAAAAATATAGCCACTTCAAGCAAGTGTGCCAACTTAAGTGCATATATTGGTGATATTTATTGATATTTGCCATTTTGATCAGTCTTTTATATTCAATATATCAAAATATACATCAAATTTAATGGATGGAAACCTAGCTAATAATGAGGGGTAGATGGTGGATGACAGCAAATGGTCTACAGTCTGTGATTTCACACCTATATAGGGGTATACAGAGCTCCTAAACTGAGTGAAGCTATAAAGTATGTGATTGACATGCATGGTGCACATGTACAGTATTTAGCTGGAGCTGTGGATCACACATCAAAAATTCTTGCTTCATTTGATCACAGGAAAATGCAGCGCCATTCACAGTGACAGGATTTGCTGGCCCTGTAGTAAACATGCTGCCCTGAAAGAATTCTGCTTATCTCTCACTGCGAGCGGCCTGGTGTTGCTTAATCTTGAAGAGGAAGCCTAACGCAGTGAAGGCAGCATAGCTTTCAAAGCGCAGCCAACCGCTCGACCTAAACAGCACCATGCAAGACTTAACCAGCCGTGTCATGTATGCGTTTATGTAAATTAGAAATAAATTAGCACTGTGGGAGGCCAACACAAGAAAACAAAACACTCGCTGAAAGAAAATCAAGGAGCTAAGGGTACCTTTAAATATATGTAAAGAGAAACATCTGTGACTCTTTCACTAACCAGATACTGGAAAATAGGAAAAAGCCTAAATCAAATACTTTCATATATAAACAATGAAAATCTAAAGTAGGTATGATTCCGTAATCAAAAAACATGCTTACAGCTTAACATGGGGGAAAAAGGGCAGGTTGGGTGCCTGGTGGTGGGAGGAGTGAGGCAGCAACCAGAAGGTCATGGGTTCAAATCCCAGGGATGACCAAGTGTAGATGGTTGTGTGTTTGGGAAAGCAACTTAACTAAAATGTAAAATGACAAATATCCTTGTAGGATCAGGAAAGTACATAACTATGGCGTCTTACATGTCACTGTAAATGCTACTGCTGCTAGTTTTTTCTCACAATACTGGGCCAGATTCATAAAACTTTGTGGTAACAGTGCTACACAACACATATAGGTACAGCGTGTTAAATAAGAGCTATTCATAAAGTCTTAGATTAGTGCATCAGTGTCTTTTTAGTGTTGCGCTATGTTCACCAGTGTCCAAGCAAGAGCTAATCAAAATTCAAATTAGGTCATATATACATATATATATATATATATATATATACACATGCCAAGTAAGGCTCTAGTTGGCCACAAAAATGGATACAATGAAAGAAATGAAAAGCAAGAAAACTTTAAATCTTACTGAAGAAACAAAAATTCTTTATCAGAAAATGTTCATACAACAAAAAATGAAACATGAAAAATAAAAAAAAAAACTTTAAAGTTGAATAATGACATTGTAAAATTAAACTTGTAAATGTAGGAATGCTATTTTAGCATGTAAGATTTTATTTCTCATAAAATGAATTTCTCAAAAAGCCATTTTCCAATTAATTTAAATCGTGGTAACAATCTTCACAAACATGAATTAAAGTTGAACATGTGGTCATTTTTTCCACACAATTAAAAATTATATTGATATTCTGAAATTCTAATTACCCTGGCTAGTTGTTCATTAGCTTTCATTTTTCTATTTTTATTGATCTCAGGAATTCAATTTACACATGTGAAAATTCCACAGCTAAATATTAAAATTTGACTAGTAAAAATTCAGTTTTTACTTGTGAGAAATGAAATTTCACCAGTAAAAACATCATTTTCATATAAAGGACAACTGCCATTTTCAAATTAGGTAGAACAATAAAAAGCGACAAAAATTGAGAGACATTTTCCTGTAGACACTGACGTTATACAAAAAGCATAACTTGTAATGTGAGTAGGTGGGTTTAAATTGCTATAGGCTGAATAGGTGGACATATGTTAAAGTGTTGGTTTTTGTGACATCACAAAAACAGTGAATTCAAAACAGGCCAGTTTTGCAGTTTTTCAAAATTTCCACACAATTAAATCATTAGAATGTAAGCAAAGTTATTCAGAGTGGTTTGACATTAAATGTTCCATTCTAGACACTTACTAAGTCAGTGGAGGTGATAGAAACCAGACATTTGAGTAGTTTAATGTCCCTAAAACCTCCTTCACAGAAAATTATTACATGAAATAGTTATGAATACACAGCCTGACGCCTCAGACATTGTTGTACGATAGATTTGAGATAAAGTTTCAGCCTGAAATGTATTTTTCTTTAAACCGTTCATGGCGTAGAGGTACGTTAAAGGCAATGTAGGTTCACTAGTTGTTTTGGATTAAATAAAATGGCTTCATTTTCTTCGTAGATGTCACCACCCCTGGATCCTATCACCAACCGGGTAAAGAAAGTCACTAAGTTTTGTAACAGTCACAGAATTGAATTATACAGAAAAAAAATCCCTTTATTTTGCTATGTTTCTTTTTTTAACGGTACATTTTACAGTATTTTATAGGCAGAAGAGTCAGTAAAAATACAGTAGAGGTTGTTTTTAGTACTGTTCATTTTAACAACTCAAGTCTTCTCATGTTGGAGGGCGGATCTACAGACCAGGTGCAATTACTCGACCACACTGAGGAAGAGAACAATAAACATACGCCGCATGCTCTGAACAATAGGTGTTCTTTTGGCGCCGGTGTATGTGTGTGCGCCCTCCTGTTCTACATCTCCCCGAACCATTTATGCAAAAGCAGAGTCATGCATTAAAGCTGACATAAGCCCGCTTGGGGCCTGCCTGCCTTTGATTGATGACGGCGGAGTAAAGGTTGGGATTTGTTTGGCTCCGTGGCAGTCCACTCGCCGGCTGATTTCTATTAATGACCTTATTATGGAACTCGAGCATTCAGACAAGCTGTTTACCTGCCCCGGGCCCACGCCACTGCTAGAACTGATTGCCCACATTCATCAATAAGAACCAGAATCCAATAATCCGATAGCGGCTCCTTCTCGCTACGCACCGCCGACTGCTCGGCAGTCTCCTCTCTGCTGAGTTTATGGGGATAAAAATGAGGCACTTAATCCAGAGCGGGGGACGCATCATGCCACGGCAGACAGTCAGATCTCTCTGCATCATCGCAGACTGGAGCGAGAGAGAGAGAGAGAGAGAGGGAATCATCCAGAAAGCACTGGCACAAGCGTTCAGAGTCCTTTTAATGAAGCAGTGCTTCTGAGTTCTTGTTCAGCAAAGTTTATTGGCCACACCGCTGGAGGTCGGACCCTGCTGGATGGAATGGGCCGAACTGTACAAGCTGTTCTCACCGAGAATTAATGGCTATTGTTAGCCACGACTGCAGATTTCCTAGAAATAAGTGGGAGTTTATGAGAAACGTCCTTTTCTTTATGGGCTTTTCTCAAAGCTTGCCTGATGCAGATATGAGAGTCATTCGGTCATCTTCTATTACACATAAGATGGGTTCCAACTCAAATGTCACCTGCTTTTAACATACAGTACTGTGCAAAAGTCAGAGACCACCCTTCCTTTTTTTAACCTTTTTAACTCCTTGGAACCACCAGGGTTCCAAAACGCACTTATATTTATATTTATACACGTATTCTTTACTTCATAACTTTCATATTTCATAAGCTACATTCAAAAGGTGGGTGTCGTATGAGAGCTGTAACTGTCTTATTTCCAGTCAAATAGATGGGTAATGTAATTTTAAACCTTTATAATAAAAGAAGAAGCTGAACTCACAAATTTTTTTTCCTACTGAAATTTAAACCACTTTTCCACAAATCTGAGCTATAAACTGGATCTCAGATGGTGTCTCTTCGGTGATCTGCTCTGTAAAAAATATTTTTATAAAAATACTAAGAGCATCTAAAATTTTGGCTTTCAGCAGTAAATTGTAAGCATATGATCATAAAACATATTTTCTGTTAATTTGAGTTTTTTTTTTTTACAAAGTTTCTCAGACTTTGGAAAATATCAAGCAGGCTTCACTCAGCGTTTCACACTGACAGCTGCAAACTGTAAGTAGCCATGCTGTGTGATTTTACCGACTGTTTGAAGCCAGATTCTCTTAAACTGAAAGCTTCATAGTGAGCTAACAACTTCCATCTACTTTGTGTTGTTATCGAGATGCAAAACAAGTAGCTAGTTTAGGTACTATTAGCTACTAGCCTTGCTAACTAAACAGTATGAGGACCTAGCTTATTTACATAGAGGGTCATTTTATTTTCCTGCCTGTGTCTATTTTGACACATTGCTTCTATTTGAGCCAGCAAATCAGAGCAGAGCCCATCAAATTATTCATGAGTCCACCCAAAAAAGGAAAAACAGCTTGTTTCAGTCTAGGGCTAAATCTTAGGGTTGTAAATCCAAAGTCTGAATAGAATGAATGCATTCTATGGTACCCTTAATACCAGGTATGAACACGGTGTAGATGTTCCAGCTTTAAAGAGACTCTTGAACATTAACTGTAGCTTTCTATTTATTTCCCTATGCAACTCATTACCCACTGAGATGAATTAGAACTCAATCTTGTCCAATTTGACCAGCAAATGTATCACTTATTCTTTATTTCCTGATGTGCTACAAAAGACAGATTCTCTTTCCTGTCCATGAGCGTCACGCTGCTTTGCGATCATCCTTCTTTATGCAGGAGTGAGTCAGTGTGGACAGTATTATTAGGCATTTTATTGGACTTTAAAACTGGTGCTCGACTTCTCTGGAGCTGTCCAGTGCTGAAATCAAGACACATGCAGTGTCGTTCCCAACACTACACTGCAATAGGTCAGCTCTTTCATAGAATGCAGCCTGAAAGCATAGCCATACATGCAACCTTTTGGAGTCTGGATTGGCAACATCCGTCCTTTCTGGGTATGGCTTTATGGGTGGAAAAATAATTGATTCTTAGATGCATCTAAGGGTGACATACTGATGCCAAAGGGGTCTCGGGGAAAGATTTTGTGTGGGCTATTTATAGTCATGACCATGAGTATTCTGCGTAGGCCCAATTTTACTCTAATAATTAAAAATAGTATGGCATGCATTAAATGTACGCTGTGCCTTAATCACAGCAATAGCTTATTAGCAGAAAAAGAGTGTTTGGCTGATTAGGTGGTTGCTTGAAACACCTTATCAAGCCAAAGTTTTATTACACACATCTATAAGCCTAGAAAAGCTCCATTAGTCTGCATTGAAGTCTCTGTTGTTACTGAATGATAAGCCTTAGTATGTAATAAGCCTGGAATGTTCAGGGTTTGAAGAAATAAATCGTCTTGCTAGCTTTCTAGTCATCAGTAGCAAACAGTTCTTTGTGTTAATGCTGTAAAAGGCTACACTGATAAAACAGGAGCGTATGGTGCACTGCGCCAGGCAGCATGTTTACCACATTTGGTCCCAAATGGCCTTTTGGAAGCAGTAGCCACTGGAGTAAACCGTTTTTGAGATTTGCGGAATCCCAAATTTAAGTTATTCCATTTTTATATATAAAGCTGGCACTGAATTTCTCGGTTGCTGCTGAGCTGCCACTTTGTTTCCAAGCATGTTTTTGTTATGTTTTAACCCTCTTGGGTGGCTGAATGTGCCGGCTTGTCAAATTAAATGTTTCTCAGTGTGTTTATTAATAACTTTATAATAATACAATGCAGAAATACAGTTCAAATAGTTCCTGAATCTGTAGATTCTGCCCTTTCAAATCCATCATATCGTGAGATCATATGTGACATCTGGAGTTATGAGCCAATAAATACAAGCTGAGACTCATGCCAGCTGCCTCTCACTGTGTGTAACTGGTGGATTCATGTGTCTGTCTATATTTTGCATGAAAATGACCAAGACTCAGGAAATCACTAAGGACTGACCCATCATGTCGCCTCGGATGCGAGTGGTATGTGAAAAGTTCGCAGCCGCTGAAGTGGTTTGGGAAAACTGTGATAACGTTTACCTACTATTTTATTCATACATTCCACTACTTTTCTGAACCTAATATCCATTTCAAAAAACAATTCGCCCATATGAGTAAAGCTATATTTTCACAAGCAATATTATGAATTTCTTAAACCAGTTTTCATTTTTTCAGGCCTGATTATCTCTTTACACTGTGCTCCACGTCAAAAGTACTCTCATTACAAAGAGGGCTCAGATTGTTCTAAATATTTTGATATATAATATGTGGGTATCATATCATATGCAAGTTCTTTTAAAGGCAAATTTACAAATATGTGCAAAAACGAAGAAATGCGATCAGACCCCATAGGGTTAACATACATTGAATGTTAATGTGTAAACTAACAAAAAACTACTAAAAATGGGAAGTAAATTAGCATTTTTGAAAGTCGAGGGGGGCACATGTCCCCTCAGCATGCAATGGTTCCTACATCTATGCCTTATAAAGCAGGATACTTTGGCATAGCATGGCTTGGAGAAGGAAAAAGGACGCAGGATCATGGAAATGAATATGTTTGCAGTCACAAATTGGTCACAATTGTCATGTATATGAAATAAACTCATAATGCTGTCTTCAGAAATTAACACTGAGAATTGTTTTATAATGGCACCTTATCATCCTGAATCAAAATCTAATTGTTAGATGCCTGGAGACTCCCACCCCTCGTTGGCCTCTAGTGTAGCCAAAGTCGTGACAGCTTCTGAACCTGATTTTGGTTCTTTGGAGGCTGAAAATTAACATGAACAGTGGGACGCCGGTTACTAACGAGCTCCAGAAACGAACATTTGGCTAATTCCTCGCATTAAGGCGACTCGTGGTTTTTGACAAGTCACATTTTCGGTATAATTACAGGCACTAATGACTAATCATTGGAGCACTATGGCAGCTCTAATCCCTATTCCCCTGCCCCAACAAGAACATTTGGAGCTTCGCTGAAGCTGTAATGGCTAATTGTACGGAGCTAATTCTTGTGTTCTTTAATAATACAATCTCTTCTCCAGCGCCGAATGAAACATTCAGGCAAGTATTGATTATTTTGACATGTTACAATTCATACAAAAGGAAAACAGAAAGAAAATGCCATGTTAAAAAAGAGCATGTCAGTCATCGAGAGTTTTGTTTCAGAGGATAATTCAGTTTGAACCTGAACTCGTACAGGTCATAAAAAAATCATAAAAAAAAACATCTCAAACTCTCACAATTAAAAGATCAGAGAGAGGGAATGTGTTGCGTTTTAATTATCAACTAATTCATCCTAAATGGCACAATGTGAGTCCCATGAATTAAACAGCAAATGCGCTGTCTCATCAGCGGAGGGGAGCCATACATCTTTTTATCGGCTCACAATTAATGGCCCTACTTTTCACACCACACTAAAAAGACGAATGGCTGTCTTTCTGCTGTGACCTAATTGGAGCCTCCTGTCTTAAGTTACACTTCGGGCACAAGAGGTTGAGAGATAACTGCGGTTAGGTCAGCTAGGCTGGGAAGGCCATAGCTTAGTTAATGCTCAAGAACTCCCTCAAAAAAGGCTTTCAGATCCATTAAACTGCACCAATTATCCACTTTATTCCACTCAGTGGCTACTTCATGAGCTCCACCAACCTTACAGGTCCACTATATGGACCACTCTACCGAATGAGTTCAAGCTGAGGTCCCACAGTAAAAAATATGTCAAAAAAAACAATTAAGCAGTCAAACCTTGAGTAATTACAAGGGCTATGTTATGATCTATTTAAACCCAAGGCAGTAAGTGAGATAGTGATAAGCTAAATATGTAAAAAATCCTCCCTTATAGGGTACTTTCTATTGGGAGGATAATACTTATTACATATAATACATATTTTTGGGTATTTTTAATGCTTATTTTCAGAACCTTTAACAGCAAAAGATTCCAAACGAAAATGCCACACTTGAAATCAATTCTGGACTGTTTATTTTATCATACTAGAAAGTGAAATAACAAACAACTAAATAACAATAACTTGTCAGCATCAAGGTGTCCAGTGACCATATCCTAGGGTTCCAGTCATGTGATTTTTCCGCTGTGGCCGCCATATTTGGGACTGAACTTCCAGCTTTGCTGCTCTGCAGAAATGTAACTGTAGAGGTGAAAGATGGCTAAAATGAATCAGCTAACTTTGGAAGAGATAAATCGTTACCTTGACAAAGTCGATAAAAGGCTGTGATCCGTATACAGTTTCTCCCCCGAACTCCTGGTCCCACTTAAACTTGCGGAAAAGCTACCAAATCTGTTTTTCTGACATTTATATTTGTCTCATACTCAGCCCCTCTCCCTATTCTGGAGAGCCTCTCAGAGCGTTTAAAAGCACAGAAGCCCACCGGCTCTTCACGTCAGGGTGGGTAAAGGATCCCATGGTGTTGCATAAAGAAGAGAAATTACATTTAGATTATGTTTTGCTAATCTTAACGGCCAAGAGATAAACAGTTGTCCCCCTAACAAACAGCCGGTATAACTTACTTCTCTGTTTCTGGAGATTTAAATGACGTTTGAATAGAGAAACATAAACATTAAATATAAGACTGAATGTCATTTGGGTCGGAAAACTACATCGTGTTTGATAGTGCAGTTAGTTCCCCAGCTCCAGTCCTGCAACCCCTGCACTGCATAATTGTGGTTTCCCTGGTTAAAATCCCTTATATTATTAGCTAATCGATCCCTTCTTGAGCTGAACGAGGTGTGAACAGCAGAGAGAAACACTGAACTATACAGTGCAGGAGCTCCAAGCCTGGAGTTTGAAAACACTAAATTAAAGGTCTTCTGTCGTGTCTTGTAGGTCAATCATTTAAGAAGTACAGCGAATTGAAGGCATCACGCTAGTGCAGTCACTCCCTGATTCCGCCCTCAAAATGGGTGACTGTACAGTGTGATGTCATGCGAAATGCGAGAAATGTATTTCTCTATATGCTTCTAAAGTTTCCCTTGTACTACTGAACCAGCACCAGAGCTACAGATGCTACCAGGCAGCCTAAACCGAAAGTCGGAAGTAGAAACAGCAGCTAATGGAGGCAGGATTTCTTGCAAACAGTCAATTAGATTCACTCCTGTTGATTCCGCACCAATCAGGATGTCACAGTGAATCACATCACGCCCAGGCCCACAGACACTACTCACCCATGAACAGCCACAGAACGGTCCTATTCTTAGCTAATACTGCTCTCAGTGAGCGGAAAATGCTGACTCTATCCATTATGCAAAGCTTAATGTCATCCACAGAGCTTTAATGTCATCCACACTTTAGTGCCTCTGTGGAAGGAGGTGGAGTTTGAGTTGTGAGGGTTTTGACTGGGAATAACCGCGGGCCGTCTTAAAGAGCTTTCCACCAGTGGAGTCATCTTACACCACCTCCTGGTCTCTCTGTCTCCCCTCCGAGCACTTCTGCCACTCTTGTGGTCACGGGGCATGACCACAGAGATGCCTGAGGGAGACCGGAGTGGCCATTAGCTGAAATGACACGGGTCAAAGTACGCAAGCATTGCAAGACTGTGGTCACAGCTCTCCAATCTCTCATTTATAATTATGCATTTTTAATGGCTCAAGTAGCACAAATTATCTACATTATCTTTCAGAGGTCTTGTAATCACACTGTCATATTATTATTTGTTATTGTATTGAATAACAACCTATACAGTGTACAGTGAAATATTAGAAAATGTTCAGTATAAAGAGGTTTTAATTAAATGACAAACTGGATTTACAAATTCCTGAAGGAAATACAGAACGTACAAGACAATAACAACAGAATATTTAAGAGGAATCAATCACAAGTCAAAAAGAAGTAAATAAAATGTGGAAGAAAGGAGGCAAGGAGGGAAGAAAGAGAAAGACAGGATAAAAAATAAGAAAAGAAGGAAGGAAAAGAAAGAAAGAAAGAAAGAAAGAAAGAAAGAAAGAAAGAAAGAAAGAACAAGAAAAGGGAAAGAAGACAGAAAAAGAACAAAACAAAGAAAAAAGGAAGAAGAAAGAAAAAAGAATAGAAAAAAGAAAGAAAGAAAGAAAGAAAGAAAGAAAGAAAGAAAGAAAGAAAGAACAAGAAAAATAAAGAAAGCAAAGAAAGAAGAAAAAGAAAAGGGAAAGAAGTAAAATAGAGAAAGAACAAAAGAAAGAAAAAAGGAAGAAGCAAAGAAAGAAAGAAAGAAAGAAAGAAAGAACAAGAAAAATAAAGAAAGCAAAGAAAGAAGAAAAGGGAAAGAAGTAAAATAGAGAAAGAACAAAAGAAAGAAGAAAGAAAGAAAGAAAGAAAGAAAGAAAAATGAAGAACAAAAGAAATATTGGAAAAACTAAAACAAACGTGTAAAAGTTAAGGCACATGTTGTTGACCTCAAATAAACAGGAATTGGGCCCTAAACTGTGCCTGGCGATGCCGTGTTTAAGTGTTTCCCCTGTAGAGGTGTTTCTAACTTACTTTCACTTAGAAAGTCAACACAACATCATTCAACTGGGGTGGAGTTCAAACTGTTGCCTACTGTACTTTTTGACCGTAACACAAATACAGTTTTGGGCTCATTGTCACAGTTAATTGAGGATGAGTTTGACAGAGTACCGATACTTTCACTTCAGTGCCATTTATCTGCAGTTTTCCCAATCACTCTCGGAATCGGTTTATACGTGTATCTGCGGCACAGCTGGTTTTATATGGTTGGAAACAGAGAGTACAGACTTCTGAATGTCGATTCCACACTTTTGTACATGATTCCAACATAATGGGAGCAGATATTATGAAAACTCTGTGTTGCGCATACTTAGTTATTTTTAGCCATTCTATTTACTCTTTCCCTTTGAACTAAGATCAATCACCAACATGCAGGCACTGATAAACCTGCAGCAATTTGTGTCAGTGTTTGCTTTCTGCAAGTCTGCAACACTTTACAATAAGACTGCATTTATTAAATGGTACTTAAATACTAAATGGTACTAAATAGTTAAGGAATGTCTCAGTCAATCATTAACTAATGATAGTGATAACTAGTACATTGTTTTAGATATTGTTAAGTAGTTTATTAACATGTTAATTAATGAGACTCAACAATTAGGACAGCACTAATGAAAAATTTATTGAAACACCACCTTATACTTCCACTCACTGGCCACTTTATTAGAAACACCACCTTATATTTCTACTCACTGGCCACTTTATTAGAAACACCACCTTGTACTTCCACTCACTGGCCACTTTATTAGAAACACCACCTTGTACTTCCACTCACTGGCCACTTTATTAGAAACACCACCTTATATTTCTACTCACTGGCCACTTTATTAGAAACACCACCTTATACCTCTACTCACTGACCACTTTATTAGAAACAGCCCCTTAAACTTCCACTTACTGGCCACTTTATTAGAAACACCACCTTATACTTCCATTCACTGGCCACTTTATTAGAAACACCACCTTATACCTCTACTCACTGATCACTTTATTAGAAACAGCACCTTAAACTTCTACTCACCGGCCACTTTATTAGAAACACCACCTTATACTTCCATTCACTGGCCACTTTATTAGAAACACCACCTTATACTTCCACTCATTGGCCACTTTATTAGAAACACCACCTTATACCTCTACTCACTGACCACTTTATTAGAAACACCACCTTATACCTCTACTCACTGACCACTTTATTAGAAACAGCCCCTTAAACTTCCACTCACTGGCCACTTTATTAGAAACACCACCTTATACTTCCATTCACTGGTCACTTTATTAGAAACACCACCTTATACCTCTACTCACTGACCACTTTATTAGAAACAGCACCTTAAACTTCCATTCACTGGTCACTTTATTAGAAACACCTACCTTATACTTGAATAAAATATTTTTAGTCCTTGTTTCTATCATTAGTTAATGATTAACTGTATAGTAGTGATTATTATTATATAGTTAAGTAATGTAACGTGTTTATAAGTACCATTATCAGATGTACTCCTATTGTACAGTGTTGCCCACAAGTCCGGTCCTCTTTCCCTGAAAAGAAAACAATTTAATATGACAGAAGTAATGAAGGCTGTATTCATCAGAAGCTAAGCGATGTGTCTGTGTAGCTCGGGTCAGACAGAGGAAGGGGGAGGGACGCAGACAGGCCCATTAGCGGAACATTAACTTCATTACTAATGAAAGCAACCAGTTGCCAAACAACATCAGGACGTGGATAAGACATGCACTCCTGTCTGGGACAAGGAAGAGATAGTGTTTACAAAGAGCTTACATTACAGTACTCTAATAGGAGGTCTTAACTGCAATTTACTTGATGCTTGCGGAAACAGGAGACGCCAGTCTTGGTCTCAGTGATGAGATTAAGTTTTAGAGTGTATTTGAACAGTATATTACACACACTGTCTGCTTTATTACCTTACACCACCTTATACTTCCACCCACTGGCCACTTTATTAGAAACACCACCTTATACTTCCACTCACTGGCCACTTTATTAGAAACAGCAACTTTGTATTTCCACTCACTGGCCACTTTATTAGAAACACCTACCTTGTACTACCACTCACTGGCCACTTTATTAGAAACACTCACTTTGTACATCCGTTCACTGGCCACTTTATTAGAAATATCAGCTTTGTTCATCCACTCACTGGCCACTTTATTAGAAACACCTTGAACTTCCTCTCACTGGTCACTTTTTTAGAAACACCACCTTGTGCTTCCTCTCAAAGTCCACTTTATTAGAAACACCACTACATACTATCTTTCACTGGCCACTTTATTAGAAACACTAACCTTGCACTTCCTTTCACTGGTCACTTTATTCGAAACACTCACCTTGTACATTCATTCAGTGGCCACTTTGTTAGAAACACCTACCTTGTACTACCACTCACTGGCCACTTTATTAGAAACACTTGCTTTGTACCTTCATTCAGTGGCCATTTTATTAGAAACACCCACCTTACACTTTTACTTACTGGCCACTTTATTAGAAACAGCTATCTTGCATGTCTTACTAGTCTAGCTGATGTTAGCGTAGTCCAAAAACAATGAAAATGTATTTCTCTGACAAATAATATGTTGTTACAACATCACTAGTTAGCTCTGTTAGCTCATGAGAAACACCACCTCTAACCTCCAGTCATCTCATATTCTAAGTGTTTAATTGACTTAAATGAAAACCTAGGCAGGAATCAAGGTAAACTTCTGGGCATCTGGTGCAAAATTGCAGGATGATTCCTTATTTTTTCTGAAGTCACTATGCATTAGCAGCAGAAGTTATTTGTCCATGGCAAAGCAAAAGGCCACTCCGGGTCACCTACTAGACTGATTGGAGTTATTCGCCTGAGCAACTCTCCAAATTAAGTAAGCTCTCTGTCCTGTTTTCCCCCTCGTTTTTCCATTCTTCCCCTCATCCTTCTTACCTTTATCTCCAGACATCCAGCTTCTTTTGCCTGAAATTCAAAAACAAACACAATACAACCAGGCCACAGCAACCCCTAAATTTCCAGAAGTTCTTTAAGAGTTTTCCATTGTTGATCTGATTGGTTCTGGGGCTTTGAATGCATCTTTTTAAAATTGAAAAACTGATTTGCTTGCTCGACAATATATTAAGATTGAACCAAGATACTTCACAGTCTAAGGAATGGGGTATTTTGGCATAAAGTGGATGTCGGCCAGTAGGAAAATGCTTCATATTCACCACCACAATGTCATGGGTTCAAATCCCTTTCTTGAAATAATGCCAGAAGCCTGTACTTTCCTATATCCCTGGTTCTTAGTCTTTGCTTGCTTGAATAATGCACTAATCCCTAACTTGTAATGGAAATATGTTGCATGCATATTGTCCAGTTCTGAAGAGAAACTGTACAAAAAGCAAAAGTTTTATATGAAAGCATTTAAAGGGGAACTCCGTCGATTTTGCAAAATTAATCATTTAATGGTTTAGATGTAAACAAAATCATTCAGAGTATTTTGGTGTGAAATGTGCCTTTCTAGAGAAATTTACAGTCAAAATTGTCTGTCATTGTAGTACTAGGAACCATGTCTATATTACTAATATCACAATTTTATCTGCTGTCCAAAATGACCAGTGAACTTACATGTGTCTTGTAAGTTTTTATGTGTCACTGATAATGGTAAAATAGAGCAAAATTGAAAAAATATGTTTTCTTTGGGTACAGTTTTTTCCTTACAACGCCCTGCATGTACCTTTCCGCCCTGAACACCTTTTCCTCAATGGCCTGACTGAAGAGCCGAAAATTTACACACTGGTACTTTCATTACAGCAGAAACTGGAATCCATTTAAGAAACATTCATGAGTGAAATTAGTCGTCATTAGCGTTAAATTGCTGCATCTTCTTTGTGTTTTCTGGTTCAAATTGATATGGATTTACGATATTTTGGAAACTGACCTCCTCAAAGTCCTCTGCATACTCTGAAATCTTCCAAAATATGTAAGAAAACTGTAAAAATTAAGTGTAAACCAAAGCTGTCGCTGGTGTTGAATGGCCGTAGCTACAGGCTAGTAACAACAAAAGCACTTTAGGTTGTGCGTATTGATCTTAGTTGAGAGGTGGTTTATAGAGGAAGCACGGAACTAAACCTGGAGTAAAACTTTATACTAAAAACACATTTTAAAAAACTTTATAACAAAACTATCACAAAACAATGTCTCAGGGATCAAACAATACATTCATAACCATTTTGTGTAATAACTTAACGGGATGTAGCTTTTAGAGCCATTAAATGCGTCAGACGTCTGGTTCCTGGTACTATAATGGTGAACAATTTTGAAATTTCTCTAGAAAAGCGAATTTCACACCGAACCACTCTGATTGATTTGTTTCACATCTAAACCACTGAATGATTAAGCAATTTTGCAAAATCGGTGGAATTCCCCTTTAAATGGTTTGACAACTGGTCTCATTTCACCTCTTTAAAACAATGTCACTGCATAGGAACAGCAGCCAAACAGGAGCTCAAAGGTAAATGCCACTCACTTCATACTGATTATTAAAATGAATGATCTTCCCATTTTTGTTCTTTATGATCTGAATCAGTCTTTATTCTCCAAATTTATTCCCATATTCTACACTGAAGGCACTAGAAATCTGAGAATCACAAAATACACCTTCCTGTCATGTACCTAGCCTAAATCAAGGCCTTCAGGACGTCTATGACAGCAGGGTGATGAAGCATGCTGGCAAAATGACAGCTGATCCCCCTCAGCATCTCTTCCAGTCACTCCCCTCTGGTAGAAGATTCAGGGCCATCAAAATCAGCACAACCAGTATTCTGTATATATTAATTATTATATATCTACTCAGACCTGGCTATGTATAGATATTCATATCTGCATATGTACAGATATTCACACATTTCTTTAGCTCCTTTGGCACTGGCTCTTTATCATTCCTTCTTATTCTTTATTCTACTTATTGTATTTTTTATTTGTCCCTTAAAGAAATACTTGTTAAAAGCCTGTGTGCTTGTCTAGTACAGTATGTTACATGTCATGCATCTGTGCACTCACAACGACAAATTCCTTGCATGTGTAACATACTTGGTGAAATAAAGTGATTCTGGTTCTTATTCTTAGCCGATCATCTTCTGCTGGATCTTACTTGAAAGAAATGCAATATCTGATTTAAAGGAATCATAGCAGTATTGAATTTCAACCATTTTAAAAGGTCCACACAAGAAGACCTGGCTGAAATTCAAAAGACACATTTTCTGATTTCAGTAGGAATCTGAAAGGTGTAGTAAGAGTCAATTATATATGGTTTCTTTAGTACTTTGTCTAAAAGACATTGTCCCAAAGCAGATCTAATGACAGTTCTTAAGTGCGACAGTGTCAGGAAAAACTTCAAAAGCAGAAATGGAATCATTTTTCTGTCCATTAGCAATAGCACACATCTTTACGTTCTGTTATGAACATCAAAAGAAAACCTCTGAATAAGAGTACCTGGCCATTTGCTGCCTGATAGGCCTAGATTGTCATCAACCAAGTTGAAATGACAGGAGTGTCTATGAATGCAAAAGGAAAAACTCCACAGCAGCATGAGGAAGAACCACTGAGAGCAACCAAGACTCAAAAGGAGAAACTCCACAAGTTAAGTTACCCTTTATTTACCCCACAACAGGGAAATTCACCTCCACATTTAACCCATCCATGCAGTGAAACACCACATCCACACTAGTGAATGTACACACACTAGGGGGCAGTCAGCACACTTGCCCAGAGCGGTGGGCAGCCCTAGCCACAGCGCCCGGGGTGCAGTCGGGGGTTAGGTGCCTTGCTCAAGGGCACTTCAGTCACATACTGTCGGCTCAGGGGATTAAACCGATGACCTTCCGGTCACAAGGTTGGCTCCCTAACCTCCAGCCCTCGAGTGCCCCCAATAAGAGTATGGAGATGCAGGGGATTGAACCCTGGACCTCATACACGCAAAGCATGCGCTCTACCATTGAGCTACATCCCTACAGAGCATGCGGAAAAACCACTGAGAGCCACCAAGACTCAAAAGGAGAAACTCCATAAGAGCATGAGGAAGAACCTCTCAGAGGAACCGAGACTCAGAAGAAAAGAGCCTGAGAAAGAAACACAAAGGGCACCAAGAATCAAAAAGAAAACCCATCCTTTTCCATGCCACACTGGATAGTGCAGCTAGGATACATGTGCACCTTTAAAAACAGTGCCAAAAAGGGTTCTATGTGCCATGCCATTAAAGAACCTCTTTTGGTTCTCTAAAGAACATTTCAAAAGATGAAAGGTACCTTTCAGTGGACGATACCTTCAGTGGATGGTTGTTTACAGACCCATTTTATAAGTGATATGTGAGCATTAAGAGACTCAAAAGGAGAAGCTCTATAAGAGCTTGAGGAAAAAATACTGAGATGAACTAAAACTCAAAAGGAAAAACTACCTATGAGGATGAGGAAGAAACCTAGAGAGGAACCAGGACTGGAGAAGTTCTCTAACAATGTAAGGAAGAACCACTGCAAGCAACCAAGACTCAAAGGAGAAACTCTCTAAGAACCTGAGGAAGAACCACTGAGAGGAACCAAGACTCAAAAAGGAGAAACTCTCTAAGAACCTGAGGAAGACTCAAAAGGAGAAACTCAAAAGGAGAAACTCTCTAAGAACCTGAGGAAGACTCAAAAGGAGGAACTCAAAAGGAGAAACTCTCTAAGAACCCGAGGAAGAAACCGAGAGAACAACCAAGACTCAAAAGGAGGAACTCTCTAAAAGCATGAGGAAACACTGAAATGAACCAAGACTCTAAAAGAGAAATTCCTTAACAGCTTGAGGAAGAAACACTGAGAGGAACCTAGACTCTTTAGGAGAGACCATCCTTTTTTGGGCTGCACTGAAAGTACAGTTCGGATAAATGTAAGCCAAGTTTTCAAGGAAGATTTAAGAGATCATACAGAGTAAAGATCCAGTAATCAGTGTTAAAAGTCTGTCAAAGATCTAGTGGTCTACTGTTTGAAGATCATTGGCTGTGCTTGTTTCTATTATTAGCAACCAAAGAATTATGAGCAGAGAAATATTACAATAAAAATGGAAATGGAACTGAGGTAACAGTACCCTCACAAAGGCCTCACTGAAAGCAGCTGTTGAGTTGTGTTAGTACAGGGAAAATACATAATGGTTACAATGCAGGGGATCTAAGACTGTGATGGAATACCTCTGAGCTAAAGTTACCCAAAATTTGCATGAAAAAGGTTAATCATGCCTGAAGCTTCACACAGGACGTTGAGTAAGTCTGTTTTTGATTGATTGTGAATTGACGTCAGCACAATATACACCAACCCCAGATTCCCTATTGTAAATGATAAATTTCCGGAGATTTTTTGTATCCTTAGTCATCAGTACAGCGGTTATCTCCAGTGTCCTGTGTAGAAGAGTGCTGGAGATAAGCTGAAGCAGCTGTGTTCTGCAGTGGTGAGGTCCTCCGCAGGTGTGGAATACTAATGAGAGGTGGGTTCCTCTGGGCTGAAGGATCGAAGCGATTCTTTCAGCCCCGCTCTTCTCCGGGGCTTGCTGCTCTGGGACAGCTGTGGATGATTCAAGGAGTTTGGACACCAGAGGTTCCAGACTCAACCTTGACCTTATCTACTGAAGGGAGCTGGACACACCTCTCCCATTTCTGCCGAGAAAGCTTGTTGGGCCTCCTCTAGGTCTCAAATTTCATTAAGAATAAAAAACTAGCTTGTACCAAAACATCTCAAGATCATATGGAGTTTTAAATATTCATATAATGTGACTTATATGACTTACATAATTAAACTTACATAATTAACATATATATCATTAAACGGTCATATGATAATTCGTAAAATCTTTGGGTTGTGGATGTTGGCAAGCGCTCACAACCACAACCATTAGCAATATAATATTGAAACCATGATTTGGAACACCAACTGCCAGCTTTAATTTACAAATCACGCTCATTCGTCATGCACCGACTTCTTAAGATTACATGAAGGAAAGTGCTGCTATCGTTATAAACGGATGGTTTTCGGTCCAAAGCAGAACATATTGGTAACGATCAGATGAGCAAGTTATGAATGGCTCCATCATGGTCCAGCAATGCCCTACACGCTGTCATTAAAGAGAATTTTACAGGGGAGTGTTGGAAATATCACCAAGCTTCAGAAACGTCTGTACACGACCTAAAGTGATGCAGCCAATAACCGTTTTGGTTATTAGTGCAGATATTCACACTGGAGGAAACGCCCAATCTATTTCTTATTTTTACCCCTACCCCTAGTTTTTATGTCTACTTTGCCCCTTGGAATTGAGTTACAAGGGGTATTAGTTGGAATCTTCCCCTATAAAATGGGATCCTCAAATAAAAAAGAACATTACTTCATTAACAGCTACTAGCGCTGCTCTGTAGGTGACCCTGCCAGTCGGCAGTGATAGCAGAGGAGGGTAAAGTTCAGCAACCTCACTGCTGGTCTTTAGTTTCCTTTAGGGAATTATATACTTTTAAAGAGGGACAATTATCTATTATCGCCCACCAGTAACTCTTTGGCGATATGAAGCTAAAGTCAGATATTCTCCAGCTTCTCCTTCAAATTTTCCTGTTATACGTTAAATGGAGCAGCAGTTACATTGTGGCGCTTCAGGTGTCAATACTGCTGGACTATTTAAGGTGGAATGGATAATTTAGTTAGCTAGCTAGCTACCAAGATGAGATTATCATACTATTGGCGATTTTTATGCTTATTATGAAGAAAAGGACCAAAATACATTGAAACAACATTAAACGAAGATAAAACAATGATTATTGTATTTTTTTAACAGAGAAAATTTTCACATTTGTGGGTTTCTTTGGTCACTTGAGCAGCCATCTTACAAGTTTTTTTCTTTTTTGCTCTTTTCACTCTGTTTGGAGTGAGTCTCTGAAAATCCTTCATTTGGAGAACCATGTAGCCCTAACACGTCACCCTGCCCCTCTATCTCAACAAAAATTGGGACACCCGTGCAAAACAGTGGGCTAAGGGCTAAGTGGTTGGGGAGAGGGGTAAAATGGAATTTGGCCAAAGACTTTCATGTCTGTGTTTCTTTTGCACCTGGGGTTCACAAACCTTCTGAGACTAGGTCCATCAAGTAGAGATAGTGTTAGTCCCAAAACCCACCAAGTATTTTATGAAATGAAAAATGACATAATATGAAAACAACTTGTTAAGTAAGTCCATTGGTCTTTAACATTTTAAGGCACTGATTCCAAATGCAGTCGATCAAATTTGAGGTCCAAATTTTCCTTCATTAGTTTAGAAAAATTTGGTTAAAAAAGGTGGTTCTTCAGGGGTTCTTTAGTAAAGACAATGATTCTATATAGAACCATAAACACTCAAAAAATGCAGGGGGTCCTTTGCATGTTCAAACAGTTGATGGAAAATGTGTTGTATATGGTTCTATGTAGAACCTTTTTGAAAAGAGATCTGCTATTGTTACGATGTCAAGCTGGTTACAGTTGAAGAACTCTTTTTGATGCTGTATAGAACCCTTTTCAAAAAGGTTTTATATAGAACCATATACAACACATTTTCCAATCTAAAGAACACTTTCACAATGCAAAGAGCTATTTAAGTATACACAAGATTCTTTGAGTGTTCATGGTTCTATATACAACCATTTTCTTTACTAAAGAACCTTTTTTTTAAGTGTGTAGGCTTTCCTTGCTATAGCAGTTTATCTCCACCCACCTTAAATAAACATAATTAAAGTGTAGGGTCACCCCAAGCAAAAGCATTTTAGTCTAAAGTCCAAGTCGGATAAATAAAATGTGTTTTGAACTCTGAATGTGAGCCAATTTGGTAGAATGACCCATAAAAGGTAGGTGGAGCTCATAAAGTGGGCAGTGAATAGAAGCACAAGGGAGAGGTTGTCTAATCAAAAACTATTTCCTTGTTCATTTCCATACAGGAAAGTTTCAAAGTGATGATGAAAGGATACCTGCAATGTTCTCTTGAAATAAAACAATAAACTAGAAAGCAGAAAACGCATTTATCTGATGCAACTGTGAACCACAGACAGAGTGTGAATGTGAGTCTTTATTGTAGTTTCAGGCTTTGCAGCTGTCCTTGATGTGGTTTACACCCTGAATTTTTGTTGCAGTGAGGAAAGCTAGTTATCCTCCAGGGTTTGGGAGGAATAACTCCAAGCCACTTTTCTCGGCAGTCTAACCTATTTTGGTCATCCCCTGCCACCAATTACTCCGACCTCCCCTAAAAGTAAGGCTTTTTAAATTTCTTCTCAATAATGGCCCAACAGAAGGATCAATAAATCTGAGGTAAACAAAAAAGAAGGTACAGGTTGTGCAAGGCAATTTGTCGGCTGTTTGAGAGGAACTTAATGTGTCAAAGAAGTGCTAAAACACAGTGTTTTTTAATTATTTACTGGACAATCAGCCATAACGTTAAAACCTCCTTGTATCTAGACACATTGTCCATTTTTTCAGCTCCACTGACCATATAGGTGCACTTTGTAGTTCTACAGTTACAGATTGTAGCTCATCTGTTTCTCTGCATACTTCATTACCCTGTTCTTCAGTGGTCAGGACCCCCACAGAGCAGGTATTACTAGGGTGGTGGAATATTCTCAGCACTGCAGTGACATTGACATGGTGGTGGTGTGTTAGTGTGTGTTGCGCTGGTCTGAGTGGATCAGACACAGCAGTGCTGCTGGAGTTTTTAAACGCCTCAGTGTCACTGCTGGACTGAGAATAGTCCACCAACCAAAACTATCCAGCCAACAGCGTCCTGTGACCACTGATGAAGGACTAGAAGATGACCAACACAAACAGTGCAGCAGCAGATGAGCTACTGTCTGTGACTTTGTGTGATCATTAGCTACACTACTGAACTTTACCAAATGTTTTGGTGGTGACAATTTTAGTTCATTTTGAGCAGAACTCATACATGACTGGCAAAGACAGTTTAAACAGTTGTACACACATAAAATCATAATATTTCCCGTCAAAACACAAAAAAGCACAAAACATGTGTTTCGGATTAATTTCAGTGGATGGTACAAAACTTCAAAAGTCCTCTGGTTGCAACAATAAAAAATGGTTCTTAAAATTCTTTTTTAATTCACCAAAAAAACCTGGCATCTCACCACCTTTTAGAAACTACTACACTGTGTATTCTACTTGTCCAACGGTTCTCCGAATATCCACATTTTATGGTCCATCTGAGACCACATCAGTTTCCATATTTTTGCCAAATTCATAATCAGGACATGGCACCAAGCCTCCACAGGACCAAAGCTGCCAAGGAAATCACAATCCCCCTTCAGCTGTGAACACTTTAGGCAAGTTAATTTCGTCACTCCGCTCCCCTGCTAAGCTGTCAATTAGAGAGGCTTTTCGACTTCTGTCGCCGCCTTCTGGAGCCCATTCTGCTCTGGCACGGCACATTCTCCTCCACCAACTGTTCGGAGCCACGAGCTCGCAGTCTCCTCAGAGCCTGCCGGAGAAGCAGATGCTTCTCAATTTCTGTTTACATTCGTCCAGCCCCGACTGGCCAGTCAGTTCATGACCTGTGGGTCAAGGACTGGTGGCAGTTAGCATAATGGTAGTGTTTTACTAACGGTCACAATAAAAATATAGTATGTATAATATACATACATACCTTTTGTGTATTATGTATTCAGCATCAACTTATATTCTATAACAAAGGGCACAGGGAGATTGATATGGGATGGTAGTTAGCATGCTACCACTATTAGCGCTAGCTAGTGTTACCTGAGCAATATTTTGGCAAGGTAATACTCCTAAAAATACCATTCAACATATATAGTTTGCATTCTGGTGCATATAGGAGGTACCGGAACCTTTGCCACCAGAAAAAAACTAGGACTGTGCTTTTTCCATTGGCCACTAGTCCACTACCAACGGTTCTAGTTTAACCTCTTAAACTCCTTGGAACCACCGGTGGTTCCAAAATGCACTTCGTCATATTCTTTATAACTTTCATATTTCATAAGCTACATTCAAAAGGTGGGTGTCATATGACAGCTGTAACTGTCTTCTTTCCAGTCAAATAGATGGGTGATGTAATTTTAAACCCTTATAATAGAAGAAGCTGAACTCTGAAACAAAATTTGCATTTATTTCATGCAGTTACGGAATAATTTGCCTTATGATTTAGTCATGTAAATTCAGATGGACAAACCAAAATATACCCTGGAGAATAAGAGGTTAATAGGTTTTGGTACCTGCTCAAGATTGCTACTAAGACCTAAAGGCACTCAAAGATGTTCTCATATAGCAGAGGTCAGCAACCCAAATGTTAAGAAGAGCCATTTTGTTGATTTCAACAAAAATCAAACCATCTTGGGAGTCACAACATTTTATGTCCATTTTACCATCTTGGCTGTAAATATGTCTGAGTATGTGCTTATGTACTTGTATAGGCTACAAATAACACAGACTTACTCCGTTCTGCTTTAAGCTTTAGCTCAGCTATAGCTGCTTTTCTCACATCTCCAGCAGGAAACTTTTCCACAAAAGTGGTATAGTTTCTTGTAAAATGTTGTAGAATGTTTCAACATTCAATACTTTATGAGGCTGTAGTCGCTTCTCATTCGCCAGCTTCTTGTTCGAATATTCCTGTTACACCTTAAATGGTGCCTGAGGCGCCAGAATATAATTGTTGCACCATTTAAGGTGGAACGGGAAAATTGGAACAAGAATCTGGCAAATGAGAAACTGACTTCAGCTTCACGACTTTGTAGTGTTTGACAGTTTCTCATTGCAGATTAAACGTATCAGGAAACCAGCTGAGTACTTATGAATGCAAATAAGTCCATTCATCTCCAAAATATCTAAAGTTCATCTTAAATCTCTCTCTTTGCTGTTTCGTTAGCTAGGTTAGACTGTTGTCTGCGTTACTATGCTGACCAGCAGTCTGCTCACCAACCTTCAGGGTTAAATGTGACAGAGTCTCACATTGATTAGTGAAGAATTTACTCAACAATGTTTGCCCATTTCTCAGTAACACTGGTTTCATCTGTAAATGTTTATAAAGATTGAGGAGAACTTCCAACTGAAGACAGACAAAGCTTTAGCCCAAATGACCAGACATTACTCATTTTGTAGTTTTCATTGTTTTTCCATGTCTCAAAGCCTTTTCTGCTCTTTTTTGTTACCAGTATTTTAGTCTTACATTGCGGGAGGCAAAGTCACATGTTCTCAATACTGGGTTGAACATGTTCCCCCCTTCCCTGCTTGGATTATGCCTCTGCCAATAACCATATGGCTACATATTAGCACAGTCACATATACAGTATGAGATAGTCATGGCTGATATTGAAGACGCACGAGTGTTGAGTCACAAACTCATTGCAACTCATTGAAATTCTTCCACCGTCTGCTCGTGTGTTTCATGTCCTGGATACAGAAGCCCTCTTGATTTGTCACATCTTCAGAAATACCAGGGAGAGTTAAACACATGCAGTGCTGCATGGTAAATCCCCTTAACCTTTCAGAATTTTCGCTCTGAACATTTTCCGCATTGAGCCGAAGTTGCTTGCAGGTTTTTCTTCTTCTTCCGCTTCTGCTTCTTATTCCTCTTCTTCTTCTTCTTCTTCTTCTTCTCCTTCTTCTGCTTTCTCCCCCACCAATTACCGCGAGTGGCGGCAGTGACTGATTTCCAGGCTCCAGCTGTGACAGCTAGCTCTGCCCACGCTTACGCTCCCGATCGAGCTCTGCCGCGTGAGTTAGCACGTCTATGCAGGCCAGATAAGACGGTGCTGGGAGGGGAGGAAAGCTGGAACCTTCTGCGGGTGCCGTCTGCTCTCCTGGGCTGCAGGGTGAGAGAGACAGAGCTAGAGAGAAGGTGGGGGAGCATGCTTGACTGAATTTGCTCGAGTGCTTAGCTAAAGAGGACTGGTTGGCTTGGTGGTGGTCTTTCAGAGGTGCCTTTTAAGCCATGAGGTCCAGAGTGAAACAAACAAAGCAATAAATGGCCTGTAAATGTCATTATCAGACTAAGAGCATAAAGAAGAAACACTGAGAAGAACAAAGACTCAAATGTCAAATGGAAAAGCTACCTAACAGCATGAGGAAGAATCATGGAAAGGAACCAAGACACAGAAACTACTAAAAGGGCATGAATAAAAAACACTGAGATAAACTAAGACGCAAAAAGTCCCTAAGAACATGAAGAATAAATACTGAGAGGAACCAAGACTCAAAGGAAAAACTCTAAGATGATGTAGAAGGAACACTGAGAGGAACCAAGACTTAAAACGTCTCTAAGATGAAGTAATACTGAGAGAACCCTGAGACTTAAGAGCCTGGGGAACAAAGACTCACAAGGAAAAACTCCCTAAAAGAACAAGGAAGAACAACTGGGAGGAATCAAATGGAAAAACTCTTGAAGAGCATGAGGAACAAACACTGGAAGGAACCAAGACTCAAAAGGAAAAACTCCCTAAGAGCATAAGGAAGAAACAATGAGAGGAACCAAGACCCCCATGGTCTCTAAGAGAAAGAAATACTGAGAGAACACTGAAACTTAAGAGCCTGAGGAACCAAGACTCACAAGGAAAAACTCCCTAAGAGCAGGATGAAGAACAACTGGTAGGAACCAAATGGAAAATCTCCTTAAGAACATGAGGAATAAACACTGGAAGTAACCAAGACTCAAAAGGAAAACTACTTAAGAGCATCTACACGAAACACTGAGAGGAACCAAGACTTAAAAGGTCTCTAAGAGGAAGAAATACTGAGAGAACACTGAGACTTAAGAGCCTGGGGAACAAAGACTCACAAGGAAAACCTCTCTAAAAGAATGAGGAAGAACAACTGGAAGGAATCAAATGGAAAAACTCTTGAAGAGCCTGAGGAACAAACACTGGAAGGAACCAAGATTCAAGAGGAAAAACTCCCTAAGAGCATAAGAAAGAAACACTGAGAGGAACCAAGCCTTGAAAGGTCTCCAAGAGGAAGAAATACTGAGACCTAAGAGGTTGGGGAACAACGACTCACAAGGAAAACCTACCTAAGAGCATGAGAAAGAGCAACTGAGAGGAATCAACTGACAAAACTCTTTAGGAACATGAGGAACAAACACTGAGAGGAACCAAGACTTAAAAGGAAAAACTCTAAGAGCATGTAGAAGAAACTCTCAGAGGAACCAATACTTGAAAGGTCTCCAAGAGGAAGAAATACAGAGAGAACACTAAGACTTAAGAGCCTGAGGAACCAAGGCTCACAAGGAAAAACTTCCTAAGAGCATGAGGAGGAACAATACTAGGAGGATTGGAAAAACTCTTGAAGAACATGAGGAACCAAGACTCAAAAGGAAAAACTCCCTAAGAGCATAAGGAGGAAACACTTAGAGGAACCAAGACTTGAAAGGTCTCCGAAAGGAAGAAATACTGTAAGAACACTGAGTCTTAAGAGCCTGAGGAACCTTGTGAGGAAGATTCACAAGGAAAAAATCCCTAAGAGCATGAGGAAGAAAAACTGGGAAGAATCAATTGGTAAAACTCTTTAAGAACATGAGGAACCACAACCTGAAACGGAACACATCCTGCTCTGGATTTATGAAGCAAAAATGTTTACAAGGACAACAGATCACACAGAAGAAACATCTGTGAGATATCTTGTGGACTACTGATTGTACTGGACATATATAGGACGTTAAACATGGTAGGTAAGGTGTAAATGGCATTTGAGTATGAGGTCAATAGTTCACATTCTAAGGATGTCCCATACATTTTTCATTACCAGCTTGGGATTTCTCTCTGTTTATCTGATCTAGCATAAGAGGCATTGATCAAATGGCCAAACAACCAAGGATGTTTTTGGAGCCAACTTCTTTCGAGCAAACACGTCCTTATGATCATTTAGATATCCCTTTAAAAACAGAAGCTCATCAAATCTCTGTCCATGCACATGGCCTGCAGCAGGATGGGGGCGGTGCAGGGTATCCAGCAAGGTCTCACAGATCATGAGTATGGAAACAGCAAAGAATGAAAAGGAACGAACGAGGGATGAAAGTCAAAAAGGGCCCAAAGAGAGGTGATGATAGATTAGCCAAAAAGAAGAAATGCGAGAAAAGAGATGGACGAAAAGGTCAAGAGCGGAGCATGTTCGCTGACCTCTCGCTCTCTGTTCATGTAGCCCATTAACGGTCCGCCGGACAAATATTTGCTGTTCTCCAAATCTACAACGGCTGCACAAAAGCAGGCAGGTTAAAGCTGTTTGCCGACAGCCAGAGTGGAAATAAATAATAGAAAAGACACTCTATCACTGAGTCTCTTTGTTCTCCTTGGCGCCAGCTAAAATGGCTCTCGAGATTCAGGGGCTGTAGCCTCTGCTGGATCACCTGGCAAACAGATGAAAGAGAATTCCTAAAAACAGCAAAATAACTCTATACAGGCAATAAATATAGATACTCAGGCAAAGTAATAGCATTTAATAAGAACTACTTGGTATTTTTTCACTAATATAAAAGGCACATATGTTTAATGTATATGTAATACAATGTATAACATATTTAATGTACATATAATACAGTACAAATATCACTGTTGAATCTCCAAAACCTCCAAAATGATAACTTTACAGGAGAAGGAAAAGAACATACATTACTTTTAATGTATGTCAATGAAACCAGACTTTTTTCCAAGTAATTCTGGGTCATTTCTTTTGGCCCATTCAAGAGGAAATTTATGCACAACGTAAAGGGCAACAGGCGTTTTCAAATAATGTCAAAAACTGAAAAACAACAACAATGGAGATACGAGGTTTTGTTCCAACAGAAGTTGGGAACACCTCAGCTGCTCGACAGACCAGGGTCTCCATTACTATACTGCGCTTTAGAATGCAACACATGTTTTTAATTGAAGACAAGTCTGGTTATTGTCTTGTTGAAACAACCAAGGATGTCCCTGAAAAAGATGTTATCTAGATGGCATCATATGCGAATGTATCCCTCACCATTAATGTTGCCTTCATAGATGTGCAAGTTTCCACATCAGCGATAGACACTGGCTTTTTAACATTGCATTGATAACAACTGTGATAGTCCTTTTCTTCTCTTGACCAGAGAACCTGATGTCCTTTTTTGAAAAAAAAGAGAGGTGGATTCATCAGACCATAGCACGGATGAGCTTTGGCCCAGAGAAGTTGGCGGCATTTCTGGATCTGGAGTTTTCAAAAATGAGGTCTTTCTGGTTTTATTTGCATTTTACCTACTATCCCATCTGTTTTGGAATTAGGTTTGTATTTCTAAGTAGAAAGTCACATTATGTTTGTAAATTTGAAGCAAATAAATGCAAAACCAAAAGTGTTTCAATACTTGTTTCCCCTCACAAAAAAAAACAATCATCACAAACACATAACATATATTTTGCAATGTCTTATTTGTGATAAAAACCCATCCCAAAGCTATGCCACTGCATCAATTGCTTGATTGTTTACAGATAAGAAGCTCACAGATTGGCTTATTCCTTTTTTAAAGCACATCAGCTCAAGAGGGTCATGTTTCGTCTTCCACTCAAGGGATCTGTCATCACCTCTGGGCTCATTC
The DNA here is from genome assembly GCF_904425465.1 of Colossoma macropomum. NCBI lineage: Eukaryota > Metazoa > Chordata > Actinopteri > Characiformes > Serrasalmidae > Colossoma > Colossoma macropomum. The sequence goes on from NW_023494805.1 coordinate 36,565,312, forward strand.
AGCTTGAGGCCCGTGAACTCAAATCAGCCTTTTATGCGTCCCCCCCTCCCTCTCATTCTACTACACCATGAAAAATTACCAGCCCATCTCCTTTTCAAAAGTAATTGCCCACACTCAGTGGAAGAGGCTATTGCTTCTGATTGACTATCGTTCCACTTAAGTGGTCACTCTGCAGTCCAGCGACTTATTCTCTGATTATGACGCAAAGATGGGTTGAAATAAAGAAAATGAAGCAGTTCTAAGGTGTGCTATATATACAGAGTCCTTCTTGGTGAAGATTTTGTTAGATTTGTGTAGTCAGTAATTTTAATAGGTCACTAAAATATATTTGAATGAGTAATTAATACTGATACGGTCAGTCATTGGTGATTTACATCTAAAAGAGTCATTTAATAGTTTCAAAAGTTGGTTGATATTTGGGTGAGCATCTTATTTTCATATTGTCGATCTGTCATTGTCTGCCTAGCAACAACAACAAAAAAAAACACTTACAATCCACTTCGTTATAAACTCCTACCTTGTAGGTCCACCTTCCTCTCCTTCAACAGATTCTGACCACCAAATAGTGTTTTTATAGCGGGTGCGGAGCCAGCATTATACACCCTACAATGTCAGTGTCACTGCTGTGCTGAGAATGATCTACCACCCATATAATATACAATCAATAGAGCTCCTGTGGTCAGAAACTGACCAGTGATGAATAGGGTATAATGTGGTCAACAAATACACAAGGCATAGAGCTGTGTTCTGTAATTGTGCCTATATTAGACAAAGCGGGGAACCCTCATGGCCTTCTAGGCCATGATCAGTGGCCTAGGACTACTGTGAATTTAAAAAAAATGTAACTGATAATAATGTGGCCGGTGAGTGGACGTGCAAGGTAGGTGTTTCTAATAAACCGGCCAGTGAGAATGGAAGTACAAGGTAGGTGTTTCTAATAAAGTGGCCAGTGAGTGGATGTACAAGGTTGGTATTTCTAATAAAGTGACCAGTGAGTGGAAGTACAAAGTAGATGTTTCTAAAAAGCGACCAGTGGGTGGACGTAGAATGTAGGTGTTTCTATTAAAGTGGCCAGAGGGTGGACGTGTAAGACTTGTGTTTCTAATAAAGTGGCCAGGGCGGTGGATAATAAAGGGGGTGGATGTACGAGGTAGGTGTTTTCTAATAAAGCGGCCAGTGAGATTGGACATACAAAGTTTATATTTCTAATAAAGTGGCCAGTGGGTAGGAGTACAAGGTAGGTGTTTCCAATAAAGGGACCAGTGAGAGCAGAAATAAGGTTGGTATTGCTAATAAAATGTCCAGTGGGTGGATATTCTAGGTAGGTGTTTCTAATAAAGCGGCCAGTGAGAGTGGAAGTACAAAGTTTGTGTTTCTAATAAAGTGCCCAGTGGGTGGACATACAAGGCATCTGCTTCCAATAAAGTGGCCAGCGAGAATAGAAGTACAAGGTTGGTGTTTCCAATATAGTGACCAGTGGGTAGGAGTACAAGGTAGGTATTTGTAATAAAGTGGCCAGTGAGTGAAAGTATAAAGTGTTGCTTCTAATAAAGTGACTGGTGGGTAGGAGTACAAGGCATGTGTTTCTAATAAAGTGGCCAGTGAGAGTGGAAAATACAAAGTTGATGTTTTTAATAAAGTGGCCAGTGAGTGGAGGTACAAGGTAATTGAAGCTAATAAAGTGGGCAGTGATTGTGCTTTATTTTAAAAAAAAATATTTTCGACTCCTTTCTCACCAGACTTGAACTGGCACTGAACTGCCCCAGAAGTCCTGCTGAACACTGAACCTCGGATAAAGAGATGGCATCTTCCCATCACTGCGCAGCTCCTGGGTCTGCTGGGGGGTGATCAACTTGGCTGGAAGAGCTGACGGACTGGAAGCTGCCAATTTGATTAAAGCCTGTGGGTTTGGATGGCTGTGCTTCATGAAGCCCAGACCCTGAGAGTACAACAGGCAGCTTTGTGCAGAGCATAGACAACCTTGGGAGTATTTTGGGAAATTTCTAATGAAATAAATAGGCAGACGGTTCAGGATGGGCTTTGTAGCGTGTTGGAAGGCATTAATATTAAAGTCACGTAACGCATGCGTGTACAGCCAAAGTCATTTTGATGCGGCATATGCCACTCTGTGTGCCACCCGTTTCGGCACGCAATTCCGCTATACTTGCTGTCTACGCTACTGTTTACAAATCTGCAGAAATATTTATGGCCTATCAATGCCCCGACTTGAGAGTTAAAACTTTTAAAAGAAAGCCAGGAAGATGGAAAGTGTCCTCATTCCGAGAGGCTATCGCAATTTGGTTCCTGCAAATTGACCATTATACCCGTGTTGAAAGTCGTTGCTGTGTGACACTGGGGGGTAAGGCAAGGCAAAGAGCATGAAGCTGATTGTTGTGCTGTGAAATGGAGATTACTTTCAGAGAGTACACCAGCCATCAATCGTTCACATTCATAGCCGGATGACTAATGTCGCGTTCATGGCAAATAAGTCGCTTTGGTGGAGAATTGTATTTCGGAATAAACAAGTTTTTAATGAACTTGGATTCCTCAGGGGGGAATTGCCATTATTGTGATCCTCCTAGAAAATAGAAATTGAACTCCAGTGTATGAGAGGATATGAAAAGCAAAGCTAGAAGCCAGGAGTGTTAAGGCTACAAGTGGGATGTAAGCATTTTAGAACCAAATCATGCTACTCTACAGAGAAATTGCTCTGTGAATATATAATACATTTCCGGCAGCAGAAATCTGAGGTAGTTAGTGTAATTAATATTTACAGCACTCCTACTGTAATGTATATTTTGTACTGTATTTTTAAAAGCAGTACAAAGCTGTATTATTTCAAGACAGTATATTACTGTAGTCAACAATATCTTCTTTTTCGAATATCATATATTTGCACATCTTAGAAAAAGACAGAGATATAAAAATTGCAGGGTAATTCCACCTTAAATGCTCAGACAGCTATTCTTTCAAAAGCTAATTTTGCTAGAAAAACCAACATTGGATGCTGGTATGCTGGTCAGCAGCAATGGACATTAATGTGCTGATCGCCATCAAAACCAGCATATGTTTTGTTGGGGATGCTGGTATGCTGGGTGACCAGTCAAACTAGCACCAGACCATCAAAAACCAGCTTGGATTCTGGAATTTGGATGCTGGTATGCTGGGTGACCAGCTAAACTAGCACCAGACTAGCATAAACCAGCCTAGCCCAGTATGGAATGTATGCTGGTATGTGCAGTTTTTTTCAGGTGGGTAGTGCCCAAAGAATAATTATTTTAAGATTTACCACTATTTTACCTTCATCAACACTACATATGAAATCTCTTAAGACTCACAGAGGTTCACTGATCCTTTTGGGTAATAAATAAAACATCTGGTTCCTATCACCACTGCAATTCTCTACAATTCTCTACTACGGACCATTTCACACCAAACCACTCCAAATATATTGACATATACTGAAATTTGGAATTCCATTTAAAGTCATGGTTTGTTAGCAAACATTAACACAGCCCAGAACTGCTGGCTGGAGTGGGTTGTGATGTGCAGACTGATCTGGGTGGCAGCAGTCTCTAATTACTGGTTGGGTGGTCGTAAATATCACCATCCTACAGCGCTGCAAAATACAATTTACTGGTGTGCCCTTCAAGCCTGCTCAGCCAAGAGAAGTAATCTGGGTAGAGGGGTATGCTGTTCAATCAAACAATCATGGAGGCCGGCCATGGCACACACACACGCCAACAAGACACACTTTCAAAAGTCTGTTCTAAGATTGTGAGGGTACAAATAAACCTTGATGCTCAAAAATGTCCCAAAATAATGTCAGATTAAGACTGGTTTTCATTATTGGTTCATCTTTATGGCAGAACTTGCGATACTGATACTGTTGAAGGCAGTGATATGGAAAAACTGGCTAATTTGGACAATCAATGACAAAATTGTGTGCTGGGAGCATCCCGATCTCAGACATTCTAGAAGAGTGTTTTGATGAGTCAAAGCATTTACATGATCCAACACTCATTAATAACTGGGTCAAAGCAATGCAGGGCAAGGGCAATGCATTCTAAGGGGTTCAAAAATCCAACATTTCCACCTATTTCAGTCCATGAGATGTAAATAAAGTCATTGAGAGTGGTTTGATGTGAAATGGTTCATTGTGGAGAAACTTACCGACTCACACTTCTTTACAGTGGTGGGGTTAAGAACCAGGGATCACAAATATAGCCATTTTATTTACTATCAAAAATGTCCAATGAACCTTCACATGTCTTTTGAGGTTTCACTTATAATGTTGCTAATGGTAAAATGAAAAATAAGGTAAATGTGAAAAATAGGCTTTCTTGGGGAATATTTGGCCTTAAATACTTATACTGTATACATAGCTCTCCACCATAAATAGATTTTAAAAATTACTTTAAAAAAGTCTTTAGAGACATTGAGACACCCCATCCCCACCACTGTCAACAACTCTGACTTAAGTTTCTCTAGAATGGATCGCTTCACGTCAAACCACCCTGAATGACCTGCTTTTTATTGATTAAATTATACAGAAGTTAAGAAAAATTGGTAGAAATCTTCTTTAACATATTGCAAAGCATACTGCAGTAGCTATATGTAGCAATGTAGTATTGTGGCTCATCCATACATCCATATATCCGGCTAGCTGTAACGCTCACCCTGTTCGTCGATATGCGACCCTCACAAACAAAAAACCTCCATCTCGCATGGCTTATCCGCCTACAGCAGTTCTCAGCAACATGCTTGCAGTGAGCACAGTCAGACATATTGATCTCGGTGGGGCTAATGGACATCTGGGTAGAGACTGGAGATACTGAAGAGACCACAGCGTAATGGGATCAAAAGCCTGGAGTTCATTCAGCTCCTTGACAGCATCAAGTCAGAGGATCAAACAGATTGAGGTCCAAGGGATCGCTACACGGCTTCTCGCGATGTCGAGCACATTTTAAGTGTGATATATTAAGACGGGAAACGGCCCCCTGGAGCCATGTCCAAAATAACTTCGTTCCGCGTTGCATGCGCAGATGGTATCTTTTGATGAGGCTCATGGCGAGTTGCTGCGTATCTCTTCCCGGCGGGTTAATCACACCCGAAATGAGCGTGTCAGCCGTTTACTGGAGAGGGAGGAGAGGGAGGAAAGTGGGGTCGTGACCCTGTGTGGAAAGTGTGAACACATGGAAATTCAGAGTAAACATGGCTGTTGTTCATGACCAAGACCTCTTCTTGTCCTCTCAACCCTGTAAGACCAGGGTTCTGAGCTCAGACCCAAAGGCCAAGAAGCACTGGCATTGAACCTGCCCTAAAACAGCCAATTCAACCAGATGAGCAACTGAGTCAGGCATACTGGAGCAGGGAAAATCATTCTAGACCAATGATTTCTACCCCTGGTACAAATAGAGGTGTCGGTTAACCTTGTCAGACCATCCATTACATCGGCTGAATGGAAATCAACTTGGATATTTGAAATTAAACATTAACAGGAGCATCATTAGAGATTTATGGATAGGAGGGCTAAGCCTTTACTAAGGGGGTCTGGGGGCATGCTTCCCCAGGAGGATGTTTTTTATGGCCCAAAAATGTCTGTTCCTCAAGAACATTCAGAGTACAAATATGGGTAAAATTTACAAAAAAGTTGGCACAGAAGATCTGTTTCTTCATAGTGTATTAGGTACAGATCTTTCATGACTCAAGTACTATATCTGTCCACCTACACAGATCAAAGATCAAACCAAGGTGATAAAGTCAAGCAATGCTATCACCTCTCTCTTAGATAAGTCCTAATAGCTGCAGGTTATTCAAATAAACAGGTTGTAGATCGGTACAGTCTCAGTTTGTGCAAGAAGATAAAGTGTGATTGTGATCTGTAGTTGCATTTGCATGTTTAATAGTCTAGGTGACTTGATCATAGTGACATTTGACAGATTATATGTTCTCAATTATTTTTCATATTGTTTCACAAAGGAGGATATACAGTTTTAAGGGAGTAACATTTCTACAAATTCGATATTTAGGCGCTTATCCGTCTGGGTCGCGGTGGGGTGCGGTCATTGAGCGGAAGGCAGGAAACACACTGGACAGGTCGCCACTCCATCACAGTGCCACTATTTCATAGCAAAATAACACACACACACACACACACACACACACACACACACACACACACACATCTTCTAAGCCACTTATCCTTATGGGTTGTGGGGGGAGCTGGAGCTGCAGCCATTGGGTGGAAGGCAGGATACACCCTGGACAGGTCACCAGTCCATCACAGGGCAGACAGACAGACATATACACTCACACCTAGGGGCAACTTAGCATGTCCAAGTGGCCTGACTGCATGTCTTTGGACTGTGGGAGGAAACCCAGAGAACACGGAGGAAACCAGCCGAATAATAATGTTTTAATATTTTCATTTTTTTCGTAATGAATAACTTGAATAAATTCAGTTTTTTCACCTAACGGGCCTTCTACAGAGCTGCCACCTCTTAATTACCATCTACAGATTCACGCCCTGCTATCATATTATATTCTACATGTGGAGGCATGACAGCACAGTTGAATAATGAAGAATAACGGTTGATTTGAACTAATAATGTACATATGTTATTATTATATTATTTAGGTGGGCTAATTAATATTTAATTGGTGTTGAAGCACCCCTAAAATTGGCCTAGCAATGCCCCAAAATCAAATATAGTTTTTCCTAGTAACGCTGTTGTCAGATTAACTAGGTCACTATCTGTATGTGTAATGTTGAGACTCTGAGTTGAGCTGCTAGCGAGCAATGAGGGCTTTTAGAGGGTAAGGGGTGAATACAATTTACACTTCTCCACAAAGGTGGTCGTACCAAGATGAAACAAACAGCACTGCAACTTTCTTTATATCAAAAATTCTGTACAGTTGCCAAAATGAAAAAATAAATTAAACATAATAAAACAAGTTTTACACTGTTAACTTGCTTGCTTATCAATGAAGATGAAATTCTAGTTTGTAAATCATAAACATTTCCACAAAACTATGTATTCCAGAAAAACATTAAAGAATGTCCAAAGCCGTCAGGAATCACATTTTATAGCTGCTGTGAAAATAGATTTAAAGCATCTCTGTTCCTTTATTCTTTGAACATTGAAGACATTGTGATAACTAGCAAACCAGTTTGTTATTTGCTATGTTTCCAGTGACTTTCTGATTTTTGATCTTCTGCATGTGTGTTTTTGGTGCAGTGTTTGCTCAAAAATTCTAGTCTAACTGCAACCAATTATATAAAGAACATCCCCATACCTGGGATTCTTAGCAACCACCTGGGATGTCACAGCAACAACCTAGCAACACCTTATCAACCACCAATGATTTCATAGTCATGGCCTAGCAGCATTCTAGCAACCACCTGGGATAACATCACAAAAACTTGGCAACCACTTGGGATTTTGTAGCAACATTAAGCCAACTTGAAGTTTGTTCTCAAACTTCTGCCTTCTGACTGTCACCACTAACAGTTCATGCAGTTGAAAATGAGCAGTAACGTCAGTTTGATTTTCACATTTTAAGATTTCTTTCTTTACTTGCTTTTGAACAGAGGGCGCCAAAAGGTCAACATGTGCAAATTAACTTTTGTAGAACATAAAATAGTAATGTGCAAAAAACTTTTTACAGAAAAAAAATCACCGTTTCATAAAACAAACGTTTTGCATACGTTTTGGTTCATCAATAGCACGTTCATGTGTTCCACATGTTTCCATCTCTAATGTCGTGTATGACACAGAACAGATGGCAGGAGCTTCAGTCACAAAGACTGCTCAACTGGCTAGTGTTTCTATAGCAACAGTGACTGCATTTAGATCTATGGGAAGGACATCAGTAAATAGGGTCAGGAATGTTGGTCAGATGTGCACTCAGTGAGCATGGTGCTTGTTCATTAGTGTGATATGTAAGGAAAAACAAGAGCAGCCATTCCTCAAGTGACTGAGAACATCAGTGCAGGATGTGATCAGACTACCAGCAATACCAGTCTTTCCACAACTACGTACATATTATAGTAGAGTTGGAGTTCTTAAGCCCCTCATTACAAAGATTAATGCACATTTGCGAGTTAAATGGTGTAAAAACCATCTGCATTGGTCTACAGAGGTGTGTAAAGAAGCGATGCGGTCAGATGAGTCGTCCTTCAGCATAGCCTCCATAAGTGGGCGAGTGCATGTGCAGCGTACATCAAAAGAATGGTACAGGCCTGGGCGCTTGATCCCTACAGTGAGGCAGGGTCTGGAGGCTCTGTTTATCTGGGGATTTTTTGTTAACCTGGTTTGGGTCCACCTGTCTCCTTAGATGGAAGGATCACTGCAAATCAATGATAGGTCTGGTCACTTTTATCCTATGACGTAACATTTCTATTCTCTTCCAGAATGACAATGCCCCCTTCCACAGTTCACTGAATAGTTTGAATAGAGTATGAAAATGAGGTAAATCACATGTGATCTTCACATTCACCAGTGCTCTACTCAGTTGAACACCTATGGGAGATTTTGGATCTATGCATTAGACAGCATTATCCACCACCATCATCAAAACAACATTTGAGGGAACATTTTTGGAAGAATGGTGTTTCATCCTTTCAGTACAATTTTAGACACTTATAAGATCTATGTCAATGTGTATTTAAGCTGTTCTGGTGGCTTGTAGTGGCCAAACACCTTATAAAGACACTTTATGTTGGTTTTTATTTTAATTTGTCACCCAACTGTAGATCTATTTTCATCTACCATCTTTAATGAAGTATCTATTTGGACAAAGCTGAATGTTTTGCCATCGGAAGTTTGTTAATGGACCAGTCGCTATAACTGTGTACATGAGGGTCTATTTATGCTTGATTTATGGTCTAGAAAAGCTTTAAAAGCCAACATGCTAACACATGGAGAGTAAGAGGTGGACAAAATAACATCTTGTCAGCTGAAATGAAGATGCTGCTGCCCTCATGCAGTACCACAGCAGCTGCAATAGGTTTGGCTTGTGCAGCCCACCGAGGGGCTAAACTCTGTGGGTGACCTAAGCTGTCACTGACATGACTAGCAAAGCCCTGGCAAATGAGCCCTCAGGGATCCTATTATTCTTCACACACACACACACACACACACACACACACACCACACTCCCATTGTGGGGTTGTGTTAGAGCAGTCAGTAAAACATACACCAGTTTGTTCTACTTCTATCCTAGAGAGGAAATCTAACCTTGTGTGTTTTGGGCAATTAGCTATGGTATTCTGTTGAAATGCACACCGACTGGCCACTTCATTAAGTACACCTCCTTGTTTCTACGATCATTGTCCATGTTATTAGTTCCACCTACCATATTTCTGTTGCTCTGCATACTTTGTTACTCACTGTCCACTCTATTAGACACTCCTACCTTGTCAGTCCACCTTGTAGATGTGAAGTCAGAGGCGGAAGCTCATCTGTTGCTGCACAGTTTATGTTTGTCACCCTCTAGTCCTTCATCAGTGGTCACAGGATGTTTTCGGTTCTCAGTCTAGCAGTGACACTGCTGTGTCTGATCCACTCGTACCAGTGCAACACACACTAACACGCCACCACCACATCAGTGTCATTACAGTGCTGGGCAATGATCCACCACCTGAATAATACCTGCTCTGTGGGGGTCCTGTGAGGGTCCTGACCATTGAAGAACAGGGTAACAAAGTATGCAGAGAAACAGATGGACTACAGTCTGTAACTGTAGAACTACAAAGTGAACCTATATGGTAAGTGGAGCTGATAAAATGGACAAAGAGTGTCGAAACAAGGAGTTCTACCTAATGAAGTGGCTGGTTGTTGTATATAACTCAGCTAGAAGGCTTTCGTACTAGCCATGGTGTCCAGGAATGGTTCAGTTTGCCAAATAAATTGGTCAAATTCTGGTAAGATTTTGGTGTATCGTCACACCACGTGATAGACTAGAGCAAGTATTACTTGTGGCATATTCTCAAACAGCTTATTTGCTAACAAAAACATATTTCTTGGCTTATGACCTGACTGCATAACATCTTATTTTCACATCATACAGGCTGAAATGTATTCTTTTGTCCCATCATTCCTTTAAAGTTTCTCAGCAGATGGACTCAAGCTTCAACCATCTACAGGGTTAAACTGGAGCGTTGCTGCACGAGAGCAAACCTGAACTGGTCCCCAACAGAGAGCATTCATCAGTTCATTTCTCTGTGTTTTCTCACAATGGGTAACATCTGAATGTCTTTATTCATTGACAGAGCTGGATAAACATTCTTTACCACTTATAAATGTTCAAATAAAGTTTTTGTAGACACCATTTGAGCAAGGCTCACTCGGTCCGGCCTGTAAGCTGAACTTGAGGTTCCTTTAACAGGCATTTTGCTTAACACACATTGAAACAGTGTAAAACAACTATACACTGTTTCCTTAAAAATACTTACCTACATTTGAGAGGTCTGTTTCCTCCTCTGCTTACATTAAGGCTGAGATGTTGGATCTATGGATCTACCCAAGCAAGATGTGGAGGCTCGATTTCCAATCAGGGTATTTCTACCCTCCTTTTTGCAATCCACTCAAGAGGAGCCAGAAATATTCCCTCTAACTGCAGGACAGTGAGGAAGTGAAATTAGCAAGGAATGCTGTTTCTGTCCCCCATGACCTCCAATTAGTAAAAGCTCAAGAAAGTAAGATAAGCACTTTGGAGTTGCCTCATTAGAATGTGTGTGCGTCTGCATGTGCATGCGCGAGTAGAAGTGAGTGACTGCAAAGGAGAGTTACAGAGAGAGAGAGAGAGAGAGAGAATGTGTCGATTCTGTTGAGGTTTTTTTGCACCCTGTGTGCTCAGACGGGGGCTTCTGTTGTGCTAATATGTTACACACTGGGTTGTAAACCTTTAAGGTTGAGTTCACTTTTGAAAAGTTGGGGAACTAATTGCATATTAATTAACTATTTCATTCAAGCTAATTCTACAAATTAAAGTAATTTTTTGAACCTGCACTATGTAGAATCCCCAAAACTTGCATAGTGTGGTATTAATTAAAGTAGTTCAGGGTCAATATTTAAAATTTCTAAGTAGTATTTTGTTCTGATTTTGTTCAGAACAAATCCTTGTATATCCATTTTTGACATAATTCACATGATTTGAAAACACTAGTTGGCCTTGAACTTGAGGAAACATGATTGCAGCAACTCAGGGCTGAAACATCAGGCCATGAGAACAAGGAGTTGTTTCCTGGAAAATTTCAAAAAGGGAAAATAATACACTGGGTAATTAGGACCCTGTGAGCATAGTACCCTTAGAATATAGAGCCTAGGGAATACAAGTTGCTTCCAAAACTAGAAAGAGGGAACACAGGGCATGGAAAACGCAGGGTCCAGGAAAAATAGGGCTGTTTAATATACATTTCAATGAGAAAATAAAGAGCCCTGGGAACATAGGGATGGCCGTACTGTATATGCTATATATGAATATGCTATATGCTGTGCAATAATACATACATTTGCTCTGACCTGTCTCAAATGTAATACTCATGTCAGCCTAAAATGTTTACTCCCTTATAGGACAACTCCATGCATTCATTGTAATAGAGGACTATTTTTTACACGAATGTAACAAATTGTAATCGATTGCTGTATTTCTTGTCTGTTGTATTTGTTTTGCTATCATTAGGCACATTAAAGCTAATTCCTGACCATGGATTTCTAATTTCTCTCATAAATTACCTCATTACCTCCATTCTGCTAATTATCATGCTGTTAGGGCCGGGCAAACAAGTTTCCAACTGTGCCTGTCTCTGGGTCGAGGTGTAATATGAAAGGACAAAATGCCAACACTCATTTAGCCTCACTTGCTTTCAGTGATCATAGCGATGCTCCAAAGAGAAGAGCAGGCACACCTCATTGCTGGAGAGACACAAAACATGAAAAAGGCAAAAATGAGTGCGCTGGTCCAGACTAGTTAGTTTACCATTGAACCTCTAATCAAAAGAGAAAAGTGATGGTACATTATATGGACCCAAGCTGCGTTTCTTGACACTGTTCATAAAGATAAGCAGAAAAGACTATGAACAAATGTTATTTACCAATTTATTCTTGTGCTTAAAAGCTTTACTCAAAAGCAATGGTGCTGGTGAAATCAGGTGCCCACAAGCTGAGTTAAACGATGCTTATCATGGAAAAAGAATTTTCTTTGCCTTTTTTGTTTGTAGTACTACATAAACATTGTTTAAGTCCCCAGTTCATACAGTCCATATATTGGAAACCAACCATGAAAAACAGCTTGTTTTGAATTCTATGTTGATGTCATGAAAAAAGAGTTCTTTACCTGTACACCTATTCATTCATGCAATTATGTAATCAGCCAATCATGTGGCAGCAGTGCAGCGCTTAAAATCATGCACATGCAGGCCAGCAGCTTCAGGTAATGTTCACAACAACCACCAAAATGGGGGAAAATGTAATGGATCTAAAGGCTGGTTTGAGTATTTCTGTAACTGCTGCTCTCCTGAGATTTTCACACACAACAGTCTCCAGAGTTTACTCAGAATGGTGCAATACAGAAAAAGCATCCAGTGAGTGGCAGTTCTGTGGACAGAAACATCTTGTTGATGGTTCGAGTCAACAGAAAGGCTACGGCAACTCAGATAACCACTATACAATTGTGGAGGGCAGAAAAGTATCTTAGAATGCCCAACATCTCAAACCCTGGTGGATGGGCTACAACAGCAGAAGACCATGTCGGGTTCCACTTCTATCAGCCAAGAACAGAAAGCTGAGGATGCCATGGGCAAAGGCTCACCAAAACTGGACAGTCAAAGACTAGAAAAACGTAGCCTGCTCTAATGAATCTTGGTTTCTGCTGAGGCTTATAGATGGTAGGGTCAGAATTTGGCACCAACAGCATGAATTCATGGACCCAACCTGCCTTGTGTCAACAGTCCAGGCTGGTGGAGGTGGTTTAATGTTATTGGTAATGTTTTCTTGGCACACTTTGAGCCTGTTTATACTAATCAATCATCATGTGGATGCCACAGTCTGTTTAAGTGTTGTTGCTGACCATGTACGTCCCTTCATGGACATCTTCTAATGGCTACTTCCAGCATGATAACCACGTCACAAAATAAAAGTCATCTCAAACTATTTTTAATGAACATGACAATGAGTTCAGTATTCTTCAGTGGCCTTCCCAGTCTCCAGATCTGAATCCAATTGGACAACTTTGGGATGTGCTATAACAGGAGATTCACAGCAAGAAAGTGCACCTGGAAAATCTGCAGGAATTATATGATGCAATCATGCCAACAAGGACCAGAATCTCAAAGCAATGTTCTAACATCTTTTGGAATCCATGCCGTGGAGAATTGAAGCTGTTTTGAGAGCAAAGGAGTTTTTCAGCTGCTGGACTGCTTTTTGAAATATGCACAATACAGGACAGCCAATCAGAGCAGAGCTCATTTACATACTGTAAAAGATGTCATTGACACATAAAGCTTTATATATGATTAACTTATTTCTAGTCAATATTTATTTATTTTAAGCAATTTTGGTAAGTCAAATTATCTCACTATATTAGTGGATAATATTACTTATTTAAAGCATATTTTTTACAATACGCAAAATGATCTGTCAACGTAGGCAAAATGTCTTTACTTTCAGTGTAAGTAAATGTAAAGAGATTTTATTTCAAGCAGTACTGAAGCATTTCTATTGATCTAATCATCATGAAATTTTCACACGTCCTACAGGGCAACTGTCATGCTCAAAAGATCAAGAAAGAAAAAATCAAATAAAATGGAGACACTTTTTTTCCGATAGTGATGATATAGGTGTCATGCAGCCTAGTAAACCTTATATGTAACCTTAAGTTAAGTGTTATTGGGAAATCAGACCTTTCAGTTATGTAAAATTATTCAGAGAAAAACATTAAGATTTTTCTCCAACAAGAGGAGCCTGTTTTCCTCATATTTATCAAAGGTGCCAATCATTTAGAGGGCACTGTGTTTGGATTTGACCTTTTTCAAAAAAAATTGCTTTATAATTTTAAATGAGAGTGTTATGTTATCTTACAAGAGGAGGGCACAAATCTTTTCCAATATCGCCAGTATTAAAATTACATGAATATGCTCTAATTTCATTCCGGAGTCTTCCTTGTTTTTACACACTTCTAAAGCGGCCCAGCTTATCGGGTATGCATGGCCTGTCTGGTGCAACTTTTAAACTCCGGTGATCTTTTAGACTCCAGAGAGCCTCCTTCTCTAGCACCCCTTTGTAGCAGCATCCATATTCATAAGCGACCTAAATTGGATCAGGCCGTCCTGTTATGACCAGCCTGTTTGGGGCTCTGGGTCATAAACAGGAGATAAAGTCCACACCAGAGATTTTTGGGCAGTGAACTCACATAATTATACTTTCTGCTGAGTCCATTAGCACCAAACAACAAAGCCTGCAGCTGCTCATGACAGGATACCACAAAATCCGATGGGGGCATCTCTGTGATCAGCGCTGGAGAGAAAAACACTTGAAACTTAACATTCAGAGCCTCAAAAGCGAGTGAAATAGCTGGGAATCTTTTGGGTTTTGGACAAACAGCTTACAGCCTCTTTACAAAGCTCTTCCAGTTTGATTGCAAAGGCAAGAGTGAAGGGATGAACTGATTAGTGCAGCATTTTCCAAAATAAGTTGGGCAATTCATTTCAATGCATCAGATTTTTAATAGACTTTAGTGTGTTGAAGTGCATTTGAAGTTAAAATTCAGTGACAAAATCTACAAACTGCTGAATAACATTTTTAAAAGGTTCAGTAAATCTGGTAAAATCTCTGTGAATAAAAGGCAAGGCCGAAAAACACAACTGAATGCCAAGTCATATGTCAACAGCTTCCAGAAATTCTGCCAACTTCTCTGGGCTCAAGCTAATATGAAGTGGACTGAGGCACAGTGGGAATGAGTCAAAATTTTCAGATTGTTAATCACAGGAACAGTGATGAAAAATATCATTCAGATTTTTTTTCCAGCATGAAAGTTCAAAAGCCAATGTCTGTCATGGCATGGGGCCAGTATGAGTTGGTATTCAGCACAAAATGAACCCCAAAGACAAGTTTTTACCTTTTCAGCCAAAGAAAATTAGCTTGTGTTCTCATTTGATAGGCAAGTTCTGTCATTTGCATTGTCTATTCTCTCCATTGTAATGATGATTTGAAGATATTTTCTACAGTTAGGGCTACAGTAAGATATTCGATTTACTAGCATTGATGTTTGCTGATTTGCTTCTGGGCAACATACTTTTTATGCATGTATACAGTATATCATACAGTGTCCAAAACCAAATAAACAAGTCTAGTTGAGATTACTTAGCAACTCAACACGGTTTGAGACAAGTTGGAGGATTCAGACATGCAGTTTGCAAGATGCTACTTGATGAGTATTAGCTTTCACAACTTCTGGCACCAAATACACCTTTGTTAATCTAATACATTGGTAATTAGGGAATAACTAGGGACTTATATTTTTTGTTAAGATGCGTTGATACGTCCATTTACACAAAATCACCTACACCGTAGCAACTATCATTTTCTTATAACGCTGGTCGTTTTAAGGCCAACAAGCTTTCAAACAAGCTCAGCAGAGATGGCAGATGTGTATCCAGCACCTTTCGGTAGATAAGGCCAAGGTTGAGTATGGAACCTCTGGCCTCCAATGTCCTCAAATCATCCACAGCTGTCCCAGAGCGGTAAGCCCTGGAGAGGAGCGAGGCTGAAACAATCATTTCAATCCTCCAGGCCAGAGGAACCCACATCCCATTAGTATTCCACACCTGCGGAGTACCTCACCACTGCAGAACACAGCTGCTTCAGCTTATCTCCAGCGCTCTTCCACACAGGATGCTGGAGACAACTGCCATACTGATGACTAAGGATTCAAAAAATCTTGAGTTCAGGTGCAGGAAATTTAGGGAACTAATAGGGAAGCTGGGGTTGGCATATATTGTGCTGACGTCAATTCACAATCAATCAAAAACAGACTTTCTCAATGTCCTGTGTGAACGTTAAGGCTTAATTAACATTTTTTATGCAAATCTTGGCTAATTTCTAGTTCAGAGGTATTCCATCACAATCTTGGACCACCTTCATTGTAACTGTTTTGTATTTTCCCTGCGCTCACAGCTCAACAACTGTTTTCAGTCAGGCCTTTGTGAGTTCCGTTACCTCGTTCCATTTCCATCACTGTAGTGTTTCCTTGTTCATTATTGTTTGGATGCTAATAATAGAAATAAGCATAGCCAATGATCTTTAATCAGTAGACCACTAGATCTTTGACAAACTTTTAACCCTGATCCTTGGATCTTTCCTCCATATGAGCTTAGTGCCCCTATTGAATCCTTCTTGACAACTTGTCTTACATTTATCCTAACTGTAATTTCTGTGTGGCCCAAAAGAGGATGATCTATTCTAAAGTGCCTGTTCCTCTCAATGTTTCTTCCTCAAACTATTAGCAAAGTTTAAGCTCGTCTCAGAGTTTTAGCTTCATGGTCTTAGGGAGTTTTTCCTTTTCAGTCTTAGTTCGTCTTAGTGTTTCTTCTTCAGGCTCTTAGAGGACTTTTCCTTTTGAGTCTTTGTTCCTCTCAGAGTTTCTCCTTCATGATCCTTAGGTTGTTTTTCCTTTTCAGTGTTTCTGTCGCATCATCTTAGTTTTCTTTTTCAGTCTTGATTCCTCTCAGTGGTTCTTTCCAGTGGTCTTTGGGAGTTTCTCCTTTTGAGTCAGAGTTACTTCACCTTGAGGAAGTTTTTCCTTTGGTGTCTTGTTACCACTCAGAGTTACTTCCCATGTATTTAGAAAGTTTTCCTTTTGAGTCTTGTTTCCTCTCAGAGTTACTTCCTCAAGGGTTTAGGGCATTTCCCCTTTTCAGTCTTGTTTCTTCTCAGAATTACTTCCTCATATGTTTAGAAAGGTTTTTTCTTTTGAGTCTTGTTTCCTCTCAAAGTTACTTCCTCATGTGTTTAGGATGTTTTCCCTTTTGAGTCTTGTTCCCTTTCAGAATTACTTCCTCATGTGTTTAGAAAGGTTTCTTTTTGAGTCTTGTTTCCTCTCAAAGTTACTTACTCATGTGTTGAGGAAGTTTTTCCTTTTGAGTCTTGTTTCCTTTCAGAGTTACTGCCTCATGTGTTTACGATTTTCCTTTAGAACATTTTTCCTTTTGAGTCTCGATTTCTCTTAAAGTTTCTCCTTCATGCTTAGAGAGTATTTCCTTTTGAGTCTCTGTTCTTGTCAATGCTTTTTCCACATGCTCTCAGGGAGATTTTACCTGACACTGTCTCCCACTGTGAGGTCTGTCTGTCTCTGTCTGTCTGGACTGGCATTTCTGGAAAAAAAGCTGCTATTGTATCTATCTATTGTACAATATACAAAATATCATCTAAGTGTTCCGAGTCCAATGACAAAATGTCAAATACTAAGCATTTTTTTTTTTTTTGCAACAAGCACAGAAATGAAGATGCAGAGAAAACCTTTATCACTCTCTCTAGTTAAGTAAAATATTTCATGGGCCTTCTGAGTCACTGTCCACTAGTTGTTCGTAAATCCTAAGGAGAAAAAAATGCAGAAATGCTGAAGTAAAAACTGCCTTTACATGTAGTGACAGAATTTTTTATCTAAACATGTTCAAATATGTCTATGTTTTATGCACTTTTCTATTACTTAAACTTGGCAATCACAAGTTTTTTTATCAAGAAGACTGGCAAAACTTGGACAACTTTCCAGAAATTTTCCATTTCATAGCCCACTGCTTGCTTCTGATATCTAATTTATGGAGGGATAACTTAAGACTGAAAGAAAATAGACGAGCCATCTGTGGAGAAAGAACATTTCATGTTCTCTTAACTTGTTATAGTGCTGCAGTTCATTCCTGAAGGTAAAACTTCAAATCCCCAGTCCTTACACGTATCTGTGACAAGCACCTAGCGTTGACCAATATACTGAAAACTTCAGGCCCTGCTGATTGAATCGATACTCCAGTGGACCAGAGAGGAAGAGGGAGAGATGAAGAGGTGGAGAACGGACGAGAGCAAATGGGTGAAAAAAAAGAAACAGTGCAGAGCTGTTTGAAAGCCCATCCATATCGCGGATGTAAAGGTCACCGCCAGAAGCTGAGTGTAGTGGATGAAACTATGTACGCCATTCTTGTAGCTGTTCCTCAAGCATCATCGACTGGCTACCTTGCCCATGTACAAAACAACAGCACAACGGCACTCACAAGCCTGGCCCCATCAAGGGCTCATGTTCAAAATAATAGCGGCCTAAATGACATTCGTGTTCGGTTCAGCTGAGCTGAGTGGCCACAAGGTTAGTGGGAAAAAGAGAGATGTTTTTTCCCACAAAGTGAGAAGTGTTAGACATCCTGACCTCACAAGAGAAACTCTGCACTCTTGGAAATTGATTATCCAGAGACATATTAAGAGTTGCCTTTTCTGCATATTAAATTAAGTTGCAATTCATCTTACATTTGTATCCAAACATGTATCCGGTATAGGGCTGTCACTATTGATTACATTAATAATTGAATAATCTAGTGATCTAATGATTAGTCTAGCAATCACTGATTACTTAATTGACTGGCCAAACAATAAAAATGGAACATACTATGCAAATGCTTTCAAAGATTCCAAAAGATATTGCTGAAAATCATTGGAAAATACACATACATACATCAAATGCATTAGCATTAGCTCACTAGCTGACATATTTACATTTATGGTGTTTGGCGGACACTCTTATCCAGAGCGACTAACAATTTATTATTTTTTTTTACATAGCTGGGTGAAGGTAGTGTTAGGAGTCTTGCCCAAGGACTCTTATTGGTATAGTGTAGGGTCCTTGCCCAAGTGGGGGGCTTGAACCCCAGTACACAGTGTAGAAGGCAGAGGTGTTACCCACTACACTACACCAACCACTACAAGCCAACTAGTTTTACAATTTGAGGAAACTTCACTCCGTAGTCAAAATGCAAATGAGCGAAGAGATAATTATTTGACGGCTCAATATTTTCTTTGTTTTTAGATTTCTCTTCAGTATTTGGAAACAATGACACCATTATTTGCCATATAGTGTTGTTTACAGTAAGTTATTGTCAGTGAAAAGGTCAAATAGTGTTGCAATTTTATATCCCTTCATTCCTCAACCTGTAGGTGGAAAATAAGAGGCGACAGCTCTGAAGACCAGTCAGATGAGAAGAATTTTACCAGTTAAAACAAAAAATAATTGGATTGGTTGATCATTATTTCCTCGAGTTCTTGTTCTGAATAAAAGTAAGGTATTACTAAGCAAGGAAGGATGGATTGTACTGCATAAAAAAAGTTGAGCTGGTTTCAACTTTTATCATAAAAGACCAAAATCTCAACTCTTCTTATTCAAAGCGTTGCCAATTTGAATAAGAAGAGAATATTTTTGAAATCTATGATGTCATGATTGGCAGGCTTGTTCACATCATTGTTCACATTACAGTTGACCAGGGCAGCTCTATAAGCACTGTAAAAATATTTCAGTGTTTTAACTTTAAAAAAGTAGGTAAGCTGGTTTTCTTGTAATTTTGAGTTCACTGAACTTCAAATAATAAGTTAATATAATATAAAGCACAGATTATTGTGTTAACTTACTATTAGATGTTCGATAAACTCAAAATTTTAAGAGAATCAGCTTACTTACTTTTTTAGTATACGTCACATTCTATTGCCAGCAGGGATGCAGGAAGGAGGGGTGCAGAGGGGGCTTCTCTAAATTTCAGAATTGTTTATCTGTAAGTTTGTATTTTTAATTTCTGCTGTTAACATTTGTTCAAAATCTTCAGTAGCCATGCACTTTTTAAGTTCACGCTGCATTGCAGAGCAAAGTGAATCTCATCCCTCACCAACTGTTGTGTTGCTAAAACACAAGCAGGGCTTATAAGCTATTTGTGTGCCCTGACACAGTCCAATATAGTTTTAAAACATTTGATTTTTCAGCCAATGTAATTATCTCCCACTCCAATCCATTTTTTTTTCAACTACTTTAAAAATTACCTGCTGGATGTGTGAGTGGAGCATAAGCAGGTTCCGTGCCTCTTAACAATGTCTCTGCGGCAAATGTTATCCACCTGTAGCAATGGGTCTTCACAGCAGACAGCATTATTACACAGCAACCACATGTGGACAAAAGACATTGGACACAAAGTTCCTGCCAGTGATGTACTTACGGATATTTATCTGATTCCCAAAAGCTTTTATTAGCAAAAGAATTTTTTTTTCTTTTGGTTCTTCGGTTTAAAACTCATGAACCAAAGTTTGGATTAGCATTATTTAGCTACATTCATACAAAAGGCAGTGAAAACAGTCTACAAAGACAAGAATACAAACTGGTGTGTGCGTTTATGGACACCTTCTGTCACTCCACAGTTTTGAGCCACCATTTCTCTCCCTTTCTGAGATGTGGCATATATTCTCTTTTGTAGTAGCAGAGCCTCCTTGTCGTTGCTGTCTCACTCTCTCTGAGAGTGCCACCTGTCTACTGGGTCACTAGTCACAGAGATGGGCTCTAAAAGCAGGAACATTTATTCTCACTCACATATACACATCGTCCCCTGCTGGGATTGACAAGGGCTAGAAATCTCGCTCACTTTGAGGATGACAAATGGAGACGAGCATCAGCTTTCTCCTTCACCCCATTCATACAGTTCACACACATCTCATAACACGCACTTCCACACGCTCACTCCACCTCCCCATGGCCTCCCTAAGAGACAATCAAAGCTTGGTGAAGGGGCTATATAGGATACATGTGAACAGAGACCACTGGGTAATGTCGGTGTACAGGTGCAATGCTTTCAACTGCTACTTTGACAAAAAATCTAATTTTTACATTTTTCCCCTCACCTCGAATGTAATCGACCAGCCAAGACTTTTTTGGTGTCTGAGAATATTCTCTTTTAGCTTTGAACCTCCTCCAGCTGTACGGACAACATCAACGCCATAGTCAAATTCATCCTATAATTGATTGAGCGTGTCGGGTGTCACTGTATTCATGGCTCTTTCAATGCGATTTCGAAGATCATCCAGTGTCGTGGAACCAACAACGAAAGCTCTGAGCTGTTGAAGCTTCACTGCCGACGAAAATCATGTTGCACCGTTATGACGGATTCACTCTTATTGAAGTGGAGAACGCAGAACGCTTTCTGCTCAGGGGTCTCATCTCCTCTCAGACTGAAAGGAGCCATCTTCCAGTGACAGTCAGAAACTCTATAACCCCCTCTTTCAATTAGATTGTGATTGGTTCCTAGGCACCTCACGGTTGTAAAAAAATGGCGCTTTGAAATCAGATGAATCTTTTTGAATCACCCTGTATTATGAATATAAAGTAATGCTTTATACCTTTAGCTGGTCTTGTAATCATCCCTTTAATCATCCTGCAGGATCTCGCTTTTCCGACTTTATTTTCTTCTACTGCTTCCAGTGTAGACAAGTTGAAGACAAAGTTCTGCAACTCAGACCAAGTTATTGGTTCAAAAGGTGATATATATGGATACACACACTAATAGACTAAATATTGGTCAAGGACCTGTCTTTTTTTCTAACACAAGGCAACAGTAAAAACATTTTTTTGGCCTGTAATTTTCTCAGGGAATGAAGGAGAAAAACCCTAACAGTGCAGTGGGATTGCATGAATTTGTTTGTCAAAGAACCTTATCTACACTGCTCTTATCATAGGAACAATTGCATTATAGTTTCAAGCAGTGATTCTCTCACATTAGGCTCAAGTTGGGCCTTACATTCTGTTAGACCCTCAACCTTCTTATTGTGACTTGCAGAATCGACTCCATACAATGAATCTGACGAGAGATGCTCTTTATAGCCAGTTTCAATATTTATTCCTGTGTACCCTCCAAGGTTGCTGTCTCCACTGTGTGTGGTATCTGGGTGGTGGGGGGATGTCTCGCTCTTTCTTCTGTGGCTCTTCTCTCACTCTTAAGGGAATGAATTATATATCCAATGTCACGGAGTATTTGTTCAAATGGAAAGGTTCTGTCTGTATTCGCAGTAAATATTCCAGTGTGCATGCAGGGCTACACTACAGCACACCCAACAAACCCCCACACGCAGCCTCTCGATACACTCCACTGCTGCCTGAAGCTGTGGCGCTTACTGAAGGACACCATGGCCTTGAAATGCTCCCTCTGTCTCTGTCTCTCTCAACCATGGTGGAGAGCAATACGCTTTAGATGTGGTGATAACAGTCATTTTGGTTGCATGTCTTATTGTTCATGTGGTCAAAAATTGGCAGATGTCTGCACATTAATGCACCTGAGGTAAACTCATGTACCCACACTTTATCTGATTGACGACTTGGCCGTGAACTAGCGGTGTCCAATTTGTAAGCAGTTAAGAGAGTTAATCAAGTTGAATACACAATTTATCGTACTTAATTACGTTCAATCGCACTTTACAAATGTGCTCAAATTTGCTTTCTCCTATTGTCATTAATCACAGCACAGTAGCTTAGCCAATGGCGTGCTCATTATGGACTAGGGGAATTTGAAATTAGTATGAAAATGCATTAAGAACTTGCATGCTAATCACTGTAAATCATCTATATGACTTAACCCATTTGTCTGCCTTTGTTACAAAATAAGTGAGTTTAGCTCTGAAAATGCTTCTGAGAAATTCAAAGCTAACCAACAACGCTAACGTTCAACAAAGAAGGAAAGCAAGTATAGCGCTAACAGGTGCTTAACACTTCTTATTTGTTGTGGGCATTGTTAGCATCTTGGGAGCAATATTCCTTGAATTTGACTAATTATCCATGTTTCAGTTCCTTTCTCCCTTCCACACAGTCAAGTCTCAAGTCTTTATTAGAGAATTTCAGTCTTTAGTCTTGTTATTAGCTGTAGACATTACATTTTTCACGAGGAAGCCCTTCTAAGAATGTGTTAGCCTTAAATATTGAGCCTTTCATTATTGAATACCTTTCAGTCTGAAGAACAGAACTGAACCGCTACATGCAGTAAATGCGATATTCAAAGAAAAGAGACAAAACAACTCTAAACAGTTTCTTGGTCTGTAGTTTTATTAGCGTGTGAGTTAGCTAGTGCAGTAGATGTCTGTGGAAATTCCTGGCTGTTCATTGAAAAAAGCATTTGTGAGGTCAAGCACTGAGGTTGGACGAGAAGGCTTTGCTCAAAATTAATGTTCCAGTACATCTGAAAGACATTCAATGAGTTTGCGGTCAGAGCTCTGTGCAGGCCACTGGAGTTCCTCCACACCAGACTCGTAAAATCATGCCTTTATGGACCTTGCTTTGTGCACGTGGTACAGTCAGGCTGGAACAGGGGGCCTCCTCCAAACTACTGTCACAAAATTGGAAGCATATTATTGCATAAAATGTGTTTGTATGCTGTTGTATTAACATCACCCTTCACTGGAACTAAGGGGCCAAAACCCTGAAAAACAGCCCCAGCCCATCATACCCCCCTCCAGCAAACTTTACCGTCGGTACCTACATTCCGGTAGATAGCGTTCTTCTGGCATCTGCCAAATCCAGATTTGGCCATCAGATTGCCAGATACTGATGTGTGATTTTCCAGAGACCAGTGGTGGGATGCTTTACACCACTCCAGCCAACGTTTAGCTTTGCGCATAGTGATCTTAGCCTTGTGTGTAGCTGCTCGGCTATGGAAATCCATTCCATGAAGCAGGAATTTCAATGCACAGTTCTTGTGCTGATGTGGATTCCAGAGGTAGTTTGGAACTCTAGTAAGTGGTGGGTGATTTTTATGGGCTGTTTGCTTCAGCACTCAGCAGCAGCGCTCTGTGAGTTTGTGTGGTCATCTACTTTGTGGCTCAGGTGTTGTTGCTCCTAGATGTTTCCATTTCACAATAATAGCCTTTACAGTTGAGTGTTGGCTGTAGTGAAGTTGGCCTCCTATGATAGGGCCGGATTTAAAGTCGCTAAGCTCTTCAGTACAGCCCTTTCTACTGCCAGTGTTTGTCTACATGAGTGCATGGCTATGTGCTTAATTTTATACACCATTAAACATGTGTCCACATACTTTTGGCCACATAGTATAGTTGCAAGTCACAGTTCCCATGGAAGCATGGCTGTCTGATGCTCCATCTCTACTCAATCCCTGCTCCCACACTAGAGTGCATCATTAATCAGGATCCACACAAAGCCCGGAGTGTCCCAGCTCGCAGTAAATTATTCTAATTACTTTTCATTAGCGCAATGCTAGCCCAGGGACGTCGCAGTTCCTCTTGACCTAATGAGAGAACTGAACATGAAGAACTAAGACGGAGAAAGAGAAGAGCAGGGGATACTTTTTCTGATTATTTTTATAATTTTTTTTTCTCCCTTTGTGCATCTCTCTTTTGGAGTTGTGGCTTAACGTGGTCTCCAGGTGATGTGCCGTAACCTTGGTAACTGGGTTGGTGAGCACCTAGGGCTTGAACAGTGAGTTATCTCTCCCATATAGGAAAAGTCCACAGGATATGGCCCAGCTTATCCCACTTTATCAGAATTATCCCAGCGCCTGAGATGAGGAACTAGGATACAGGGACACAGAGAATGTTCCAGAATGTATTACATCGGTCATGGTTCCATCACCCTATGAGTGTGACTAATTGAGAATGGTAAGCTGCGCTACATTGTGGACACACTATGATGGTGGAGTCTACAAAAATGTCAAATTTTGGGTTTCAGCCTGATTAGTAGCAAGAATAGTAACACTTTACTAAAGGGCAGCATTCAAGGCATATATGGCACCTACATAGAGCTTTCAACTGAGTTAGTTCAAGCTGTTCTTCAGTGGTCAGGACCCCCATGGACCCTCACAGAGCAGGTACTATTTGGGTAGTGGATCATTCTCAGCACTGCAGTAACACTGACGTGGTGGTGGTATGTTAGTGTGTGTTGTGCTGGTACGAGTGGATCAGACACAGCAGTGCTGCTGGAGTTTTTAAACACTGTGTCCACTCACTGTCCACTCAATTAGACAATCCTACCTTGTCAGTCCACCTTGTAGATGTAAAGTCAGAGACGATAGCTCGTCTGCTGCTGCATAGTTTGTGTTGGTCATCCTCTAGTCCTTCATCAGTACTCACAGGATGCTGCTCACAGGACACTGTTGGCTGGATGTTTTGGGTTGGTGGACTATTCTCAGTCCAGCAGTGACACTGAGGTGTTTAAAAACTCCAGCAGCACTGCTGTGTCTGATCCACTCAGACCAGCGCGACACACACTAACACATCACCACCACATCAGTGTTACTGCAGTGCTGAGAATGATCCACCACCCTAATAGTACCTGCTCTGTGAGGGTCCATGGGGGTCCTGACCACTGAAGAACAGGGTAAAAGGGGGCTAACAAAGTATGCAGAGAAACAGATGGACTACAGTCTGTAACTGTAGAACTACAAAGTGCTCCTAAGTAGTAAGTGGAGCTGATAAAATGGACAATGAGCATAGAAACAAGGAGGTGGTCATAATGTTATGCCTGATCAGTGTATATACATACTATGCCTTTTGATGTCACATTTGGTAAAATATTCCTAAGCATATATGCAGCGATATCTGTCACAAAAACATGCCTGTTGTAAATGCAGTGTCATCTGAGAGATTAAAGATCAGGGGCGTTCATTTGTGGTTTTTGGCCTTGTCCTTTATGCACTGTGAGTCCCTGAATCTTTTCATGAGATTCTGCACTGTAGAGGGTGAAATACCTAAAATCCTTTAAACCCTTGGTTGATGAACACTATTCTTAAACTGTTGGATTTTTTGCTAATGCATTTTTTCACAAAAATGTGAGCCTCAACCCATCCTTTATCATAGAAGACTAGGTCTTTCCGGGATGCTCCTTTTTTATCTAAACCTGCTTAAGATATTTTTGAACATTTCACATTGTTCCTAGTCTTAAATTTCCCCAGTTCCAGCTTTTTTGGAATGTGCTTCAGGCATCAATTTCAGAATGAATGTATTTCAACCAAAAACAATAAAGTCAAAAAAGGTCAAAGCAGATTTAGAAATCCCTTTACCTACAGCTCCAACTTTTGAAATTCTGAAATTCTGATCTATCATCTCATTTTCGTCTTTTGGCCATAGCGATATGAAGGTTATGATCAGTCCAAATGCATTGGTACATGTTGTAAATAGAGTTTACATCTAAAAAGGCGGAGACATGTCAGCAGGCTAACTGGTTTCCCACATCATGTGGCAGCTTATGTAAAAGCACAGACGACATTCAGAGCTGTTGTCTACTTATAGATTGTGATTACTTAACAAATCTATAAGCTAAGAATAAAAACACCACATACATGCCAAAGAAAGCCTGTAAAATGATAGACTGAATAAAAGCATCATGCGTAGTTAGTGGGCTACAAGAAGTAAAGAAATAACAGTAGAAGCTTTACAGATCGGTAATATGTGGTTAATGACACAGTAATACTATGGTAACAAGTTATACTAAGCTAAAAAATGTTTATTTTCTTGTGGTTAATAAATAATAAGTTAGTAATTGCCATGGTAACTAGATGGTAATAAAAAGGAATAAGAATGATAACAAACCTTTTTTTACATTTTGCCTCAAGTATTTAAAATCTTTATAGGCTTGTACTGATTTAGGGTTATAAACCTCAAAAAGTAGTGAAGCAGTTCTGCTGAAATGATGTATCACAGCTGTAAAATACTAATTCACTTGTTTCTGCTTTGTTCTTTATCACATGAGGTGATAACATCAGTTTTTTTAAAATAATGTGGGAAACTGCACTAAAATTATGACAAAATTACTTCATGGCTTTTCTATTCATTTTACCTGTAGGTCCACCTACACACATGCATTGTTACCCAGAAACAGATGAGCTAAATATACTAAGATTACATAGAATCAAGGCGGAGAAATGCAACATCACATATTCCTTTTTCTGTTACCTGTTAACAAAATACTGTCACTCAAAAAGTTCCAAACTGCAGTGCTTCAGTGATGCAGTGATGGGAATAACCCACAACAACACCATATATATCTTTACACATGTTCATCTTTCTCTATCTTAACTTATTATCAATAATTGTGTAATTTTTTTTGTAAGTACCACCTGTTACCATCATATTACCATATTATTATCCACTTATTACCAATCTATAAAGTAAAGTGCTGCCAAAATAACCTTAACAGCCAGTAAAAGTGTTTTCAAACGAACATTCTTGATCCAATTCCAATGATGTCATGTGCTAAACTCATTGATAACCCCTTCTTGACCTTCCAAGTAGGGGTTCCCAGTTCTGGGAGCGTTTTCATAGTCAGAGTTACAAGCTTTAGTCGAACACAGAACATGATTGCCCTCCCTGCTCCTAAATAAAAGAGAAAAAAAAGAAAAGGCCTCTCTAGACTCTCTACACTCTAAATGCTTTGAATAGATTCAGATAAATGGAGTTGCTTCTGAACGTTCTTTATAAATTGCCATCAATAGCAAATCAAATTCCCCAAACAATCCACAGTCCATTCCACACAGCCTGATATGTGAATATTTATGTCATACATGTCTTTCATACTGACTCATTTCTCGTAATAGTCCTCCAAAACATCCCAAGAATCCAATATCCCAAAAACATTCAGCTTGAACGGTTAATGTATTGGTTTGTTTGGTATTTGACAGTCAGGCCTTTCACCCTTCTAACAGTTCAGTGGTACAGAATTTGTAATGCATACATATCTTTCTTTGAAGACATGCACATGTAAATTTCTGTAGGCCAAAGCAGGACAAAATCCCAAGAGAACTCACAACAAGGTAAATACTTCACTGGGCTCGGCTGATTTCTCTTAGCCTTTTTAATTTAAGGAAGAAAAATACATAATATTAACTTTAACCTATGCTTTTAATTGCTGAATCCTCCAGAGAACTCTACTTCAGGCCCTTGTTTCTTTCACAAGAAACTCCAATTTGTTCTCATTACACAAGTGATTTGTCAACGGGGCAGCAGGGTTTTTTTTTCTCCCCTCCTCTTTATCTCCATCCCTTTATTTTATCCCAGGAGACACTGTAATGAAGACAAATCAGTTGGGATCTTCATGTATCAAATTATTTCCCTTTAGCAGTCCAAATTATAGTGTAGAAGACTGAGTGGGAGCGCATACAAATACACAATCATCTGCATTTGCAAGCTTTTCATGCCACTTGGTAGCTTTGGACTGTAATCCAATTCTAATGGACAGTATTTTGTATGTGAATTAAAAAATATTATGTTGTAATGTGTATTTGATGGTCTTGGAACAATACCTGTATGCATTTTGCATCACAATGCTGACGTTTAGCATGAGGGTAACATGTTACCATACATATAAAGATGAACTGATGAAAAATAAGAGAGTAATAAGAAAAACTGGGCTGTATGATAAGAATATGAAATGAAATGTTTGATAAATTTGTTCAAAATTCAACTAAGACTAAGCCTAAAAACACTCCTTCAAACAAAAATAAAATAAAAATTACAAAAGCATTTTTGGGCAATGTACAAAAATAAAAATGATGAAATACTAATAGCTACTCACAGGTTTGCTATTTATATGTTGTTTCTACACATAAATATATTCCATTACAATAAAAAAAGTAACACATTTATATATTCATATTCATGAAATATCTTGATATTCATATGTTTCGTGAAAAATCTCTTTATATAAGGTAAACTGTGAAAAGTGGCTCATCACATTGATTTATCAGTCTACTCAGGCTTTAGCAGAGCTCAGTAACACTGAGATTAATAACTGATCCTCACATTGATTTATCAGTCTACTCAGGCTTTAGCAGAGCTCAGTAACACTGAGATTAATAACTGATCATCACATTGATTTATCAGTCTACTCAGGCTTTAGCAGAGCTCAGTAACACTGAGATTAATACTGATCTTAAAAATCTTAAAGTATCTGTATTCTGAATACTGCCTTTACAAAATGTAACTTGGACTGAATACAAACACTTAATTTCCAAATTCTGAACACGCATTCCCAAAACATGTATTCTGTTACATCCCAATCCTCAGTGTGACAGTAGTCATTAATTCTTCAAGCATTTTGCACAACTTGGGATGTATGTTTGTCATCACATTTGAAGTATTTTACAGGCTAGTAAATATAGAAAGTGGTTTTTGAGCTGTGCACATGTTCAGACAATTACAAAAACTGTGCTCTATGTAATTGGCTTTATAGCTGAGTGGTTAAATCACTCACTCTTCGTGCAGGACAGCATGACTGCCTGCTCAGAAGGGCTTTCACTTACTTCAAATATTACACACACCTTCCAAAGCTAAATTCCCACTCTAATTTTATCAATTATATAATATAACTGGTTAGCTTTACAGCGTAAACCATAGCAACAGTTTGCTAACCCATTACCGAGCTAACATTAGCTACATTACTTGCTGTGTCATTGTTCACTCTAACGTTATATTATGGTATTTGTACAATGTTTGTGAAGGTTTTATGGCCACAAAGATCTAAAAAGGCAAGTTGGCATCGACGCTACATGTCCACAAATTTGGGGAGCAGAGTTTCCGAAGAAGCACTGAAGGGAGGGGTGTGTTTGTTTTGCTGTCAACTTCAAACATCAACAGTCAATCTCCAGAATCATATGGTGATCCTTTAATGTATAGGAAAAACAGAAAACATTAAAAGTGCAAAAACTAAAGGCACATTTTTTTCTAGCAACAAGTGTCAACATGTCATTTGTCCATGGGAAAGTTTTGCACATGAGTGTATCAGTCAATATAATCATTTATCTACATTTAAACTTTCATATTGTTAATATATTATGTGCATTGTATGCATGTATTTTCAAAATGTAATAAAATAAATCAAATTAAAATTAAACTGTTAGGGTAACATTTATTCAATTAAATTAAATTCCATTGCAACATTGTAAATGTATCAATATATTTATCACTAATAAATGACTATTAAGAACAAATTCTGTCCTGTCATTATGAGAGAAGTTCTATTAATTTATATTTGTAGCGTCTGTGAAGTTTCAGAGCCTCTGATTCCAGCTGCTCCACATATTTGATCTATTTCACCACCATTTTATTTCGTTGCAGTATTTTGTAGTTTCTTTGAATACATTTCCATTTAGTGGTGCCTATGTTAATATTTGTAGTGGAGCGTTCTAGCTGAACATTCAACACTCAGAGAAATGCAATAGTGTCTGTTAGCAGTCAAACGTAGTCAGGCTAACCAGTGAAGAATGTGTGTGTCCATGCATATTGCCCGTAGAATAGGTCTTGGGCAGTCAGGATGAGACCCAACGTAAGGTCCCCTGAGCACTTGAACAAAAAAAAACCCACAAAGGGAGGAGAAATCGATTTGACCGTGTTGCAATGATTCCCTGGAGAGATCCTGCTGACGGCGATGCGAACAAAGGCGACTCTTACCGGGCAATTACACATCATTTAATAGAGTTCAATGGAGGTCTGATAATCACCGTCTGCACTGGAGGGGGAAGATGCTGGTGAATCAGAGTAACCTGGGTGCCCAAGCATCGCGGACTGGCTTTTAATCGATGGATGGCCAAATTGACGGTGGAGAGAGAACTGCAGCGCTCAAATTAATGGAAATAAACAAGCACTCAATTCATTTGCACCCAAATGGCTTTGACCTTGCGCTGGCATTCCTGTTTCAAGATGTAATGTATACATTATATCTGCGTCGGCCTGGTCTATTCAAAAGGCAAGAGGCCAACCGTGGAAAGTAATTGGAGATTCTGAACTCTGAAATGTCTTGAGAAGCTATTTCATATCTGAGCAGTCTACAGCAACTTGGAAAGTCCTGATCAAAGCTTTCCATGAAGTTCTGTCATGAGCAAATGATAATTAAAAGGATGTTTTTGGAGCAAATGACATTAAAGCGGCATTTTGACACAATGAAAAATGTAACCATGACTGCATATGTTGTAAACATGCTTACTCTCCTCCTACAGTGGGAAAACCTCTTTAGGGGCAGATATTTGAAGATATTTTACTGTTAGATGGCTAATGCAGTAGAAAACTTGATGGCTAACATTAAGAAACCAAATGCTACAGTGCATTTTTTATTGCCATGGAGGGGGATTTCCCAATGGTTGTACGAAATATGTGCATAATGCATGCTGGGTATAAAATCATAAATTCTGTTAAAGTGAAAAAGGAAGTAATGCTGGGCTATGGAATAGTACATGACAACAAATTAATTTCACTTTTTTTTGTACGAAAAACCCTTTTAAATGGTTATTGATGTGGATGTATTGTTCTAGCAAATACCTCAAATTGATATAGAACCTTTATACAATGTGGAGGTTCTTTCAACTTCAAAAAAGTTCTCATTTACAAAAATGCTTCTTTGAAGAACCATCCATTGAAAGGTTCTTTACAGAATCAAAAGTGGTACTTCTGTGTTCAACACTGCATAATTCTGGAAAGTGCATTTGCTGGTGGATTTGGGGTCCCACAAGAATCTTTCACTTCAAGAAAATGGTTCAGTTTTGCATCCAAAGGACAACTTACTTTTATATAGAGCAAAAACAGCTTTGAGTAACAACCTAAAGCTCGCTTTTCTGCTAGATGTTCAGAGAAACAGAAAGATAATCTGCTAGACACCGAAAGAGACATTAGCTTTACTCTACATTGTACGTTTACTGTGAAAAGCCAAAAACCACCTGTTTTCATTTCATTTTCTAGTCAGAACAGCCATTAAGTAATTAAGTTGGCTGTATTTTCTGCTATTCACAATCCAGGTTATCTCCAACATATTCAGTGATGTTCAGATCTGGGCTTTAGAGAAGGCCTTATGATTTCTGTGAAATAAAAAAATGTCTTTTAGGATTCTTTATTCAATAGAATCATCATGCTTGTATTTAAATTCTGAAATCTGGAAAGTTTTATTACACACTTCTACACAGTCGAGTCACATTTTTATGACCACTTCATGTCCACAAGCTGGTGGTGGCAGCATTGTGGTCTGGGGAAAGTTTTCATGGCATTCTCTGGCCCACTCTTCCATCCTTGCAGATGACGCACACCAATACATGCTGATTGTCTTCCCTGTGGAGGATGGGATCTTCCAGCAAGACAATACGACGTCACACGGCTAGAAATGTCTGACACTGGTTGGAAGAGCATGACCAAGACTTCCAAGTACTACCCTGGCCCCCCAATTCCCCAGACTTGAACCCAATTGAGCATCTGTGGGACCACCTCGATCATCATGTTCGCTCTATGGATCCTTGCGTCACTCCCAGCCTGTCTAGCTGCTGTCCGTGCTGCACACAGCGGTTACTCTGGATATTAGCTGGTGGTCATAATAATGTGACTCAACTGTGTATAACATAAGAAAAGCTTCATTAGACTGCATTGAAGTCCCTGTAGTTAATAAATAATAAGCCTCAGTATTTAATAAGCCTGGAATGTTAACTGGTTAAATTCTTGAAACACCCAACAGAAAACTGATCAGTCAGTACTTGTTTATCTACATGGCTTTATCTACCTCCATGCCAAGTGAGCTCTCTCTTTGGTTAGGCCTCCAGGAGCTGAGCTATGTTAGATTAAATAGCATAATAAGAAACGCGACAATGAAAGCAACCAATCACATTTTGATTTACAATGGGTCGGACCAATTTAAAAAAAAAAAAAATGTCATTCTTTCTGCTAGATAGATGAATAGTAAGTAGTAGCATGACCAATGCATTTCTATCAGTTAGAAATGGAAAACAAAGGTGGTTCTATGCCAGGGCTCTTTATTGTATATTACCTTTATTTAACTCACATATACATTTTTATACATCAGCCATGAAAATTCTTACACCTCCAAAAATATGCATGCACATCTGTTTTCACCTGTAAAATCCAAATCACTGCAAACATATGGGCAGGGAAGCTCATGCTAAGGCAGCACTCTGGAGACCCTGGCTCCATATGGCCCTCTCAGATCCACGTTTGTCAAATTCAACTCATACTGACTGTTTATGCCGGACTATTGCGTATTCTGTTCACACTCGCAGTCCACATATCCAAGCATATGTGCTTTGTTTTTTCTCACACATCAGCATACGTATGCACACACGCACACACAAAACGATCTTGGCCAAAACCTCATAAAATAAAGGCATATGCTCATAAACTACACACATGCTTGCTCTCAAACATGAAGCAATATGGGTTTTCTATATGCAGCCTCTATCCATCATGCTTGTCCCGGTGGAGCTGTGAAGTACAGCCTGCCCAGGGCAAGTTTACTCTGCCTCTGTACCAGGAGACGTGAAAGTAAGGTCAGTCAGAACCATTACAAGGAGAAAGACCGATATTGTGGGTGATTATTGCGTGTGTGTGCATGTGTAATGAAGAAGTGGACATAAAGGGGTCTATATGGCTTTTAACCCTTACAAGTTATATCAGTTGTGTTGTTTTGCTATAATTGATATGATTGTTATTCATTAGGGGCAGCATGGTGGCGTTGTCGCTGTCGGCCGGGCAACCGAGGTCCTTTCTGTGTGGAGTTTGTATAGTCTCCCCATGACTCTGTGGGTTTTCTCTTACAGTCCAAAGAGCACTGGGATAGCCTCCATTGACCCAGGAGGATAAACAGGTTAGATAGAGTGACTGCTTTATAACGTTGACATAACCATGCTATAAACATGTCATAGCAGATGTCATATGCTGTCACAAGTTGCCATGACAGATTTTGTCATGTTACCCTTGCTAGTAATTGTGATGAAAGTTGTCAGACGCTTATTATGTCACATGCTAAATTTGGATTATAACACTTTATTTGAAGGCTACCTACATGAGAACTTCATAAGACATGCATAAACATTGAACAACATATTTATAAAGCAAAAATACAAGCAACACTGCAAACAGTATCTTGTCAAGTAAAATTACCTTAAGATCTAGTCGATACATCCAGCAGCTGATACATACATTTCTCCTGTTGAGATCATTGTAAGCTTATTTTAAGAGTATTTAACTTATTCCCAAACATTTTTTACTTTTTTTTTAAGTAATTTTATTAAGTGAAATTTTCTTACTATATTGGCAGATATTTTGCTTGTTTTAAGAAATGTGCCTAAAACCAGCAAATTATCTGCCAGTATAGTGAGAAAATTTTACTCAATAAAATTACTTAAAACAGGTCAAAAAGTTTCTAGAAATGAGCTAAATAATCCTATAATAACTGCACAACCATCTCAAAATAAGAAATATTAGACATATAGACTAGAATTAAGATAATTTCACTCGACAAGATACTGTTTTTTGCAGTGAATTGTAAGACAGGTTTTCTCAACCTGTGGGCCGCGGACCACCAGTGGGCTGTGAAGCACCCTCTAATGGTCCTCGGGCCTGTACGCCGGGGGAAGCAGAAGTTTGCAGTTATTAAGTTCTTTAAGTCATAAAAACATAAGTGGAAAAAAGATTAATTGAAGCCTAGTAGTTAAAAATTGAAAAATTAAACATTTCCAAATTATAACTAAGATAAATATTAACATAGATGTGTAAATAAAAACATCACTGTCGCAGCCTAATTAAACGTCATCAGTTTGAGACAATGCAGCCGATACTGCAATCAAAATAATAGCGAAAAAGATGTGTTTGGTTTCTGGCCGAACATCAGCGACCTGAGTAGTTAAACTCAAACTGATAAACTAATGACAGAAGCAGATATCAAGTAAGGTTTATTATTATTGTTGATTGTGACGACACTAATCCAAAAGCCCAGTGAGCGGAGTGAGGTTTATTTCAAATGAGGCGCTAAAACCCTCAAAACTAAAGCGACGTCTCAAGACGAAACAGTTATTACTGTGGGAGCCACAAGAGTATTTTCAGTGAAATATCGATGGACTGCAGCTCCAAATCACAGTCCATGTCTACATCTACCTTTACATCTACATCTAACATTACTGTAAATTTTGGTTTCTGTGATGGAACTGAAATGGATGATCTGAATTTTTCCAGGCCATAATTCACAGGTTGTCGATGTGAGCAATTAAGAAAAAAAAAATTGAAAAAAAAATACTGATTTTAGTTTTTCTGTGGGCCGCTGTGCTTTACAATCATAAATAGGTGGGCTTTGGGGTCGAAAGGGTTGAGAACCCCTGCCATAAGATAAAGTAAATGACCTTGTATTGGTACCAAGGTTCTATACCTCAGGTAATGTTCTACAGAAGTAAAACATTACCTGAAGTACAGAACCTTTATACCAATACAATGTCATAATCTGACATGGCAGCATTTGACTTCTGTTATGCCATGTTTATAGCATGACTATGTCAATGTTTTGTGGCAGGATTCACATAAAGTGTTCCCAAATTGTCATTTAGGCTAAATCTTTAAACCTTTAAAGCCATGATCTGACTTTAGGTCACAATATCAGATTTTTGATCTCTGTACTTCACTTGCTTCCAAACAGAAGAACCACATGGAATTCATCATTGCGCTATTCCCCTAACAAACGTGTTGGCAAAGGGTGAGAGAGATAGCTTCTGGGCATTTGGGGGATTGAATTAGCATGCTTTAATGCAATTTCAGGATCCGGCATTGTTTGGCCCTGTAATAGAAATCCATGCTTCCCACCAGAGGGATCCAGCGTGCGGCAGAGCCGGCAGGATGCGTGCGGAGGGAAGGAGGCTCATTGTGGATGATGGTAGAGAGCCAGTGTGCGGATGCCAGTGTGCACAGGCCCTGATAAGGTGCTCCTGGGTTTCTGGGCCCTGCTGTGATCCCGATAGCACAGTAAGGATGGCTGTTCCAGAAGCCCATCCAGAAAACAGATATCGCTGGATCTGTTGTTTGGACCCATGAATGTTGAAAGCAGCTTCAGAGGGCAGCGGAGACAGGAAAGAATGGACGGTCTCCAGTGAGATAGTGGATGTGGGGTTAAAGTTCAAAGCTATTGGTTGCTAGTGGGAGTAGTGATGTGACTGGCTTGCCTTAAAGGGGCACTCTGGGCAAAATGAAAAATGCAAGCATTCCTTCGTCTGTTGTAAACATGCCTACTTGCCCCTTACAATGGTGCCACTGTAGCGTCTAGAGTGAGATTTTCCTGTTAAATGACAAGAAAACCTCCCTTCTGATGATGTATTTTGAAGGTGGATGGATCTTTGAAAAACTACAAGCACTTGTTGTGGTGCACCTTTGAGTTTGGGTGGCTTGAAATAGTTTTTGCCTGCTATGGCTAAGGCAGAAAGAAGCCAGAAAGCTAATATCATCAAGAAGTTGAAGAGCACTTCTGAATTTATTAGACATTATATCAGCTGGGCTGCTGTGAAGGGGGTGGTATTGTATAACATATTTGTTTAAAGCATGTGGGGTATTGAAGTCAGGGAACATTGCTATACAAAAATGCATGACAAAGAACAGAGGCTACTTTGTCTGGAATGCCTCTTTGACAATACACTGATCAGGCATAACATTATGACCACCTCCTTGTTTCTACGCTCATTGTCCATTTTATCAGCTCTACTTACTATATAGGTGCACTTTGTAGTTCTACAGTTACAGACTGTAGTCCATCTGTTTCTCTGCATACTTTGTTAGCCCCCTTTTACCCTGTTCTTCAGTGGTCAGGACCCCCATGGACCCTCACAGAGCAGGTACTATTTGGGTGGTGGATCATTCTCAGCACTGCAGTAACACTGACGTGGTGGTGGTGTGTTAGTGTGTGTTGTGCTGGTACGAGTGGATCAGACACAGCAGTGCTGCTGGAGTTTTTAAACACCTCAGTGTCACTGCTGGACTGAGAATAGTCCACCAACCAAAAATATCCAGCCAACAGCGTCCTGTGGGCAGCGTCCTGTGACCACTGATGAAGGACTAGAGGATGACCAACACAAACTGTGCAGCAGCAGATGAGCTATTGTCTCTGACTTTACATCTACAAGGTGGACTGACAAGGTAGGAGTGTCTAATAGAGTAGACAGAAACTCCAGCAGCACTGCTGTGTCTGATCCACTCAGACCAGCACAGCACACACTAACACACCACTACCATGTCAGTGTTACTGCAGTGCTGAGAATGATCCACCACCCAAATAGTACCTGCTCTGTGTATAGTTACTCCAAAAAGCTAATATAGCTAGCAGGGACTAACTTGCATGTGGCTAATAGATTGATTATTAGCATCATTAGGTAAAGTCTTTCTTTCATTTGGCCACTTTATTAGAAACCCCAACCTCGTAGCTCAACCTTGCTGGTGTACCCTGCTCATCCTGTTGCTGCACAATTTGCCATCCAGCCCTTCATCAATGGTCAGTTTCTGACCAAAGAGCTCTTGGATACTATTTTGAGGTGGGGGACCACTTTCAACCTAAACTCACACCCATTACTATGCCATTA
This sequence comes from Colossoma macropomum, assembly GCF_904425465.1. Classification (NCBI taxonomy): domain Eukaryota; kingdom Metazoa; phylum Chordata; class Actinopteri; order Characiformes; family Serrasalmidae; genus Colossoma; species Colossoma macropomum. The sequence goes on from NW_023494805.1 coordinate 36,602,690, forward strand.
CCACACTCCAAAAAAGGCCAAAAAGGGTTCCATACAAGAACCAATTTTGTTCCCCTAAAGAAGCTTTGGAGAACCACATTTACAAATGAGATGTGTTAGTGCGAAGAACCTCTGCATATAAAGGTTCTAAAACAAACCCTTATATGTTAAAGCCCTGTGATATTATTGGTATTATTATTATCGATATTCTTGAAACCTTTGAAACGTTTTTCACACTCAAAATCACAAAGTGGTTCTTCTATGACATCACTCAAAGAACCCTTTTTGGTTCTTTAAGTCACTGCTGTGCTAAGAATAGTCAACTCCCCAAATAACATTTGGCCAACAGTGGTCTTGTGGTCAGAAACTGACCAATTATGAATAGGGTAGAGTGTGGCCAGTGAGTGGAATTGTAAGGCAGGTGTTTTAGGCTGTTATCTAGGGCCTATTTAGCATGCAGCACAATGTATTCTGGTTTGTTTTGGTCTATCAACAGTCTCAAACCAACCTCAGCAACAGTCCATAACAGGTGGATGCCCAGAACCCACATCTGATTCCCATTTCCAAAACTAACTGGAAAGCAAAATGAATATTTAAACACCCAAATATTTGTCAAATTACCCAATAACTCAAACTCTTACTGTTGTTAGAGGGAGGTTGGCAGACTCCAATAACGTGCCTGAAGCCAAGCAAGGCCTTGGCAACATTCATTTTCCGTATTTAACATTTATGAAATTAATTATTCTGTGATGTCAAACCTGCAAGGAACAGTCATTAGAAGCCGGCAATGCTAATAAGTCATTACTCGTTTGTTTACCACAAACATTGTGCTTGGATTGTACGAGCAACTCATTTGGAGACTACAACTCCCTCACGTCTTCAGCAGTATCTGAACAGGACTAAGCGGCAGATAATTGGAGCCTCGTATTCAGAACCAGGTCATTACTAGCATACACCAACGATCTCACTGCCAACAGTGATATGAGTGCTGAGAAAAATATCCTAAAACCACACCACAGTAAAAGTATTCAATGAAACTTCAATGAGACAATGACTCAGGTAGAGGTACAATAGCTATCAAGACCAACTTGAGTTAAATTTAGTGTATCCAGCATTCATCAGCGTAGGAACTGAAGTTTGAAATGGTTTATTGTTGTCCATTTGGACCATTTTGAAGAATGAATGAAATTATTAAACAAAGAAAATAGTAATAGTATTATAGTTTGAAAGTAGGGGAGAGCGGGGCTGGTTGGCATTTAATTGGCATTAAATGCTGTAAGTCCCAGGTATACTGTACACTGGGATAACCCAAAAGCAGTAAATGAAAGGTGAATCTAAAAAAAATACTTTCAGTGTCAGAAAGTACTTCCAGGACTGCTTGTGCCAAGCAGCCCCAATTTGGGGTTGGTTGGCACGCTGCTAAAAGGTTATTTCAAAGGAGTAAGTTGCAAAAACAAATAATCGGAGAATTAAATTTAAACCAAACTACAAACATAAACATTCGGTGGAAGCCAAATAAGTTTTGTTAATCACTTAAATCTTAGGAATATTTTGTTCATTTTATCACTGAAGAACAATATGAAGGACAATACAAAGAAAAATAAAGCTGGGCCATTTTTACCAATTTAATTAATTTACAATTTATAATAAACAGTTAAATGTCATCTTGTTTAAATAATACATAAGTTCAGAAAAAAAAACTTCAAACAAAAATATAGAAATAGTTTGATTTTAAAGATATGTTTCATTATATATTTCGTCAAGTGGTAGACTCGCTTACTATCAAACTTACTGAGAACTTCCAAATTTAACCTGTTAACTGTTTTTGCCTGAAATGGCATGCCCAAAGTAAACGGACATATTTTGGGCTACAATCAGATCTTGGTTTCAAATACTGGGTAGGGCCTGCTTTTGCTCTCAAAACAGCCTCAAATCTTCATGGCATGAATTTCATAAAACAATAGAAACAATCCTTTGAGGTTCTGATCTATATTGACATGATTGCTTGCAATTACTGCAGATTTCTCAGGTGCGCTTTTATGCTGTGAATCTTCCGTCCTACCACATCCCAAAGGTGTTTTGTTGGATTCGTATCTAGTAACTGGGAAGTAGCCATTAGAAGATGTGTAAATTGTGGCCATGAGGGGATACACATGGTCAACAACAATACTGAAATAAGCTGTGACATTCAAGCAATGATTGATTGGAATTAATGGGCTCAAAATGTGGCAAGAAAACATTTCCCACACAATTACACCACCTCCACCAGCCTGGACTGCTGACGGGGCAGGTTGAGTCCATAGATTCACGGTGTTGGCGCCAAACTCTGACCCTACCATCTGTGTGCCTCAGCAGAAATTGAGATTTTTTAGATCATGGGTTCATTTTTTCAGCCTTTAACTGTCTGATTTTGGTGCGTTTGTGCCCACTGCAGCCTCAACTTCCTGTTTTTGGCTGACAGAAGTGGAACCCAACTTGGTCTTCTGCTGTTGTAGCCCATCCACCTCAAGTTTTAACGTGTGGTGCATTCTGAGATGCTTTGCTGCTCGAACCAATCTGACCTCCCTTATCAACAAGACATTTCTGTCCATAGAACTGCCACTTAATGGATGTTTTTTCTTTATTGTACCATTCTGAATAAACTCTAGAGCCTGTTCCCAGGATATCAGCAGTTATAGAAATATGCAAACCATCCCATCTGGCACCAACAATCATGCCACAGTTAAAATCAGATTTTTCCCCACATTTTTCCCCATTCTGATGGTTGATGTGAGCATTACCTGAAGCTGCTGGCCTATGCTCAGTGAGTGTATATGATGGTCCATCTAGGACTGAGGGTCAGGTAGGGATTGTTTATTTGAGTCTGAATTCAGGAGTGTTGTCTGAGTGCATGCCACATGACCTATGCACTGTGCAGCTACTGGCTGCTCAGCAGCCCAGTGGCCTGGGGAAAGAAGCTAAGCTGGAAGTGCTGCTCTGGACTTAATACTTCTGTACTGCCTGACACTTGGCTGCATATATTTTCAATATCTCTCTTTGAAGCATTTCTATAATGGGTTTATAAGTGGATGAATGTTGGTCAAGAGGGCAATCATTTAATGTTATTTTTTGTGAGAGCTTCACTTACACACACAGAAGTTCACACTACAGCAATCACCCCATGCTCCCCTCTTCAGAAAGATACAAATATACCAAAAACTGTGCTTAATTTCACTTATAAGTACATGTCTGTGTGAATGCACCAGAGCTCAAAGGCCTTTTTTGCTGTGATCCATGAAGCTGCTGCGATTAATAACAACTTTGGGCAAAATATCCTGCTAAGTATGAATGTGTGTGGTATGTGCTAGAAGCTGTTTTATGTTTGAAAGGCTTTCAAGAGAAGTTACACAATGGATTCCTGCTATGTCAAGGTAAATCTGCGAAAAAGTCTGCATTACCCACACACACAAAGACAGAAATGCCTTCGGCTATCCGCTAGCGTGCTGCTTTGAAATAGCATGAAGCGGCAGTGCTAGATTTGGAACAAAGGATAAAACCACACATTGCAAATATTCAGTTTAGATTAATGATAAAGGGAAAAGTTATGTGTCTTTGTAAAGTGCTGTGAGAAGTGTTAAAAAAGACACAAATTCCTCCTAAAAAGTTGTTAAACTAAATTCCTTTTGGTGCAATAAGAGTTTAACCCTGCTGTTCACTAGTAAGGAAGTCACTCACTTAGCCTATACATAACAATTTGAGTCATTTCAGGCATTTATAGTAATTATAAGGAAAGGAAATTGAATTTTGTTCATAGAATCCCTTGCAAAATAAGAAGAATGCCTAAGTAAATCAGCAGTATTCCTGAAGTACATGGAGAATAGCAAAAGTACGTTTTTATGTCATGTGTTTTATGGAAACAGACCTAAAATTACACTTAAAATTATACTTAAAGTAATTAAATGATATATTAGTAGACTGTAAGAAAATGAAGATGGACAAATGCATTTCTTAAAATACTGAAAAAATATACACTTAAACAAAAGCAAATTTAATTGTCAACTTAGGTGTATTATTATTGAAGGTATGTTTTAAAGCAAGTACTTTTAAAGTAGGCTTTAGTACATGTTAGTTTTGCAATACAACTCAAATTAACTAGCAATCAGATTTAGCTATTGGCACCCCAAGAGTTTACCTTTAAAATACACACTATATGGCCAAAAGTATGTGGACACTACTCCTAATTATTGACTTCTGCTCACTCCTTGCCAACACGTATATAAAATCGAGCACACGGATAGACAAATATTGATTATGGGTCGTACTGAAGAGCTCAGTGACTTTTAATGTGGCACTGTCATAGAATTCCACCCTTGCCACTAGACAGTTTATCAAATTTCTGCCCTGCTAGATCTGCCCCAGTCAATTGTAAGTGCTATTATTGTGAAATGGAAGCATCTACAAGCAGGGACAGCTCAACCTCAAAGCAAAATACCATGGGCCCACTGAGTGCTGAATTGTGTAGCATGCACAAAACGCCTATTCTCTGTTGAGTCACTCACTACAGAGTTTCAAACTGCCTCTGCACAAGAACTGTGCATCGGGAGCTTTAAGAAATGGGTTTTCTTGGCCGAACAGCTGCACACAAGCCTAAGATCACTATGCGCAATGCCAAGTGTTAGCTGGAGTAGTGTAAAGCACACTGCCACTGGAGTCTGGAGCAGAGGAAGTGTGTTCTTGGAAGTGACGAATCATGCCTCACAATCTAGTAGTCTGATGGATAAATCTGGGTTTGGTGGTTGCCAGGAGAATGCTATCTACCGGAATGAATAGTGCCAACAGTAAAGTTTGGTGGAGGGGGGATAATGGGTCTGGGGCTGTTTTTCAGGGTTTAGGCCTCTTAGTTCCAGTGAAAGGGTGATGTTAATGCTACAGCATGAAGTTACATTTTAGAGAATTATATGCTTCTAACTTTGTGAGAACAGTTTGGGAAAGGTCCTTTCTTATTCCAGCATGACTGTGCCTACGTAGACTAAGTGAGCTCCATAGAGACATAGTTTGATGAGTTTGGTGAGGAGGAACTCCAGTGGCCTGCACAAAGCCCTGACCTCAACCCCACTCAATGCCTTATTAGTATGAACTGGAGCATCAATTGTGAGCCAGCCCTTCTCATCCAACATCTCTGCCTGACCTCACAAATCCCCTTTGACTGAATGGGCACAAATTTCCACAGACACATTCCAAAGTCCCATGGAAAGCCTTCCCAGAAGAGTGGAGGCAGTTATAGCCACAAAGTGGGGGGGGACTCCATATTAATGTTGATGGATTTGGAATGGGATGTCCAACAAGCTCATATAGGCGTGATGGTCAGGTCTCCATATACTCTCCATATACTCCCACTCTGTGGAGACTGACTTGGAGTCTCCCTGGCTCCGCCCACTTTTCTCCCCCCTTTTCGCACCTGCAGTTCATTCTAAGCACGTTAAGACTGCCCTGTGTTTTCTCTGTGTGTTTGCAAAGTCTCTGTGTTTGTCACTTGAGTTCTGAACCTGATTCTTGTGATTGGTTTTCCTGGTTTTGACCTCTGCTAGTCTCTTTGTTCATTCTGAATATGGATCTGCATTTTTTCCCGCCTGCCTGTGTGTTGACCCCTGCCTAATGAGTATCGAAATGCCACTCACTTTGTGCTTGCAACCTGCCTTACATTACAACTGAAGTGAAGTGTATCAGTACCTTCACTAGTATATTTGTAATATGTCACAAAATAACAGTTATGGCTATAAATTCCACACTAAAATCTACTTAATTGCAACTTGAATTGTTTCACTCAAATAAACAACTAAATGCTATTTATATAATATACATATATATACTTTGGAACCAGAAAACCTGTGACAACTGACTACTATAGCTAGGAAATGCACATCCATGCAAAGCAGAGGCTCCCCAATTCACACTGATCTAGAATGTTCTTCTGCATTCACCATCTACAGTGTTCTCCAGCATTTGCATTGTTTTAGAATGTTCTGCCCAATTCATACTGGTCCAGAAGGTCCTCCTTATTCACACTGCTCTAGAATTATCTCATGCACTAACACTGTTCTAGAATGTTCTGTCACTCTTCTTGTTCTTGAATGTTCTCTCATTCACGCTGGTCTAGAACATACTCCCTCGTTTATACAGTTCTAGAATTGTATAAGGTTTGCCTCCATTCAAACTGGCTCATTTGGTTTATCTTCAGCTTTTGCTATTGTAATATTATTATTAATATTATTAGAATTAAATATTTCTTGGGTCTTCATGCTGTATCATTTAATTTATCATCAATATAGTTCAAAATGAATGACTTGATCATGCTGAGTGTCCAATTAATAGTAAATTGTTTGCACTAGCACAGATGAACGACCAAAATCTCCTCCTCATAACTCAGAAGTTCTTCACTACTTGTATTTGAACACAAAGAACCAAAGAGAAGAAAGAACACGATTTGAAAGACAGACCATTATTATACAATTTCTATTACCCATCCAGTGTTTATTTCCACCATGCGCTGTATAACAATGCTTTCATACAGGCCTTGAAAGAGAAATATCAGCTCATAGCTCATAGGATGGTGAAAGTCAGAAGGAAAGAATAACAGAAAATAAACAGGAGAGAGAGGCAATATAAAGTCAGTGCGGAGAAGGCGCGGTGGTCGGGTGTGTATTTATAGCACGTGAGTGTGTGATGAAACCTGGAGCTTGGAGCTCAGCAGGGAAACTCCTGTTTTTGAGCTGAAGATCACTGCATCCTGCTGCTCCATTCATCTTCCCTGCCAGGACGATGCGGGCCAGGACATTAAAGTACAGCATCTTCCTCTTTATATATCTCAAAATCTTTCTCTCTCTCTCTCTCTCTCCTCTACTTACTCTTCCTTCCCATCATATACATACCTGTCAACCCAACTCTAATAAAAACAGAGAGGAAGGTAAAAAAAAACCTGTAGAACTATAGAAAAAATCTTCCAACAGCCCCTCAAGAAAACAGAATTTTCCATTTTTTTAATATTGTATCGATATTCAAGCGTGCGCTAATACATTTATGTCTTAATACATAATTTGTCTTAATTATGTCTTACAAACTTGATGTACCTTAGATTGTTCTGTTTTCTTCTCTTAAGATTGCCCTACACAATATAGTAAACAAGAATCAGATTTATTGATTTATTGATAACTGCCATAAAATTGGTAAGTAGAATTTACCTATTTTTATTTGGTATGTTTAACCACTGTTTGCACCAATCCATTCTTTAAAACTCCAGTCCTGATTTTACTTCATTCATGCATAGCATAGTCGCCAGGGAAACATGGAAAAGTCTTCATTAGAAACCATAATTTTATTAGTTTTTTTTCACACCAAATCGATTTTTATGTATTTAACGCACTGAAACATTCACATCAAGTCCAACCCACATTTTAGTTAGGATGTGTGAAGAAGATGCAGAGAAATGAATTAGTAATGACAACAAATTAATTTTTCTATAAACCATGCGGCACAACTTGAATGTGCAGACTCAATTAACAGCCCATTCTGCTAAATAAAAGAGTTCCAAGCATTAAAATAAGTGAACATACTTCAGGATGACAGCATTAGTGTTAATGTTAACATTGTCAAAACTTGACGTGCGTCATGTTAGCTAGGTTTCCCCATCACATGATGCTCTTTGAGTTTACCACTTTGTGGCCAAGCTGCTGTTGCTCCTCGATGCTTCGGGATTCACTTGAAAGAGGTCCTGAAAATTTTTTAATAACTCTTTGCTAGGACAAAGCAATCCGAATGAAACAATGTGCAATATACTCCTCAGTATGTGGAGCTTCGAACAAGCCAGGACGCCCCAGTGTCGGAGGGATGAGGTAGGCGCCGGACAGCCGTCACAACGTTTAACCTCTGTTTGCAACTTCCGGGTGCATACCCCCCGTACCCTCTTCATGTGTCTGACAGAAAACAGAGATCACTTCCAGCATTGCATGTAATGCAATCGATTACACATATGTCAAGATATGTAGCATATTTTTTTGGTTCAGATTGCTTCATCCTAATGGGAGTTACAACAGAATATTCGGGGCCTCTTTCAAGTGAATCTCCCTATATTTCACAATAATAGCACTTACAGTTGACTGGGGCAGATCTAGCAGGGCAGAACTTTCACAAACAAAAGTGGCGACCTAAGGCAGTGCCACATTTAGCATGACACATTCTACTGTTATTTGTTTACAGCTTGATTGTATACACCTGTTGGCAATGAGTGTGGCTGAAGTCAGGGGTGTCCACATACTTTTGGCCATAAAGTACTAGCGTGTTTTCTAACAAAGTGAATGATAAACACAGAAAAAAAATCAAGACTGCAACAGAGTAATTTTGCTACAAACAGCCAGAGTTGCATCCATAGTCAAAGTAAAACATTGCATTTGGGTCGCCATTTTCAACATGACTGAAACTCCACAAACTGGAAATCCTCGCGGTCACACTGCATGAGAGCTAAATGAATTTTCTCAGTTGGGGGGAGGAGAGCGCACCAAGATTGTTTACTCCATCCTTTATTGCATTTTGCCCCAGCCTCACCTAACTGTGGATTTTTTTTATTTTGTTTCAGCGAAGCTCTGCTTTTCGATTTGATCTTTTTTAATAATGTCCAGCACAGATAATTACTGTCAGAATTACAGCAACCTCGACAAATCAAATAAATTCTCACACATCCGGAGGGAAATGGTGTGTTGATTGATCGGATGCTTGGGAAATTGAGTCTAAATAAATCATGCAGGGGGAAATTATTTCAGGCCGAAAGGTAAACAGTGGCTTCTCCCTTGAGTTCTGAGTGGAGATCTCATCATTCTCAGCCTCAGAGATCCTCCTTACAAAGCTCACTCCGTTCAGCGAGCTTGTTCATTACTTTTGTTTTATGGGCATCATGTTGTGCATCATCAACGCCTGACGAAAAATATATATCTCCAAAATAGTAACTTTACAAGAAATGGCAACAGCTCTCTTAGCTTTCAATGTAATTTAATGTAAAGAGGTTTCATTCCAAGCCATTTTGGAGCATTTTATTTGGTCCATTTCTTACAATATTTACACATATGCATCTCTAAACAATTACATTTACATGCATTAATTTGCATCAACACTAATACTAACACTACAGCATAAAGGGACATTATAATGCCTTTGTAATACACTTATTAAGCCTTAACAACCCAACATTTAGTAATTAACTGATACTTTATTACGCAGTAACTAGGATGAAATGAACATTTGCTGAAGCATGTTTAATTACATATTCAGCATGCATTTATGTATTTGTTATACATGTATTAGGTATTTATGTACTATCTATTGCATATATGTACTGTGTGCATTATTTTGCCCTTATTAAGTGTTATTAAGCCATAACTGGTTGCTTATTAGCACATTATTGAGCAGTAACAAGGGTGAAATAAGTGTTTTATGTACAACATGTAATCTGTTCATCATTATGCCCTTATTTTTTTTAAGCCAATAACTTGTTACTTATTACTAAATAATTAAGCAGTAAAAAGGGTAAGCATTTTCCAGAGGACATTAAAAATATACATTTATGCATTTACTTATGTATTGTACATAATGTTTTGCACATGTAATGTGGCCTTTATTATGCGCCTATAAAACCTTTTAAGCCAATAGATGGTAGCTTACTACCATATTATTAAGCAGAAACTAGGCTGAAATAAGCACTTACTGGAGCATGTTTAATTATTAAGCTTGTATTTAAGTATTTATTTTATATGTGTTAGGTATTTGTGTATTATCTATTGCATATATGTAATGTTTGCATTATTTATTATTATATTTTGCCCTTATATGTGTTATTAAGCAAATAGCTTGTAGCTAATTACTACATTATTAAGCAGTAACAAGGGTGAAAGAAGTATTTCTTGCCCTTATTACAGCATTATTGAGCAGAAACATGGCTAAGCATTTCCCTGAAGATATTTATTTATATTTTTTGCAGCATATTCTGTGACACAAAAATTGAATGTTCATTATTATGCCCTTGCTAAGTTGTTAAGCAAATAGCTGGTAGCTTATTACTATATTATTAAGGCATAACTAGAGTATAATAAGCTGGCATGCATTTTTTTTAGATGTTATATATTTTAATCTTTTGCTCAACATGTTTTGTGTCCATTTTTATGCACTTATTAAACCAGTAGCTGGTTGCTTGTTACTACATTATTAAGCAGTAAATGCATTTATCGGAGCATGTTTACTTGTGTATTGTATATAATGTTTTGCACATGTAAAATGCATTTTATTGTGCCCTTATGTAACCTTTTAAGCCAATATATGGTTGCTTATTACCATATCATTAAGCAGTAACTAGGGTGCAATAAGCTGGAGCATGTTTATATACGGATTATACAGCATAATATTTTCTACATCATGTAATGTGTCTAATATTATGCTCTAATTAAGCCTTATTAAGGTTATTCATATTCTATTATGCTAATACATTATTATTACATTCTTACACCCTGACTAGGGGCAAATAAGCTATACAGCATAATCTTTAAGACAACATGAAAAGCATCTGTTATAATGCTCTTATTAAGCCAATAGTTTAAAGCTTACTACCACATTACTAAGCAGTAACATTGGTGTGCCCTTACTAAGCCTTATGAAGCCAATAGCTGGCACCATATTACTACATTATTCAGAAGTAACTAGGATGAAATAAGCATTTTCTAATAGGCATGTTTATGTGTCATAAAACATAGTCTTCTAAAACATTAAAACGTTTTAACCCAATTGTTGGTAATCTGCTCATCAAGCCAATAACTACTAATTAACTGGCTGCTTATCACTGCATTATTAAGCAGTAATTACAGTGTTTTAAGCCTTTCTCAGAGCACTTTTTATTTTCTGTATTATATATTGTTGTAATACTTGAATGCCAACTCTGCGCAGTCTTGTATCTTGGAATACTACCAGTTGAGTGCAAAAGTTTGAGTGTAATAATTAAAAATTTGTAAACCTTTTCGGAATCATAAATATACATGCTCAACAAATTAACTGTAGTACATTCAAGATCTTTACACTAACACTGTCAAATCATGTTTTTGCTGACCAATCTTATATTTGAGAAAGCCTTTAAATAGTTAAAGTGCTGAAGCAGAAGACCTAGAAGGATGATATTTTACAAGCCGTTTAAAAAGTTTTGCCTGTTTTTATACTTACAAAAGAGGCCAAATAGCTTAAAATTCAACAGCACAATCTCTGTGCAAGGAAGGCCATTACAAACTGACCCCAATAAGAGGCTAATTTAAGATGAATAAATTAAACTGGTAGTTTAATGAGAACTGAATGTGTAATGAGGCTTGGTCAGTCTATCAAATTGGTAGCCATATAAACATGGACCTAACCAGGCTCGTGTCAATCACCGAGTCCACACTTTAGTATAAGACCAATACAATATTAAGGTCAACTTTAAAATTCTCATTAATGTGTCATTTGTGTAAAATGGACTGTAAAATTGATATGGCAGGGGCTGAATAGAGGCTCATGAATGCAAAATGCATAGAAATTCATGTTTGAAAAGTTGCAAGTAAATAGTAAGTCGGAGTAGTTGTGGCTTTTCTTAGGATTTATGAAATCACCCACGCTTGTAATACCTTTGAAGAATTCTTCAGGAGATTAAGTTAAGGGAAGTGTCATATGGCTTTGAAAGAGCAAATAGGACTGAATGGAGAAGAGAACCCATTAAGATGCTTTATGGCTTTAATAATATCAGAACATAAGGTAACGCTTGACATGGTAAGTCAGGGCTTGCCGAAGCTTTCCACTGCGTTTGACATATATGTCCCCAATGTTTACAGCTTATCGCCTTTACTGACAAAACACTACCCATACCAGGTTGATGAATCACATTGCTATGTAATGTTAGGCTTAGTTGCAGGTTTTCAGGAGTAGGGCTATGATTTATCTGACAAAGCATGGTTCCAGGCAAAGCTAAAAGCAGAAGCCTCAAAGGAGAAGGCTGGCCAAGGAGAGGTCAGGAGTAGAGGAGCTAAATCGGTGGGGAGCGGGAGTGGGGTCGGACAGGAGAGGATCAAGGTTTCCACAGTGATGGACAAATTAAATAACTTTCAGCAGAGCGAAATGCTCTGGGAGGAAGAACGAGAGCGGCCGGGGCGGCACCGGAGTCTTCTCGGAGACGGAACGGTAAATCAAACGCGTCCAGGCCGTTTGTCTTCTCACCTCGGCGGCCTGCGCCTCCCAGCTCCCCTCAAGGTCACTTGTAATGATACGGGAGAGGAGTTTGAAGGCTAAGAGGCTCGTGAGGCAACCGAGACTTTGCGAATGGTACCAACCTCCTTGGTGTAATCGTCCTCCCTTAGCATATGCCATCTGCACTCTCTCAAGTTACACTTTGCAGCCCTCAGGGAAGGTTCCTCTGTCGGCCATGGCCTGGCCCTTATCGGCCTTGTCCAAGCACCTGCTATCCTTCCTGCAGCTGCGGGTAGGGCACGTGCCTTGGCTTCCTTGGCCCCAGCGAGCATCTGCTTTACAGTTGTAATCTGTCCAAGCTTGTCCTAAGGAATGGCCCGAGGGACTGTGGCCTACTCAGCTGAGCCAGCCTGCTGGTTGGGGGCTCAGGCAGAGAAATGGCGCCCAAAGAGCAGGTGGTACATGTCGCTTTGCTTTGATGGAGCCAACAATGGTGATCACAGAAGACAGTAAATTACAAGCAGTGCTGAGGTATCATCAATAGGTAGACTTAATTCCTGCTGTCTCAAGATCTACAAAGATGTCTAAATCTAGCATGCTTTCATGCACAGATAAATCTGGTTGATCTAATTCATGTTTTTTTTTTATGTCATGAAAGACAGAAAAGGGTTTAGTTGACAGGAATATACGACATTGGTTCATGCCTTTGCTTATTTGAGTAGCCAAAAGGATATTATTGACATTTACCTCTTCTCAAATGTACTATTTCTTACTACTCACTGGACCATGAGGCAAATATAAGGTCACTGCTGTAGCAATGGCCTCGCAGTCAGTGGCAAACTATGACTATTAGTGCTATGCCTTCAGTTCAGGCTATAAATGTCAAAACTTGATATAACCTCTATGATAATGCTAATTTCTGCTAGCACCCCCATGGGATTCTAGTAGCATCTTTGGCTGATGGCGATTCACATGAACATTTTTTGTCTGTTCTAGATTTACCTCTTAAATGGCCAGGACCCCCTGGCAGGTCTAAAGTTTTACTACACACTTCTATGATCCCAGCATTACTTAGCCAGTTTATATTATAGTCTATGTAGTTATTGAATAATTCAAATTGTGTAATAAGCCTAAGATTTTAAGGGGTTAAATATGGATATTACAGTAAAAAATCCTAAATATTTGAGTAAATCCTGAACTACCAGAAGGCCTAGAGGGACTTTTTCTAACAAAACTGGTCTCATCCATTGTAAATCAAAACATGATTGGTTGATTCCACTGTCAGTTCCTAATTATGTTGATCTAATGTGTTAAAGTCTTAGGCCCAGCTCCTGAAGTCCTAAGCAATGGGAGAGCTGTAATCATTGTGCTCGTTTTTGATTGGATGTTTCAAGAATTTAATTATTTGGTTTCCAATCAAAAAAAAGCACAATGATTACAATCCCCTAAAAACATACTAAAAATTACAGAAATGTATTTTTTTATTTCATGAAAATCATTAGACCTTCTCTGAAGGCCTAGAAGGCCCTGAGGGTTCCCTTCCGGTGACATTATATTGTTAGAAACACCTACTGTGTTCTTTCACTCCCACATTTGCTCAGACCTTTGAGTGTATTCCAGTGACTTGAAGGATGCAAGTGACTCACAGTTAGGTCATTAAATAGTTGGACATTGACAGTCATTGGTATTTAAACTGTCTACCACAATAAGTGAAATGTATGCTCAATCAGAAAGAGGTCAGATGATTGGTTGATTCTTTCTATTGAAAAAAGTCTTGGGATGCTTTCATAGAATGCTTCAGGTCATTGTCCATCTGCACTGTGCAGTGCCGTCCAATGTGTTTTGAAGCATTTCGTTGAATCTGAGCAGATAATATTGCCCTGTACACTTCAGTTTTCATCCTGGTGCTTTTGTCAACAGTCACATATCAATGAACACAAGAGAATCAGTTCCATTGACAGCCGTACATGAACACGCCATAACACTACCTCCACCATGCTTCGCGGATGAGGTGGAATGCTTTGGATCATGTTTCTTTCTTTCTCCATACTCTTCCCTTACCGTCATTCTGGTTCTAGTTGATCTCTGTTTATCTGTCTATAAGATGTTTTTCCAGACCTATACAGCATTTTTCAAAGCTGGCCAACTATTGTGAAGCATCCAGAGAACCTGGAAAGTCAGGCTAGGCCTGAAGATTGACTGTTGACTGTCACCACTGTACCCTTGAGTAAGACAATTCACCTTAACTCAACTAAATAAAAAACAAAAAAACATATTTAAAACGTGGGAGCTCTGATCCTACAACTATCACCTGGAAGCCATTTCATTTGTTTTTCTTAAGCAAGCTGTACAATCTCCATCCAAGGCTTTGATTCAGTTCCACCATTATATCATAGTCAGTATCTGAAACAACAACAAAACTCTTGATGTCCCAGAAGCCATCTGTTTAGTTTATTTAAAATGAGCCTGAACCTAAGTGCACACTGTCTTTGATGTCACTGTGGGGAAATAAGTAAGCGTTTATGACATCTTATTTGGACAGCTCGCACGTATGACATCTTATTTCGGCTGGTGAGCAAATGGGGAGTTATTTTGAGCTCTCCTACTCACTGACCCTCATGCATAATTCATCAACACAGAATGACATTTCAAAGGCATAAATCATAAATACATCATTTAATGAAATAGCTACCATTATGTGTGTGTGTGCATGTGCAGAAACGTGAGGGTGCAGATGTAGATATACAGAACTGTGCAAAAGCAAAGAACGCCTTTCATTTATTCAATTTCCAGTTGAAACAGCCATTTAGTAGAAGTTATTCATTTTCTTGAGAAGATTAGATATAAGATAATCCACTTGCGTAATGAAGAGGAAAGACAAAGAAAAATGCATTTACAAAACTGTCCAAAAAGAAAAGTATACAGAAAATGGAACTCCTCGTAGACCATCTAATTGTCTAGATCAGATAAACGGTGTTTTATCTTTGATAGACAGGAGGGGAAAAATGCTTTGCTCTTCCTGAGATATGAAAAATTCCAAACCTATTTCTCTTCATCCTTTGCACAATTTGTACTGCAGTGCCAAAACTGGACATCTGAGTTGTGGACTTTAATTTGAGGTCTTTGGGAGTAACAGAAAAAAGTATTTACTCCACTTTAGCAAACAAAGACTCTTTAAACTCCATCAGTCAAGCATGGTGGAGGATCACTGCAGATTTTTGGGTGTTCAACAACATCTGGAGGTGATTTGTTTGTGATTGAACTCATCATCAATGCTGACAAGCGCAAATAAATGTAAATACATCATGCAGTACCTTCTGGTAAATATTTGATTGAGAGGAATTTCATTCTACAAGACTTATGTATCAAAAAAGAAGCTGTTGGTGTTCTCAGAACAATGGAGTGACCATTCCAGTGTCCAGACCTCAACATTGTTGAATGTGTTTGGGATTACTTGGATTGTGATAAGCAGAAAATGCAACCAACTTCTTAAACTGAACTCAAGCTTCACTCTGTCCATCCTTCCATTGTGAGAACCAATGCTATGCGTGAAATAATTCTTTCAGTGCTTCCAAAAAGATATGTGGTCAAGAAGCTGTTACTGAAAAAAAACAAAAAAAACATTTGCATTAGAATGCTGAAAATGAACATATGAAATGGGGAATAAGGTTTTATGGAGTGACAAGTCTAAAATTGTAATTGGGATTACTTGGATGGTGAAGTAGAAAATGCAACCAACTTCTGAGACTGAACTTTGGGGGTGTGGACGTATATCCTTGTCGCTTTCTTTGAAGAACTAAAAGCAAAGATTGAAGAGAATAATGACATTTAATTTAGTTGTTGAGGCTTCTGTACAATTTTCTGTTGTTAATATGTTTCCTGCCTTTTTCATGACACTCAAAAATGAATAGCTTGCACTTAATGGCTATTTTGACCATAATCTCAGAAAAAAAGGTAGTAAACTGTCGCTGGGGCGGTACCCTCAAGGATACCTCTCAGGGCCTTTAGTCAGGAACATAATTGTACCACAGTCCACTGAAATGATATTTTCTAAGTTGTATTGACTCCACACACCCCGTTTCGTCTCTTTTCCCCCAACAAAAAAAAACTTATTTAAGGTACACAATTGGACCTAAAACCACTGTTGTACCTTTGAGAGTACATGTGCATTATTTGTACCTTGACAAATACAAACTGTACCTGCACAGAACCTTTATTTCTAATAACGTAGAAATTAAATAAATGAAATGGTGATCCCTTACGCTTGGACAGTACTGTATTTCCACTTGAGTTAAAGTACAGGAGTAGTACAAATTCTATTAAGGAGAACTGTGTGGCTGAATACATGAACAAGTAACTCGCTAACTCTATAAAGTACAGAATTTGTTTATGTATATGTATAAATGTATAGAATGGTGCTTCATAACAGTGTCATAAATGGAACAAATGTTTGTTACTTTAGTTTAAGGCCTCTTATGCAAAAACTATGTCAGATAATTCATAAAACATTTTTATTTTTTGATTACTGGCATAAGATTTTAATACATACTCAAGTATTGCTTTAGAACTATGTTATTCAATGCTTATACATGTGTAATTACATGCTTATGCAGCTATATGTTAAAAAAAGGTGTTGCCAATAATTTCATTTAGAATACTAGACAGTCTGTAGATTTAATTCAAGTGAAATGCTGTCAGCTATGGTAATGAGATGTTGACTATTTATACATTTTAAATAGATTTATTACATTTGTATACTATTTTGGAGCATTATGTATTTTAAGAGGCATGAATTTTGAGTACGGGGGGGGTGTTTTTGCTCCTTTGTCCGCAGTTACCAAAGCTGCTGTAGCAGTATGTGTGTTGTGGGAGTTCACACCTAATCTACCAAACCATGAGATGTCCAGGACCTCAGAGCCTCCCAGGCCACCTCATTCTGCCACTACAGGATGTGTCCTCCATGCCATATATCAGTTTTATAAGTATTCCCAGCAGTGATTCAGACAGGGCTCCAAAGCGCTTTATCATTCTGCCTCCAACACTCACTCTACTTGCTCCTTCAGCCTCCTCCCAGAAGCACTACTGTTCAATCTCCGGACCAAGAGTCAAAAACCAGACCTTTCCCAGCATCTTTCTTATCTCATTTCTGAACCAAGATGATGAATTGACAGTGTGAAAGATTGACCAGTGGCTACCCAGACTCACCTTTGCTGCCTTATGTTAGCATGATATGTTCTTATGTGCATCTAAAATGGCTAAAGGAGATTTTTGTGAGGAGATTAGATTTAAGGTAATGGATGCCACTTTACATTAAGAGTCCCCAGCAATATAACTGCTGGTGATGTATTCACTGTCACAGGGATTTACAGAAACACAAACTTTTATAAATGTTGACTTGCCTACTGGCAGTATATATATATATATATATATATATATATATATATATATATATATATATATATAGATAGATAGATAGATAGATAGATAGATTGCTGAAACACATGCAGGTTGTGGTTCAAAAAGAGGAAGTGTATGCAGAGATAGAGGCCCATTCTGAACCCCGAAGTAGCTTAATACCGTTTTAATTTTATTTTTTTTAAATCAGCTAAAGTATTGAATTCTCACCACATGACAGTGGGCATGACACAATCAACCTCAAATCAACAATCTAATTGGTCGTCTAATTTGCAATTTGCGAGTTCGTCCAGAATGAGAGAACAGTGAGAGGATGTGCATCAGCGATCTGATGCGTCAGTTATGTGTATACGTTGTCATCTCTCGCCTCATTATAGTGCAGTCTGACATTCTGTTTGATGTAAAGTATCAAAAAATTCAAAAAGAAAAAAAGGCAAATAATTTAGCATGGCATCATCGCCATGTCACGCATATGTAACAGGTTTTATTTTCTTTCATTATGTTTCCCTTCAAATCTTCATGCCTTCTCCATTTGCATTTATTTACATAATAGATTAAATTGGAATATATCATTTTTTTATGTTATATATTTTTGTGGGCGTTGCTGTGACATCATCTGGTGTGTCACATACACTCTTCAGTCTGGTTAGAGCACTGCTGGAGAGAGGTTGGTGTAGCTTCAGCTCTGAGCTATAAAGTGGTCATCAAATGTTTAATATAGTGTAAAAAGTTATAATATAAAAAAATATATACATAAAATGCTGGAAACAACAGGGATCTCAGAAAGGTATCCTTGGATAAGTTATATGGCCAGTGAGTAATATTATATAAGTTTATGTGTCCTTCTATTGTATTCCGAGCATGTAGCGATTTGATATATACACATGTGTATGTACATGCTTACTATTCTCATAAATAAAAACGTATGATTGTAGCAACATCCATACATGTTCAATTTTTTTTTGTATAATATGGTAAATACCATACCTATTGCGAGAGTGATTATTGGTTTGGTATTTCTTTGTCTTTTATTTTAAATCTGTCTTCCTTCTTCATGTGTTATATGAGAAAAAACCTGAATTGTCAGTGGACAAGATAATAATGAATTAATCTTAAGAATTTTTTTTGTTATATCAGTCTGGTTACAGCACTGCTGGAGAGAGAGGGGCTAATGCAGGCAGACACGAGGCTGGGAGCCATTTCTCACTATTTTTCTGTCTTATACATCCAGAGCACTCTTCAAATAAATGGTACCAGCATCCAAGCCTCCTCAGTATTTTTCTTCACACAACACAACACAGAATAAGAGTGGCTGTGTCCTCCTCACACAAGCCAATGTGGAGAGGACCAGCTACACATATGCAGCTTAAAATTTCAGCACCCCCGACTTAAAACACCTTCCTGCATCCCTGGTAATATGTATTTAAATTCAGGTAAACCCATTACTACCCCCATAGCTAACAGGTAGATAACATATATATGAAGCAAATAGCCTTGCAGTCTTGACAGACAAACAGTGGTAGTAGAGTGGGTCGTACTGATGATCTTAGTGATGTTAAACGTGGCACTGTTATACGATGCCACCTCTGCTACAAGTCGGTTTGTGAAATTTCTGTCCTGCTAGACCTGCAACATCAACTGTAAGTGCTATTATGGTGAAATGGAAACATCAAAGAGCAACAACAGCTTAGCCACGAAACGACAGACCACGCAAACTCACAGACTGGGGCCACCGAGTGCTGAAGTGCACAGTGCCTATCCTCTGTTGAATCACTCAATAAAGAGTCCCAAACTGCCTCTGGAAGCAACATCAGCAAAAGAACTGCACATTAGGAGGTGGTATAAAGCACTTCGCCATTGGAGCAGTGAAAATGCATTGTGTGGAATGATGAATCACTGATGGAGGAGTCTGGGTTTGGCGAATGCCAGGAGAACGTTACCTACCTGACTGCACTGTGCCAACTGTAAAGTTTGGTGGAGGAGGGATAATGCTATGGGGTTGCTGTTCAGGGATTGGCCTAGACCCCTTAGTTCCAGTGAAGGGAAATCTTAATGCTTCAGCAGACCAAGACATTTTGGACAATTATATGCTTCCAACTTTGTGGGAACAGATTGGGGAAGAACCTTTTCTGTTCCAGCATGACTGAGCCCCAGTGCCAAAGCAAGATCCATAAAGTCATGGCTGTGTGGGTTTGGTGTGGAAGAACTTGACTGGCCCTTCCAGAGCCCTGACCTCAACCCCATCAAACACCTTTGGGATGAACTAGAATGGAGATTGCAAGCCAGACCCTCCTGTCCAAATGCTCTTCAAAACGAATGGGCAAAAATTCCCACAGACAATCTCTAAAGTCTTGTAGAAAGCTTTCCAGAAGAGTGGAAGCTGTTATAGCTGCAAAGGGGGACCAACTCCATATTAATGCCTATGGATTTAGAATGGGATGTCATAAAATCTCCTGTGGGCATAATGTGTAGTTGTCCCAATACTTTTGTCCATATGGTGCATGATAACTTGCACTTACAGCCAACAATAATGTAGACTAGGCAGTTTACCATGTATAAGAATGATGGACACACAATGGAAGGTAATCCTTGAGGAAAGACAGCACTAAGAGGGCGAGTAAAACATGTAAAACAATACACAAATAGACAACGCAGGAGCCAATGGGAAAGATGTTGAGTCGTACTAAACAAGATTACACTGACCAAACAAATACTTCTGAAGTAAATGTGACACCTCACTTAACTTAACTGAAACAACACAACTAACTTAGTTTCACTGACACGTGCATTTATTGAGTAATATCAACAAGAGAAAACTGAATAAAATCAACAGCAGAGCTTCCATATTTTTTTTTTTTTTAATATAGTTATTCGTTATATGGGGGGGCGGCACGGTGGTGCAGTGGGTGGCGCTGTCACCTCGCAGCAAGAATGGCCTGGGTTCGATTCCCGCCCGGACGACCAGGGTCATTTCTGTGTGGAGTTTGTCTGCTCTCCCCGTGTCTGCGTGGGTTTCCTCTGGGTACTCCGGTTTTCTCCCACAGTCCAAAAACATGCAGTCAGGCTGATTGGACACGCTAAAATTGCCCCTAGATGTGTTTGTGTATGTCTGTCTGTCTGCCCTGCGATGGACTGGCGACCTGTCCAGGGTGTATCCTGCCTTCCGCCCAATGACAGCAGGGATAGGCTCCAGCACCCCACCGTGGCCCAGAAGGATAAGCGGTTTAGATCATGTATGTATGTATGTATGTATGTATTTGTTATAGGTATCCTGCCTTCCGCCCGATGACAGCTGTGATAGGCTCCAGCACCCCCCGCGACCCAGAAGGAGAAGCAGCTTAGAAGATGTGTGTGTGTATTTGCTCTCCCAATTGTGCTAACATGCCCACAAACAGCACATTATTCCATTATCCATATGTACATATACCAGCCTCTATATCCAGCCAGTTCATCCATTCTTCCAAACTCTGTCCATTTTTCTGCTCTGAAAAACTACTTGTCCCCCACATCTGACTTTCTGCTTTATCTGCTTTTTGTAAACTTTCAGTTGGCTCGGTTCTCTTTGGGACTTGCAGTGGTAAGCAGAGAATGTCTGAGAGCGAGGGGGAAAAAAACAGTCGTCACATTGTTGTAGAAAAATGAAAAAGCAATTTTCCACAGCAGCCTGTTCAGCTCTAGCTCCATTCCAGTGAACATTCGCTTGACTTAAAATCTACTTGGAGATATCAGGGGATGAAGCTATTTGTTCTATAATGTTCTTGCTATTAGGTAGCGTGAAGCATGTAAAACCAAAGTAGGTCTTGTTTTATGTCTGATTTGTGATTAATTATTCACTTTCCGTGCTCACTCAGGTTCAGATAACAGCGTCTAATAGTTTTGATGAAAATTCTCTCAGAATTGTCACTTCAGCGTCTCCAACTAACCTTTCCCCCACCTCGATCTGTGTTCACTTAACACATCCATCTCAATCTCACCACCTCCCACTCAACCCCCAACCGCAATCTCTCTGTTCAGGTACGGCGCGATCATCACCTTGCCCACGTCTCCAGAGAGGATCAGGCCTACAGGTTTCTTGCAGCTAATGGTGCACTTATGCACAGTTAGCATAACACTGTACCACAAAACAACAAAAAAAAGTATTGTTATGATGCAACTAGCATTGAAAACACTACTGAAACTTTACCAAATGATTAATCCAGGTTAAGGTACTCAGAGCTGTGATTTATCCAGGTTTCCGATACTCAGTGCTGTGGTTAATCCAGGTTTAGATACTAAATGCTGTGATTAATCCAGGTTTAGATACTCGGTGCTGTGATTAATCCAGGTTTAGATACTCAGTGCTGTGGTTAGTCCAGGATTAGATGATAAGTGCTGTGATTAATCCAGGTTTTGATATTCAGGCTGTGATTAATCCAGGTTTAGAAACTCAGTATTGTGATTAATCCAGGTGTAGACACTCAGTGCTGTAAATAATCCAGGTTTAGAAACTCAGTATTGTGATTAATCCAGGTTTACATACTCAGTGCTGTAAATGATCCATGTTTAGATACTCAGTATTGTGATGAATCCAGGTTCAGATACTCATTGTTGTGAATAATCCAGGTTTAGATATTCAGGCTGTGATTAATCTGGGTTTAGATACTCAGTATTGTGATTAATCCAGATTTAGATACTCAGTATCTTGATTAATCCAGGTTTAGTTACTCAGGCTGTGATTAATCCAGGTTCAGATACTCATTGTTGTGAATAATCCAGGTTCAGATACGCATTGTTGTGAATAATCCAGGTTTAGAATTTATTAGACCCCAAAATAAGCATCCAATTAGAAATACGCAATTGGCCCGTTATAAATGTAGGTAATCTAGACAGCTTGTGGTAGTCAGTTATTAGTTACCTCTAATTTTACAGTGGAACAGCTAGCAAAATGGGTGACCTCCAAAAACATTAGGGCCCCCAAAAGCCTAGAGCCAGCCCCTGGATGCTGTTGTGAAATATAGCACGTTAAGTTTGCTGATTTTGCCCCTATTTAGTCAACAAGTGCATCATTACTACACCAACCAAAGTGGATATGTGACTATAGTCTGACCAAATAAATCCAATTTGCTCAGCAATGTGAACAAAGCCTAGTCTTCCTCCTTGTGGCTGATTTTGCTGTGTTTGGAGAAGTTGTGCTGGGTGAAGTGTTTACCCTCTGGTTTCTAATTAGCCCCTTGTGTAATTCCAGCAGCCCCTGTCATGTGCTGTCTCGCTCCCATAGGTACGCTGTATACAACGTACTGCAATCACTAATGAGACACATCACACTTTCTGAGCAGTGACAGGCTAGCTGAGAAATTCAGGTTACACCTCCAGGCTGCAGGTTAACACCCAGGGAATGAGAGATTCCTACAGATCCATTAAGCCATGTGCCCCCACCAATAAAAGTCTTTCTGCAGCAGAAATAGTAAGACTGGCTGACATACCTTGCACGTGCCAATTATTGGTCATGTCCCTGAAATACTGATTAAGAGTGCAATGTTAATTTTTACCAAAAAAAAAGATACCTCCTTGTTTCTACGCTCATTGTCCATTATTACTGCCGCCTGAGCAACTCTACATTGCAGCTACAAGGCTTTCCGGGCCAGCTGCCTGACTGACACTACGCTAAAGCTATGAAGCTTCATAGGCCAGTCACCTGAGGGATGCTACACTGCAGCCACCTGAGGGACGTTACAATTCAGCGGTGTGAGCAAACTATACTGCATCTACGAGGCTTCCCAGGCCGGCTGCCTATGCAGCACTACATTAAAGCAACAAGGCTTCCCAAATTGGCCACCTGAGCAACGCTACGTTGCAGCTACCAGGCGTACTGGGCCAGTCACCTGAGGGACAATGCAGCTATGAGGCTTCTCAGGCTGACCTCCTGAGGGGCACTACATTACCACTGCCTGAGCAACTCTACATTGCAACTATGAGACTTTCAGGGCCAGCTGATTGAGTGACATTACGCTAAAGATATGAAGCTTCATAGGCCTGCCGTCTGTGGGACACTACACTGCATGTTCGAGGCTTTCCAGGTCAGCTGCCTGAGCAGCACTACATTGCGGCTATGAGTCAGGTGCAGAGTGGGAGCAGAGCAACCTGATTTTGCTCGGAGCACGGAGCAGCTTTTCAGAAAGTCGGCACTTTGCACTAATATCGCTCCATCCCTCAAACTAGACAGTCCTTGTTTTCACTTGATATGAGTGATGCGGCTGTGTCTGCTACAGCTTACACACGATGGCCATTCATACACAGTGTCTGCACTGCGGAGCTGGGCAGCAGCTGGAAATTCTCACCAGTCGCAACAAAGATCTACAGACATTACACAGAGTTAGTCTTGTGTCATCCATTTAGCTGCACGAGTGATAAAGAAGACGGCGTTAGAAGCACATATGTTTGTTTACCCTTGGCAGTTTTCAAGCTTGTAATTGGGCCATCGCTTCAAGACTGTACCTTCCAAAAAAAGGTCGTGCAGTACAGAATGTTTAACTCGTTTTTCATTTAGTAACGGCCATAAATACGAGGAGCGAGGAGCGGAAACGTCTGCTGCTCCACTGCACTCACATGCTCTGATGAGAATGCCATTCAGATAAGTAACTAAGGTGACTGGATATATACTGCCTGTCAAAAGTCTGGGGACTTTTTTTCTTAGAAAAGTTTCTTAGGCTCTTGTGCGCCCCCTCTGGTGCAATACTACCAAAAATACAGCACTGATAATGTTATTAAGAGAGCACGCAATTGATTTATATGTTATTCTAAAATGTTGGCAGTAAAGGGTGCTAATAACATACTAAACCAAGTTTTTGTTTTTGTGAGACTCCAAACTTTCTGCATAAGACCCGGAGACCGGGTCATCGAGCTGTGACATCAGCTTAGTGAGCAATTCAGCTCGGAAAATGACCTAAAATCTTGATATTATTGCTCTGCTGTTTGGCCTTCAAATTCCAACAAAAGGTTAAAACAGCAACATGATTCACACATCAGTTCACTCAGCAGACTCTGTCCCTTACAATCCAGAGTGATTTCATCCACCTGTGACCATCCATCAGCCAGCAACCCAGCTCCAAAATCACCCACAACCCACTCGCTACTGTTATATTACATCTCTGCTTTTAGCTTTCATATTTTCATATTATAAACAAAGGGCTTTGAGTTTACATTGATTTTGAGTATTAAAAATATCTGATTTTTACTCATAATAACCAATAGAATGAATCACCATCAAAATTCTTGCACTTTCAGCTCACAGACACTCCAGACTAACCATTTCTGAAAAAGGTAACTACTATTCCACTTGTTATCAAGATCTCTATAATTAAAAAAATACATAATTTTGCAAGCGCTAGATAGTTTTTTATCAGAAATGACCCAAATTCATAAAGATATCAAATTTCTTTTAGCACTTACATGTCAAACAATGGCATATCTGAGTAGCCCGAGGGTCTCCTGAAAATAACAGCATATGGCATGTGTGACTGTCTCAGGTAAATACTTTATAATTGCACTTGTAACTGTAATTGACCCAAAAAATACCAACAAAAATTCCAAAAAATTTTAGGTTTCTAAGGGTTAAAACAATAAAATGTAAACAAGGCCATTCAGAATGGTTTAGAAACTTAGAAACTAACTGACTCTTTACAGTGATTTCTTTACAGAGGCGGTGATAGGAACCAGACATCTGAACAGTTTAATGCCTCTAAAAGCTCAATTACAGACAGTTATTATACAAAATGATTATGAATACACTGCCTGCTGCCTGAGACATTGTTACACATCAGTTTTGAGTTAAGATTTCATCCTGAAACATTCATTTTAATAATACATCCAAAGTGGACAGGTACATGCAGGGCTTTGAAAGGCAAGGAAATACCCAAAGGAAACATATTTTTTCAGATTTAACAGTATTTTACCATCATCGACATTACATATAAAAAGTCAGTAGGCACATGAAGGTTGACTGGACATTTTGGAGAATATATAAGATATGTATTTACTATAGCCACTGCAACCCCTGCGTTTTATCACCACCATTGTAAAGAGATACACGCCTGGGCCTGGTTGAAAGCACATATTGAAATTTTTCTGACCCAAAGCTTCATGCCAAATTGAAAAGCAATCAGTAAAGTAAAAAAACATTAAGTGCAGTGCACACAAGAGATTACTTTTCCATAGAGATATGCAGAATATGTGCCAAAAAGAAAAACAAAACCTCTATTACATTGTTTTTGCATCACTTGACCTCTTTACTGAGAAACAACACAAGAGGATTTGCATTTTAAAAATGAAACGCTGGATTAATGTCAAAATCCAATGCAATAAACCTTGAAATGAAATGAAGCCACAGCTATTGCTTTGCACTGTACAGTACTTCAGCGTTAATTGATACTTTACTCTTTATTTTGGCATGTTTTCCGTATGTTACTCTTTAAATGCAATCTCAAGTGTGCACTATATACATACTATAAGAGCATGTATGTCCTCATGAATCAGAATTTTCAAACAAATATTGCATATGATACCATGATATAAGAACATAAGTACTCAAATCGACATTCCAGTTCAAAACGAAACACAAACACACAGCTCGATATTGGAATATGTGTCCGAAATCAGTCCCTGGCTGCCCACAAACAGGTTGTACTTCTCTACAATTTACATAAAAGGTCAAGTTCAGTTTGACCCGTGTACTGTTTACTCTGAGCTATTCCACCCCAAACTACAAGCCAAGGTACTTAAACTTCATGTGCAAGGCAAAAACACTCAATTATACCTTTCTTAAGTATATCTCGATCAAATACTTAAGTACAAATATACACCTATCAGGCATTTTGAGCATTATGACTTGTTTCTACGCTCATTGTCCATTTTATCAGCTCCACTTACTATATAGGTGCACTTTGTAGTTCTACAGTTACAGACTGTAGTCCATCTGTTTCTCTGCATACTTTGTTAGCCCCCTTTTACCCTGTTCTTCCGTGGTCAGGACCCCATGGACCCTCACAGAGAAGGTAGTATTTGGGTGGTGGATCATTCTCAGCACTGCAGTAACACTGACGTGGTGGTGGTGTGTTAGTGTGTGTTGTGCTGGTATGAGTGGATCAGACACAGCAGTGCTGCTGGAGTTTTTAAACACCTCAGTGTCACTGCTGGACTGAGAATAGTCCACCAACCAAAAATATCCAGCCGACAGCGTCCTGTGAGCAGCGTCCTGTGACCACTGATGAAGGACTAGAGGATGACTAACACAAACTGTGCAGCAGCAGATGAGCTATCGTCTCTGACTTTACATCTACAAAGTGGACTGACAAGGTAGGAGTGTCTAATAGAGTGGACAGTGAGTGAACACAGTGTTTAAAAACTCCACTCAGACCAGCGCAACACACACTAACACACCACCACCACATCAGTGTTACTGCAGTGCTGAGAATGATCCACCACCCAAATAGTACCTGCTCTGTGAGGGTCCATGGGGGTCCTGACCACTGAAGAAAGGGGGCTAACAAAGTATGCAGAGAAACAGATGGACTACAGTCTGTAATTGTAGAACTACAAAGTGCACCTATATAGTAAGTGGAGCTGATAAAATGGACAATGAGCATAGAAACAAGGAGGTGGTCATAATGTTATGCCTGATCGGTGTAAGTCAAGTATATTCAAGTGTAATTTTATTTAGTACATTTCTGATAAGTGCATAACAAGTAAACTGAATGCATACTCACTTATTTTTTAGTTTAACAGAAGTATATTAATAGCACACTTAAATAAACTTCTTTTTTTTCTAAGGGAGCCAATCGATCCTTCCATCTCTACCGTTTAAAGAACTGCATGGTGGAAACAATACAGCCATGCATTCATTATATTTTAAAGAGGACTGTTTTCAACCCCGACACAAATAGAGTTCACGAAGTCTTGGCCACTGAATCATTCTTTGTGGTAGCTGCTGAGAGTCATGTGAATGATAGCACCAAGTGGCATGTTTATTGAAAGTGATAAAAGCAGTCCAGGGGTGAGCCCTTCAGCTGGCTGGCAGGCTCAACTCCCAGTTGACCAAGGCCTTGTCCCTCCAGGAGAGAAATATGCTGGCATGCCTGCGTCCCTTGTCACTAAGTGACACTCCAGCCAGTTGGTTGTCTGCATTGCAGAAGCGAACAGTTAGCACTCTGAGCTCACTGCGTGGGCAGTTGCTCGAGAAAACGGGGTGACAGCCTTCAGGCTTCATTCGTGCTGGAGAAGGCATGTGCAGCCAAAAGTGATGTGAGTAGCTGCAACCCTCATGGGAAAGGAAATCAGATGCTGTTAGCTTTTAAGGTAGATAAAGTCCTGTTTTATGGCTATTCGTTCCTCCCCAGATCAGAAATGTGGTAAATTATTTATCTAGAAAAGTTAGTGGATAAAGAGCTACCACTTCCCTAATGGCTCTGGATTTTCTCAAGATGTTTTGAAACATGTTGGAATTCGTATTTTGATGGGCAGAGCAATAGCGTAAAATATTTAAATGCTCTAAATGGTTTGTTTCACCTACTGATTTGTACTACAGGCAAGTATAATAGCAGTAGAAGTAAAGCTAAAGGTCTTTAAAGTGGAACTCGAGCCACCATTGATTCCTCTTTTGTGAACAGGCCTACTCACTTACTACCCTGCTGACAAAGCCCATAGAAACCATGAAGTGTTTATGTTGATTTCCGATGGTTTTGTAATGTCTTTTGGCCTTTTTGATGGCTTATTATCACAATGTAAAGGATCCTAATGGTTAAACCAGGAAACTAGTGGTCTCTATTAAAAATCATTAAGCCAATTCCCATCAGAAAACATAACTATTAGGTTTTAACAGTCTAATCGTCCTTTCTTAGCAGGGTACAGTGGTGCACCAACAGACTCTAGTGAGACTTTCTGGTTAAAAACTACAAAAACCATCTTTCGGCTGATGTATCTTGAAAGTGGGAGGAACTTTTGAAAGACTAGAACGAAACCAGATACCTTTACAACTGCATTCATTTGCGTCTTCATCCGTGGCCATGCTAGCGGTAGGATTTCTTTATGGCCATTAGAGGATTCCCAATGGTTTTGCGACATATTTGTGCAATGAATGCTGGGTATTGTAGTGAGAGAATATCAATGGACAAATACACAAAAAGGATAAAAAACACTACAAAAAAATAAGAGCATACCTCAGTTTTATAGAGTAAACAGTAAACTGCATGCATAACATAAATGAATAGCTGCATTTCTTTCGATATGCATAAAGATCTCTCTTTATACTGTGTATATAGCCTTGAACTCAACCAAGGTGGTCCTGACCACAGCCCTACATTTTGATCTATACACCAAGTGTATGTATATATTCCAATATCCTTGCACATTTGCATGCTTTAAACATATTTGTCTTGGTCTATACTGCCTATATACCCAAAATATTCAATTTACAATCTGTTTATAATATACAGTCAGCAGTTATTGGCACCCCTCAAAAAACTGGGCAAAAAAGATCATGTAAAATAAACAATATACATAATGACTCAAATGTTAGAAAGCATTTCTACAAGAATATTGTTTTATTTTAAGAATAGCATGTTCTTCCAAAAACATATAAGGCAACATTATTGGCACCCCTAAAATCATTTAAATAAAACCAAGGAAATTTACATCTTTTGGGGGGGAAATCTTTCTTTCAGTGCCCCTAGTCTGCAGGAGCCTATTGTCTATATGAGATTGCACAGATGTAAAATCTTTACTTCATCAACATGAGTAAAACCAAAGAGCTTTCAACTCAAACAAGACAGGAGGTTGTGGAGCTGTGCAGATTACGAAATGGATGTAAATAAAATGAGTAGTTGAAATGATCATTAAGCACAATCAAGATGAAAACAAAATGATTGAAATGCTGGGAACACTTGACAATTTGCCAGGAAGAGGATGCATGAGCATACTGCCCTCAGGGATGCGAGAGCGACAACAAGGAACCCAAAAATCGCAGTTTCAGAACTGCACAGTTTAAGCCACCGTCAGACGCCACCTCCATGACCAGAAGCTAAATGTTGTAGGAACTGCAAATGGAATTGTGTGGGCAGAACTTTTTGGTCATGCAAACCATTGTGTTGTTTGGCAAAAAAAAGGACTGCATGCAATGAAAACTCCTGACACCCGCTGTTAAATATGGTGATGGATCATTGATGCTTTAGGGCTGTTTTGCTGCTAGAGGTCCAGGAGCTCTTGAAACTCAGTGGCATAGTGGATTCCACTGAAGAACAATAGTTCAAAATCTGTCTGCCTCTGCCACACGGCTGAAACTTGGCCATGTGGGGATCTTTCAGCATGATAATGACCCTAAACACACATCAAAATCAACACAGAAATGGTTGCAGGAACACAAAATCAAAGCTTCCATATCTCTAGATTTAAACCAAACTGAAAACCTGTGCTGTTTGTTGAAGGGGGCTGTCCACAAGTGGAGACCCAAAAATATAAAGGAACTGGAGATGTTCTGTATGAAGGAGGGGTCCAAGCATTGATGAAAACAGTTCAGTTATTCTTGTCAGGTGAAAAGAAAGTGTTACTAAAGACAAACTTCCAAAAGACAATGTAAAAATAAAAAATTCAGCTTGCCTGAAATTTGTATATTTAATATATTGATTTTAGCTCATTTTCATGAATATGCCAAACATTCTGGAATTGACTATATAGCTGTGACACCTCATGTGCTTCTAATTGGGATTTATTTGTATTGTTTTATTAATAATTCTAATCTGTCCATTTATGTATGCACCAATTCCACCTCAACAATGAACACCAATAAAATGATTCTGAAGCCGGTCCTGATGCAAAAGTTTTGGCGCCCCTGGTCAAATCACATGTTTTGTTGATTTTCAAAGTGAAAATAAGTGAACACATCCTCTACAAAGAACTGCACATTTTAATATGCAATTAGTGTTTGTTTACTGACTTTAACATATTGAAAAGAAAAAAAAACATAAAATGTGGCCTGTGCAAAGTTTATACTGTATTTTTATACTGTATGATTTAAATTGTGCACTAAAAATTTCACGAAAAAATGCCAAATTTAAGTTTGCTCACTGTAGAGGACGTGTTAAATGAACAACACATGTAATTTGACCAGGAGGGTTCAAACTTTTCCATCATAACTCCAAATACTGTAAATACAAAGTAACCAGTAGAAGTAAGAACCCAGAGATGTAGTGTAAGAAGCAAACAATGTGTTTCGAATTCATCAAGTCTGGATAAAGGAAGATGTTGCTCTGCATCTGCATCTGACCTTTAAATCACACATCAGCAGTCTCAGCAACGCGGCTTCCTTTTATCTTAGGCCTTGCAAAACTTAACCTTTGCCTCATGGTGCTCTTTCATGTGTACAACGCCTTTGACTGGATTACTAAAAACACAGGCTGCAGATTTTCCAGACGATTAAGACAGACTATTAGGGGGAACTAGAAAAGGAGAGCATACCACATGCCAATCTTTGTGCTTTTACTTGCCCTGTTCTGCAGCGTTTGAGTTACCGCTGCCCATAAATGGCCAAGAGGGCTTAGAAAAGAAGGCCCCGGTTCTCCTTGCAGTACAGCTTTGCATTAAATTTTCATGGCCGAGCCATGATGGACTTACTGGGGTCCATCCCTCAGGAATGACATCTAATAATGCCACCGTGCAACATTTATCACGTCACAACCGTTCATTAAATCTGCGAGGCGATGTCCTCCCTCTCTCTCTCTCTCTCTCTCTCTCTCTCTCACTCGACCCCAGGTGGGACAGGGATTATTAAAGTGGCTAAAAACAGCCGGGCACAGAGTGGCCTGGATGTGTGCGAGCTCTTCGAAAGGCAGTACTGGAAGCTACAGTATCAAAAAAAAGGAACGAGATCTGAGCTATGTAGGCCACTCGCTGCTTTTATGTCATTTGTAATTGCGGATCTGAGCATCAACATGGCCACCGAATCCCTGGGCGGCGCTCAGTTGGAATCGGGAGGGGGTTGTTGTGACAGAATTTATAGAGTATATCAACAGAAATCATTGGGAGATGTGTCAGAGTTGTGTTTTAAAGGAAGCAATCTTGTCCTTCAGGTCTGACAGAGAGAATCTAGAAGTTTAAGGGCTTTTAGCAAAGATTTTTTCAGATATCTTGTAGTTAGCCAACTGCATTCTAAAACCATGGCAGCATTTGATGAAGTTTTCATGGTCAAGACTCAAAAGCACAGAGCCTAGAACCACAGTGGTGAGCCCTGAATGATAGAGCCAGGCCTACAGTTCAGGCCATAAAAGACAACCCTCGGTTAACCAAACAAGAACAAAGCTAATCTCTACCATAATGCTAATGATTGCTGGCATCCTGTTGGGGGTTTTAATATTATGTCCCAACTTGGTCCTCAGGGACCCCCAGGTGGTCCACATTTTTTCTTCATCCCTATGTGTTGTGAGTTAGGTTGGAGCCAAAATGTGGCCCTGAGGACCGGGTTGGGAAACACTATGCTAAGCTTATGCTGATGCCAGAGATGGGACCTCAAGTCAGCAACTTGATGCAGACTCATGCTTAACTTACTTGTGTCTTGACTCGGATTTACACTTAACTGACCTAGACTTGACTCAGACTCATGCTTAACTGACACATGGCTTGACTGGGATTTACATATAACTGACTCTTCACTTGACTCGGACTTGCTCCCACAGATGCTAAATTCAGACTCGCACCTCAGAGACTCAGGACTCAACTTGGACTCGCACCTCAGAGACCCAAGACTCAACTTGGGCTTACAACTCAGAGACCCAACTTGGTCCTTCGAGACTTGGAGTCACACCTCAGAGACTCAAGACTCAAATCAGACTCACACTGCAGAGACTCGAGGCTCAACTCAAACTCTTACCTTAGAGACTCGACTCAGACTCACACCTCAGAGACTCGGTTTAGACCTCAGAGACTCAAGACTTGACCCAAATTTGCACCTTAGATTCGACTTGCACTCCAGAAACTCAATTTGGACACCCCAGACACTTGAGACTCAACACAGATTCATATCTCGGAGACTCTTGAGAACTTGCACCCTACAGACTCAAGATTTGACTCAAGCTCACACCTTGATTGGGACTCCCACCCCAGATATTTGAGACTCGACTTAGGCTTCCATCCCTGAAGCTTGATTTAGACTCACACTCCAGAGACTTGAGTCAGACTTGCACACCAGAGACTCAAACAAGCACCCCAGACACTTGACTTGGCCTCACACTCCACAGGCTCAAGACTCAACTCATGCCCCAGAGGCTCAACTCAAGGCCCATACCCCAGAAACGCAATTCAGACTCGCATGCCAGTGGCTTGAGACTCGACTCGGACTTGAAATAATCATATTACTACAATATTTACAGACTTTAAATGATGATTCTATTAAACAAAATTGAACTACAAATTACAGACATGTATTTTTAGCTCATGAAAATCATTAGGCCTTCAGGGTTCCCAACTAGCCAAATGTCCTCAGTCCACAAATCTATGATTCCTGTACTTTTACCTCTGCGATTCTTGGGCCCAAGAGTTGTAGTGGAATGTTCTTGGTTGTATCAAATTCAGGATGTTCATCCAGTAGCAATGTACAGAGTCTGTGTCCACATTCTACTGCTTTTTTAAGACAAATTCACATCAAGAATCACTGGTGATTTTATAAAGCAGGGAAAATTCTTCCTAGACTGGATGGTTGAGAGTTTCAGCAGAGAAACTGTTGTCAAATGCATTGGACCTATTTCATTTTGGCATTAGCATATGGTTGTAGGATAATGGCAAAGTAAAATATTACATATTGGACAAAAAACCAATAATACTTTCATTTTATACACCTGTTAAGACCTGGAACTACAGATGTTCTTTGGCATGTCTTATCTATCAATAACACAAAAGGCTTTAGCTCAGGTGCGCGGACTCAAATAAATCAGCAGTTTTATTCCGCTTATCAATCCGCAAATTAGCAGATGTAATCGCTGTAATTGAATTTCGCCGTGATAAAAAACGCCTGGGGAGAAATAACTTTCCACCATTCAATTATTTATTATCTCATTACCTTAGATTTCCACTATCTTAAGTTGAGGCATTGATGACCAAAAGGAAACCCAAAGATTCATTTATCTCCTATATTGAGAGATAAACTCCATATCCACTTTCACCTGCCGCAATTAATCATGGCTCAGAAGATCTCTCTCTCATAGTTTCATTATTGCTCTTGCCTTTACAGCTGTTGAGGACTTCTTGACCACAACAAAAGGCTCCAAACTGTTTTATGAACTCAGGAACTTAGATGTATGATTATTTCATGATTACTTGGCCATTTGAAACTCTCTATGTTAATCTATGTGTGGTGCATTCAGATATTATGGGTATATGGGAGAGTGGGTTAGGCCATATTGAACATTCCTGTCCTGAAAGATAAAGCCATTCTTTATTGAATTTCCCACTAAATAATACTACTAATACTTTACAGTATTTTCTTTTGCTAATTTGGAAAGTTCACACCATCCATTGATTTAATTTCCAGTCAAAAAGGCTAATAAGTACAAATTATTCATTCTTCAATCTCAGGAGAAAAACAGTTGTTTATCAGGTGTAAAGAGCTGTTTATCTGGGCTGTATGTGATTATTTGCTCAGAATATTAAAATAAATATTGTTAATATTAGAATACATATACACATATTAGAATATACACATATTAGAATAAACACATGTAATATTAACATAGTACGTGATTCTTTGTGTGTCAAAATATTTGCTTAACCATTTCCAAACCTCTCCTGGATGAAGCTCAGTATGATTTATAGTTGTCATCCAATACCTGGTTTTTAATAATCCATACTTCATCATATTAAATTAGGTGTGCTTCAGATGGAATTGAAGAAATCCACGCACTGTAAAAAAATATTTAGTGTTTTAACTTGAAAAGTAAGAAACCTGGTTGTCTTAAATTTTGAGGTTACTAAACTTCAAATAAGTTAACAGAACGAAAAACAGAATATTGTTCTGCTAACTTACTATTAAAAGTTCCACTAACTTAAAATTTTAAGGCAACCAGGTCATTTACTTTTTTAATTTAAAACAATGAATCATTTTTATAGTGTTAATGGCCTGGAGCATTGAGAAGAAAGTCTAGAACCCAATTTTGTTTTTCAAACAGCTCACAATAATTCTTGAACACAAGAAATTCTTGCTACTTTTCACTTCATTCATATTTATTTGCATCTAATCTAATGATATGTGGTGTTTTCACAAGCAAATACACATTTACTCCCAAGATAAATGGTTTAAAACATTGTGCTTAAGAGCCTATTGAGCAATATTTTATTCCACAAAAAATACCCAACAATTTGACATAATACCATAGTTTTGTGTCCCGTTTGCCTTTATTACAGCTGTTACATCTATTCTTTTCAGGAAACCTGCTTTTAGTTTTCGATGAAATCTGCATAGAGATTTTTCCACACCTCCAAAGTTCAGTCTTAGAAGTTTGTTGCGTTTTCTGCCTCTCACAATCCGAGTGGTGAGTCCATCAGTTTTTGTCTTTCTTGTTCATTTCTTTCTCTCAGTGAGATTCTTCTTGACAGCTACAGATCCTTTCAGACCCATAGCATTTAGTTGTCTTCTCACAGTGGATGGACAGAAACAAAGAGTAGAGCTTGATTTTCTCCTCTCTCTCTTCATTAAAGATGAAAGCTTTAAGTGCTGTTTATCTGATGGGGACAGTTTTGGTGTCTAACGGGTCTTGCAGGTGGTTGTTAGGAAGCCTATTTTCTCTGTACCTTTTAATCATTTTTGAATTCCGCATTTGGAAACTCCTGCTTTTTCCACTTATTTACCTTTGACTTTCCCCTTATGCAAGTAGATTATCTTAAATCCAATCTCCTACATCCAGGGACAGGGACTGTGCTGGCCACTGAAGAAATGAAAACTCAACGCATGTTCTTAGAGTCATTCAGTGACAATACTTAGCTGGTGATGTGGTGAATTATTATACTGGAAACGTACCTGAGTAAACTGAAGCAATTCAGATGTGCCAGAAAAGCAATATCTACTCCACACTCATACCACTGCCATATAATATTCACAACACGATGACGTACAAAATCATATTGGTTGAGTCAAAAGATTTTTTCACCAGCATAGCAAGGAACCCAGATTTGTTTGGCCAGGTAACTTTGTCCATTCCACAAGGGTCCAGGTGACATCCTTGTGCCCACTAGAGATGCACTTTCTTGTTCTTTCAGGATGAAATCAGCACCCAACATAGTCTTTGTCTATTGCAATCCATTCGAGAAAAAATGAGATAATTTGTTGATTTCTGAGATAACTTGTAAGGACTCCTGCAACCGTCTAAGTCAGGGGTGTCCAATCTCTTGCTGTGGTTTCAGGTTTGCATTCCTGTCAAGCAGAATTACACCTAATTCCACTTGTTTAATCAGTTAGTCTCAGTCTTCAAACAATTGATTACATGAGTTATCCTCCTTTTTGGTTGGAATGAATACGTGCAGCCACACAAGCCCTTTAAGGATAAGATTGGTGACCTCTGGTCCAAGCATTGGCCTATCAATTCAGGAGATCACGAGTCTGATCCCCTGCATTGCCACAGTTATCCATGGCCAGGAGTCCAACAGAGCATAATTGGCTTTGTTCTCTCTGGGTGTGTAGGATGGTCCCCTCAGTGCAATTCTAGCCAATGTGGGCTGATGTAACAGTGAATGTTTTCCCTAGCACATGGTAGCCTTCATCCTGCCAGCATCATGGGATAAGGGAAGACCTATATAGTGAGGCAACTGGACATGGCTAAATTGGGGAGAAAATTGGGTGTGTAAAAAATAATTTGCCTTGTTGTGGCCTATTTGTTTGCTTGCATGATTCTTGCCATTCTTCTTTGACCTCTCTGATCCACCAGCTGTCTTTGACCATGTGACCACAAAACTACCACTGGTAGTTTTTGCTTTCCATACCATTTTTGGCAAACCCTTGAAACTGCTATGTGGAAAAAGCCCATGAATCATTAGGGATAGACAATTAATCTATCATTTCCTGTATATTCTGTAACACTTTACTTGAACCCTGCTAAATAACATTGACATAACCATGGCATAAACATGTCGTAGCAGATATCATAGGTTATATATAAGTTGTTCAAATTTAGTACAGGAAAGGACTTTTAGGTATTAAATATGTATTTTAACATTACCTAAATTATATAATTTAAATAAATGAAGTATACATAAGTTGTATTTAGTTATTCTAAGATGATGAATTTAAAAGAATGCTTAATTATGCTTTATAAAAGTACACTTAAGTGCATTTTTATTGGTTAAATGTATCTTTCATTTAGTGATATTTAAGATATTTAAGGTATATATATATATATGGCAGCACGGTGGTGCAGTGGGTAGCACTGTTGCCTCACAACAAGAATGGCCTGGGTTCGATTGCCGGGCGACCAGGGTCGTTTCTGTGTGGAGTTTGATTGGACTTGCTAAATTGCCCCTAGGTGTGAATGTGTATGTCTGTCCATCTGCCCTGCAATGGACTGGAGACCTGTCCAGGGTGTATCCTACCTTCCGCCCAATGACAGCTTGGATAGGCTCCAGCACCCCACCGCAACCCAGAAGGATAAGCGGTTTAGATGATGTATGTATGTATGTATATACACATATATGTATGTATATAGTCCATTCCAATTGTAAGTTATCTCTACAAGTTATGTATTTAAAACTAATTAAGTGCAAATTTATTTGTTCAGTGCCATTCTAGCCAACATAGGCTGATGTAACAGAATTGGCAGTTAATGTTTTCCCCCAAGCATATCTCAGAAAAGGCATGTGGTAGCCTTCATCCTGCCAGCTTGGTTGCACTGTGGGATCAGGGAGGACCTATATAGTGGGGGAATTGGACATGGCTAAATTGGGGAGAAAATTGGGCATATAAAAAATCATTTGCCCTGTTGTGGCCCATTTGTTAGCTTGCCATTCTTTTTCTTCACATTTTATTTGCAGTATAACTCAATAAAAAGCGATGAAGTTTCAAAAAAGCACTCAAAAGTACCACTAAATGTATAAACTATCCATATACCACTAAATGTATAAACATAAAATATATCTACTTTTATATTGAATACCTGTTTGAAAAGTACACTTAAATGCATTTTTCTTTCACAAAGGAAACTGTTACCATATATTCAAACCATAATGTGCTCACCCTGTTGATGTCTTGAACCCCAACAGCGATGACTTATTACAGCACTCCTTTACCCAAGTGTATACAGTCCAAGATGGAATGCAGTCCGATCAAAAATGATCAGCAACATCTCTCTGACAGCCACAGTGCGATCAATATCCCCCTGGCACTACTGTAACTCCTTCCAGTCAGCCCACATTACAAAATGGATCATTTCCTCTGCAGCCCAGAGGAACATGAGAGAGAAATTCACATCTGGAGAACCAGCTAAAACCCAGCCAGCTGTTTTTCTCACTGGAACATGTGGAATGGGCTCATTTTAACAAAGACGCACTGTGGTCCCTCAACAAGCCGCATTATTTTTTTACCTAAATGTTCCTGCTTAAGGCAAAAGAGGTCCACTGCCTGCCGCTTGATGAATCATTCAAAGATGAGCGTGGATGGGGCACAGCAATACCAACTGCTGTAATTGGCCTTGAGTTTGGGCATATATGAAAGAATTCATGTTTTTATAACCTTAGAAACATTTTTGTTTAAGGGCCTCATGATAAAATGCTTGAAATTCCTATTTTAAATCTATTGTGGATGCCTAAGTAAAGTACTGTGCAAAAGCCAATCTACATTTATTTAATATCCAGTCAAAACACCCATTAAGTATAAATTATTTTTCAGCATCAGGAAAAAAGACAAAAACATATTTAACACAGAATTACACAGAAGACTAATATTTTTGGTATTTATTGTGTCCATCTTTTGCCTTTATTACAGCTCCTGAATGGAAGCTGTAATAAAGGCAAAAGATGGACACAAGAAATACCAAAAATATTAGTATTAGTATTACTTGGTATTACTTGGTTTCAGTTTTCAAAAAAAGGGATATTTTTCCAAGCGTCCAAAGTTCAGTGTTAGAAGTTGGTTGCATCCCAAATACATTTAATGACAGTGAGGTCTGGACTGTCCTGTTGAGGTTTGGATTGAGAACACCAGTAGCTTCTTCATTTGATTTACAAGTTTTCCTCTCCTCTTTCTTAGTAATGGCATCTTGACAGCTACACATCCTTTCAGACCCATAGCATTTGTCTTCT
This sequence comes from Colossoma macropomum, assembly GCF_904425465.1. Lineage (NCBI taxonomy): Eukaryota > Metazoa > Chordata > Actinopteri > Characiformes > Serrasalmidae > Colossoma > Colossoma macropomum. The sequence continues at coordinate 36,641,600 of NW_023494805.1, forward strand.
AATAGTAGGGTGGACGAAACAGTGGACAGTGATTCCAGCCAATGCAGACATCTGTTAGCTGATGTGGCAGGTTTGGCAGTTATCATTTTCTCCTATCCCTCAAAGATGAAAGGTTTAAGTATTGTTACGGAGTTTTTCCTTTTGAGTATTGGTTCACCTCAGTGGTTCTTTCTGTCTTCCTGCTGCTTCCTCATTGCAAGGTGTAGGCCTGCATTTTTGGAAAGCTGCTTTGGGACAATAGCCACGTTTACATGCTGCAATAATCCGTTAATAATCCGACTAATAGGTCGGGTCAGTCATAATCAGTCGGAATAGAATACGTCCAAGTAAACACCTCAATCAAAATAGACTAGTCCAACTGAGGCCATTTGGCCAATTCTGATTGTGGGTAATCCTGTAAATAATCAGTTAAATAGAATAATAATATCCATGTAAACACCTGTATCTGATTACATTCCCTATCAGAAAGTTTAAGTACGTTCTGATCATGTTCGTCACGTCATAGTGAAAGTGTATAATGTTCAACATGGCGAAGCAGAAACTGGTCTGCAGAGGAGACGAAGTTTATGCTCTGCTCTTTAAAAGACGGCGGTGGGACGGAAGTCCAGCTTATGTGTCTCAGAACACGACGTCTTCCTCTCGGCCTTCTTTAATAAGGACATGTGAAGGATGTTTTCCTGAGTCTGACATCATTCTAAAGCAATTAAAAACAAAAGCACTGCTCACTGCTGCTCATCTCACTTTGACTGGACTCACATGATGCTCGCTGTCGTGGTAACATCTACGGTAAGTGGTACTCTACACATGTGCGCAAGTTTGGATCAGATTACTTGAAGTGAGCATGTAAACAGAGATTTTCCATCAGACTGTTGAGCAGAGTGAGCATAAACACCTCAGTCTTAATCTATAATCGGAATGTGTTCAATCAGTTTGGCAAACATCTTTGCATGTAAACACAGACACTGACTGTTGTAAAAATAGATTCATCTGATCTGAGTACTGTTCTTGTTGCTTGAGACAGCACATGAGACTGACCATAAGCCAAGGAATGGAAATATCACTGCAGAAAATATTCAGATAAGAAAAGCAGTTTAAGTTTCAGCCATTATGAACTGTGTAAAATATCATATCTCCCACCATTAGCTGATTGCCAGTTGTCTCTCAGCGGCACACAAAATAATGACTTCATCATGGTCTAAAATTTCATCATTCTTTTTGTGTGCATGTGTGTGTGTGAACATTTTCATTGATGTCCTGCTTACTTCATCTCCTCAGGGGGTTGCAGGTCATGCCAGGCCATGTTACAATCAAAGTCAGACTGCCCAGTTGGAGAACACTCAGCAGTTCTCCAGTCAAACGATGGGATGCCAGACCTCACATCTGAATTCATGTATCTCGATATTCGTTAGCAACATTGATACTGTGAAATGGACAGCATGCAAATGTGTATGGATGTGAAGATTTTGCAAAGCCTGACTGGCAGATTTTTACATGAGTGTCAAAACAGCTACAGTTAATCTTTTACACTCACTGGCCACTGTATTAGAAACACCTACCCTGTAGCTCTTCTGCTGTTGTGCAATCCTTGTGTCCTCTAGTCCTATATTAAGGGTTTCTGACCACTGATCACTGGTAGCCAGGTACCTAGCACAGATATGCCAGTCTGAGTCAAGTCTCGAGTCCCTAAGGTGCGAGTCTGAGTCTTGAGTCTCTATGGTGCGAGTTGAGTCTCGAGTCTCTGAGGTGCAGGTATGAGTCGAGTCTCAAGTCTCTGAGGTGTAAGTTCAAGTTGGGTCTCTGAGGTGTGAGTGTGAGCCATGAGTCTCTGAGGTGTGAGTCTGAGTTGAGTCTCCGAAGTGTGAGTCTGAGTTGAGTCTCAAGTCTCTGAGGTGCAAATCGAATCTCAAATCTCTGAGGTGTGGGTTTGTGTCAAGTCTTAAGTCTCTAAAGTGTGAGTCTGAGTCAAGTCTCAAGTCTGTGAGGTACGAGTCTAAGTTGAGTCTCGAATCTCTGAGATGTGAGTCTGAGTCTTCAGTCTCTGAGGTGTGGGTTCAAGTCGAGTCTGGAATCTCTGAAGTGTGAGTCTGAGTTGAATCTCAAGTCTCTGAGGTGTGGGTCTGAGTCAAGTCTTGAGTCTCTGATTTGTGAGTCTGAGTCAAGTCTGAGTCTCTGAGGTGCAAGTCTGAGTCGAGTCTTAAATCTCTGACTTGTGAGTCTGAGTCAAGTCTTAAGGCTCTGCAGTGCAAGTCTCAGTTTCGAGTCTCTAAGTTGTGAGTTTGAGTCTCTGAGGTGTGAGTCGAGTCTCAAGTCTCTGATTTGCGATTCTGAGTCTTAAGTCTCTGAGGTGCTTCTCTTGTCCTTTTCACGCATTCTTGGTAGCTCCCTCCCTTTCTGGTTTTACATTCTGTTGGATTTTGATTTGCTAGTAATTTGGCAATTGATGATTTGTGCCTGAATTTACAATAAGCCTGATTTAAAAATAAAAAATTAAAAAAGAAGTAATGCAACCGTCTAAGCGTTGGCCCTATCATCAGGAGATCGCGAGTTTCGATCCCTGGTGATGCTACAGCCGTCCGTAGCCGGGAGTCCGAGAGAGCACAATTGGCCTCGCTCTCTCTGGGTGGGTAGGATGGCCCCTCCTTCTCCCCCCATCACTCAGCGCGATGCTAGTCAGCGCAGGCGTCTGTTAGCTGACGTAACAGATCTGGCGGTTGGCGCTTTCCTCCGAGCGCGTTCAGCTGTCCAGTGACGTTGCGTGAGCAGCAGTTCGAAAAGAAGCGGTGGCGCTTCACAGGTCTCGGAGGAAGCCTGTGTTAGCCTTCACCCTCCTAGCGTTGATAGTATCGTGTGATTGGGGGAGTCCTAACTAGCGGGTGGAATTGGAGATGACTAAATTGGGGAGAAAAATCGGGTAATAATTAGAAGTAACAAGCTTGGTTTGAAAATATAGTGAGCAGAATATACGGATTTTTCTTTTGAAATGTAGTGAGAAAAAATTCAAAAGAACTGAGTGACAGCAAGACTGGTAAACTACCTAAGATACCTAAACTTTTGCAGATTTCTACTTTGTTACTTCCCACCCCTGGTACAGTGGTCTTATATGTTTATTCCATGGTACAATGCTGCAAATAAAATCTTAGCCAAACTCCACATCAGACTCTGCAAATTCAGTTATGCTGCTTTTATGAAAATGATGTTCTGGTAATAGATTTACAGTGCAAGAAAGTGATGGCATTCTGCGTGTGTTTTCTTCTTTTGCCAAAAAAGGAGAGCCACGCTAACAAAAATTGCTAAAAATATAGCTAAAAAAATGCTTTACTGCAAGCTGTGATTGGCTGCAGAGGCAGCAAATCAGTCAACATGGAGCATGCCTTATTAAACATTCACAAAACACTGATTTAAAAAAAAAATTTAAAAGAATTTCTTCACGATTTGAGATTTTTGCCTGTGACAGCATGATTGTGATGTGTATCGCACAGTAAACTTAGTGTTTAAAGGAACATAAATAAGTTAATTAATCTGTAGTTTGTATAGCATAATAGCTAATCTAACTGAAGCCTTAGGAAGTTTTAATGGACTGCATTCTGTAACTTAGTACAACTTCAGCTAGATTGGCTATTGGCACTAGCTTGCAAACTTGCTGTCGAAAGTGCTTGCTAGCTGCAAAGTCCCAGATGTAAGGTTTTAAAACTAAAGGCTTTTTTCCTCGTACTTCATTAAGGTTGACAGTCTTAATCAGTTTTTTTCGTGTTTTTTCTCACGCTAAAAATGCACGCGTCGTAAGTCTCAAGCCAAGTCGAGTCACGAGTTAAGGCCAGGTCTGACTTGAGTCCCCATCTCTGGTGCCAACATGCCTCATACACTCATACCAGCAAGATGATATATTAAAAGAAAATTACAGCCAAAAATACTATGAAAGCTAGTAGAGATGCATTTACAAATAAACCACAATATATTGTTGGATAAAGTGTTCATTTATAGTTCAGTCCATTAAAGCATTTGTAATGGCCATTTGAATCTGGCTGACCAATTCACTGCCTCCATGACTGAAGGACAGAAGCTCTCTTCTTTCAAACCTACATAAATTATTTACTCCCTAAGAAACTGTTCTAAACGACGATGCACCTATCCCAGAATCATATAAGACTGACTTCAAAAAGGCAGAAAAAGATACCAGCTTACTGTTCACATGGGCAAAGGTAGTGCATTGCAACATTTTCAGTCAGGAAACTAGAAAAAAAACATCACAGAACGGTAACCTTGAGCTTGGCGCTGAGTTTAGAGACAGCGCCCGAGGCCGTCCCTCTTCACCGGGGCGATCGCTTAAACCAAATGATGGACCAGGAGTCGCTTCATTAGGCCTGTCTCTGTCCCTTGATGCCACACACATCTTTGGATAATCAGAGCCACACGCATGGACAGATTTTTTCTGGATAGCGAATGGCGTTGCCAATTCATGCATCCACTGTTAAGAGTTTTAGGCATGTCCAAACGTGAATTATAAGGATAGAGATGGATGGAATGAGCTGCAATAGCCACAACTGGCTATTGTCTAGCAAGCATTCCCCCAAAATGTAACAGGAAAGGCCAAATTAGCCTGAATCTCATCTCCCTTTAGAGGGAATTGACATTATTGGGCCTATTTCTTTTGGACGCTTTATCCCTCACCTTGTTAAATGGAGATAACAGTCATGCCTGGCTCTTAAAACCGATACAAATGAGAACTGTAATCCTTCATGGCTGCGGCCAAGCAGATGCGCAATAATATGGTAAAATTAGCCAAATGTTGTGTCCAGTTCTTTTTTTTAATTTACCTTTTCATGTTTTGCTATAGGTTGACGTTGTGACAGGACGCCAGTAAGAACATTCAAGCCACTGGGACAAACTACAGCAAGTAGCAGCTGTGATTTTATTTCCAAAGAAGGTCATTGGAACGTCAATGCAGCATGTTATGATGGTCAGGTTCAGGCTTGTGTCACCAAAACAAGCACGATCCCAATCAAGCCCATGCAAAGACAGGCAACAGCTCAGAGTAAAAATACAAGGCACCTTCCTTGCCTGACGGCCCCTGACGGGAGCCATTCTTGGTTGGATATTTTCGGTTGGTGGACCACTCTCAGTGACATTGATGTGTGTAAAACGCCCAGCAATGCCACTGTGCCATGTCTCTACCATGATAGTGTCATTGCTGTCCTGAAAATGGTCCATCACCCAAATAATATCTGGTCAGCATTAGGGTTGGGCAGTCTACACTTGTTTCGTACCCTTAGATCATCTCAAAATATTACCACTGGATATGGTACTACTGGATGGGGTGTACAAGCATAAAAGCATTGTAAGTGACATAAAAGCATACATGTCGCTATTCTCATCCTGCGTTACACCAAAATCGAAAATAATCAAAAAGTTGAGTTCACTTTCACTTATAGGTCACCAAATAAGTGAACCCAGTTGAAGATTTTCAAACAATTGTTCATTAAATGTCAAACCATTTATCTATCAATAGCTACATTTTAAGCAGTGCTGCCTACTACGAGAGAGGAATTGGTTAGCATTAGCTTAGCATGATATCAGCTAGTTAAGTAGAGGACTGACACAAACTTAGACCATAACAATTCAAATCTGAGGGAGTAAAGTCAAGCAACTGGCAATGAAGTGACAGGAAGGTGAAATTAAACCTGTTTCATGGTGTTTGGATGTGTAGCCTTAACATTAGCTTAGCGACCAGCCTACAGATGTAAACAGTGACACACACCAAAGTACAGGCTAGCTTCTGACTAACTGCTGCTCTGCTGGAACAAGTGTAGATGATAAAGACTAATTTCTGAGACAGTAAATGTCACATGACTGGTGTTGGAGTGGCAGAACGATGAAATCAAAACTGTTCTGAGGTGTTTCGGACTGTAGCATTTTGGCGACGCTAACAATAGCTTGGTTAGGGGACGTGCGAAACACCACAGCACAGGTTCAGTTCCAACTCACATCCGTTTAGATGATATCTGAGAGTGCAAAGTCGAGTGACTGGTGTTAGAGTGCAAGCTGAAATCGAATGTGTTTATATATTGAATGTAGATCTTAGCGATCGCTGTGCCGCTATCATGCTACCAGGCCCTGATTTTTCCTCTCTTTCTATCAGCTCCACTTATTGCTGTACTCCCATACCACCAATCAGTGACCCCTCTAAATTACAAATGAGTGAAATCAGTGAGTGTTTATTTAGGTTTTCAGACATGCAGAAATTTGATGGATGATAAATTTGAAATATCGTCATCATTTTTGAACATCGCCATATACCTTATTACTGTCATACCACCCGACCCTAGTCGAAATAGTGCAAACAGTCCTATGTAATGGACTTATAAGGTAGCTCTGACCCCTCTGCACTGGCCTTATGAAGAATTATGTAAATAATTACATGAATTCTCATGACAATACTGGAATATATTATCACTGTCCAGACAAAACTTCTCCATTTTGTTTTTTTTTTGGCCATTTACAGTGTTTTAAAATGTCATTGCTAATCTTGTGTTCTTTTAGAATTTTTTCCATTTTATTGCTTTAGAACAGGGGTTCCCAGCCTTTTTCATGGCAAGAACCACTTGTAGGAGTACTGTTTGTCCCAATAACCACCCAAAATTTTATAAAGTGGAATAAGACACAATCAGAAAAGTCCTTAAAAGTTCAGTTTAATTTTATATATATCTCATTAATATTGTTCTTTCCATTAGTGCAATAGCATACCATGATGAAAGAAGGAAACATGTATGAGCCTACAATGTTGCATGCTTAGTGCAATAATGAATATATAAATTAAAAAAAAATAATAAATTAATTAATTAAATTAAATTTAAAAATCACAAATTTAAAAATCCAAGATTTTTGGCTGCTTTTCCACCACAATATGCAAAGAACAGGATTCATCAAAAATTGTGAATGTTTGTTTTACTGGAATATTTAAAATGAATAGGCCTCTGTCTTTGCATTACACTTAATTACTAATGTGGTTAGCTTACTGTTAGCCTACTACAAGCTGTCATTCAGCATAAAACATGAACAGCACACATACTGGCTAAAGCAAGCTTGATTTATTCCAGAAGTGATGCAGTACAGTTTCTCTGAAGTGACAAATGGGAGAGTCCGGACTCCTAGCCTTGCAGAAAAACAGTACAGACCAGCATGCCATGCTGGTCTAAGCTGGTTTATGTTAGTTTTTTCCTGGTCTGGTGCTGGTTTAACTGGTCATGCCAGATAGTCAGCATCCAACAAGCATCCAAAACGCAATATATTCTGGTTTTGCTGGTGACCAAGCGTGCTGATCTATACTGGTCTTTCTAGGAGGGAGTAGCCTGCAGCCAGCGGCAAACACCATAGCTTTGAAGCATTTTTGCTGTTTACATGACACTTGCAACTGCTTTTTGTGCACACAGGAGAGCCTTCGAAGTAGCAGCATTCTAAACTAAACTGACCTTCTGAACTAAACTGACCTTCATTTAGCTCTGATCTTGTGGAACACCCAAAATAAAAAAAAAGGTTTCTTGCCATCCGTCTCCACTCTGTGTTTTAGTAAATCACGGCCCTTTAAGAAACCCAAAGCTGTCGCTAATTTAATGAGCATGCAGTTGTATGTAAAAGTCTGGCCACTCCCAGTGAATTCATGTTTTGTTGATTTTCTAAGTGCACTGCAAAAAATGGCATCTTGTCCAGAGAAATGATCTTAAATCTAGACAAAACATCTAATATTTCCAATTTTGAGATGGTGGTGCTCTAAGTGTAAGATTATCTAATTTATTTATAGATACGTTTACTTGTTTTAGGTAATTTTACGAAGTGAAATCTTCTCACTATACTGGCAGGTAATTTTGCTGGTTTCAAGCACATTTCTCAAAACAAGCAAAACTATCTGCCAACATAGTGAGATCATTTTACTTGATAAAATGACTTAAAACAAGTAAATAAAGTCCAGAAATAAGGCAAATAATAAAATTATGCTTACAACAGTCTCAACAGGGGAAATATAAGATTTATCAACTATATTTATTTATATAAATACATTTTTATATATTTATATAAAAAGATAATTTTACTTGACAAGACACACAAGGTAAGACACCCTCTACAGGAAACTTAAATATGGCATTTTTCTGTACATTTTAGTGTACAATTTCTTTTTAAACATGGAAAATAACCACAGGATGCATTTATTATTTTGTCTTCTCAGTATGTTAAATATAGCATGAACAAAAAAGTCATTTGACTAGGGTACCCAAACTTTTGCAAAGAACTGTATGGTAATGATCTAGGCAAAATAATGGGAAGCTAATTAGGCAATAAATGTAGTGAAACCCTTTCTGTAAGGCGAATATGAACGTAATTACTCGGGTAGTTTTTCAATAATACACTTATTTCTGCTCACGTGGGTGTTTTTAACTACTTTCAGGCCACTGTGTATCGTCACTACAGTAGTATTAGCAGTGCTCTTACCTAAAGAGGGATTTTCTGCACTCCTTCCACCTCACCTTGACAAATTGCTGAAGGGATGTTTACAATTCTCCTAACAAAGCTGCTTCCGAGATTTAGATTTATATGCTCTCTCCCTCTCTCTCCCTTTCCTATAGTAATGATCGGGCAGGTGGAGAGGGTGAAGGAATGATGAATGCCGGCCGGTCGGCTGCCTCCCATCCCCTCTATGACGGAGCACAAAAAGTCAGCGTTCGCCCGCGGATTGAGCTGCGGGTGATTAAATAGTCCAGTTAGTCTACAAAGTCGTTAAAAACATTAAGTGTTGGGTAATTAATCAGAGGCGCCGCGCAAATGAGTAATTGATTTGCCATTAAAAAGGAAGGGGGGGGAGGGAGGGCCTCCTTCCAGTCGCTTCGCCCAGGCTGCCATCGTTTGGCATGCTCAGCCCACATACTGCTGCCCGCTAATTCCACATCAATTAAGGCATCTGTCATCGCCGAAAATATCCGCCGCTTATTTGCTGATGGGCACTGCTGGTTTCCTCCAGTTTGGAGCTGTGAGAGTAATTATTAAGATTAGTTTTGAGTTGAGGCCGTGGTCCAGTCGTGAGTTTGTTAGCGAAATGGGAAGGTGATCAAAAAAATGGGGTCTCATTTCAAATGGATGGGCGTCTATAGGTAATAGACAGTTGCTCTGCTATATAGGTGTACAATGAACTGTAGCCCATCTCTTGTCATGCACAATTTATCAGCCTTCCTCTACCCCATTCATCATTGACCAGTTTCTGACCACAGAACAGGTATTATTTGGGTGGTGGGCCATTCTTAACACCCAAAATATCCAATCAAGAGCGGCTCTGGGGTCAGAAACTGACCAATCATGAAAGACAAGAGGGTTAACCCAAACTGTGGATCAGCAAGGAGGAGCTACAATGGAATCTGAAGTGGAACTAAACACGAAAGAGTAGACTACCTAAAGAGGCACTAATTACAGATGGTCTACAGACAGTTTGCACTGGTCAGGGTGGCCACGTTGTACTACGAACCGTCATGGAAATGAAGACAGTACTACTTTGTAGCAAGCATACGAACAACGCAACAGAAAACTTTTTTGTGTATGTTCTATTTGGTATAAAGCCCATTTCTGCCATGGAGAACAAAAAAAATATTGTTTGTGGTTGTTGTTTTTTTTCCATCACTGTTTCTAGCAGAAGGATGTCCATATTTTGATATATTGTCAAAAGTCATTATTTCAACATACAATGTTAAAATATCAAGAAACTATGACATCCTAAAATACTCAGAATTTATTTTAACATATTAAGTCAAAATATAGACAATGTAAGTAATTTCTATGATATACTAAGTCAAAATACAAAGACAATAAGTCAAAACATTGAGAAAATTAGTCAATTTTTTGACATGCTAAGAAAAATATCAATACAATAAGTCATTATTGTGGCATATTATGTCAAAATATCATGTAAATTAGTTATTATGACATTCTAAGTCAAAATATTGAGACAATAAGTTCAATCATTAATATGACATTAAATCAAAATATTGAGAAAATAAGTTGTTATGACATGCTAAGTCAAATTATCAAGAAAATAGGTCATTATTTCAAAATACCAGTCAAAATGGTGAGAAAATAGGTTTAAACATTATTATGACATATGGCATCAAAATATCTAGAAAATGAGTTATTATGACATAACTCAGCAAAATATTGGTAATTATCATGACATATTAAGTCAAAATATTTAGAAAAAATCATTATTCCAACATACAAAGTCCAAATGTTGAGAAAATGAGTAATTACTATGACATGCTAAGTCAAAAGGTTGAGAAAATATGACACTGTTATGACATACTGTGTCAAAATATACGGAAAGTAATTATTATGACATGCTAAGTCAAAATATTGGGGAATAAGTCATTATTTCAACATAGTAAGTCAAAATGTTGAGAAATTATGACGCTGTTATGACACACTATGTCAAAATATTCCGAAAGTAATTCTTATGACATGCTAAGTCAAAATATTAAGGAACTGAGTAATTATTTTCATCATCATCAGCCAAAATTTGACATACTGCTGCCAAAAATGAGGGAAAACATTTCTGCCTTGTCCTCTTAAGTTATTATTTTAGAGATACCTTTTTGTTTGTTTGGGTTTTTTTGGACAGAGATGATGCAATGAGGCAAAAACGCACAATAGCAGCAACACCCCACACACACACACACACACACCACCACCACCACTTGATCTTATTATGTGCACTGATGGGCAGTTACTACACAGTAAATCACATAATAAGTTACTTTTTAAAAACAGGGTTTTCAACAATGCCAAACGTTAGAAGATCTGCTCCAAACACTGAAACAGCATTTGACCAGCAGGAACCAAATCAGACAGTTTAAACTCAGTTAGGGCCGAGCGGACAGCCAGTGGTCTTGGTAATGACCGGGAGAGGTTGGGTTTGGGTAAAGGACTGTGACAGTTTAGGCCTGCGCACAAAAGGAAGGAAGATCAATTACGACAATTCCTTTCATTCGAGAACTAAGCCGAGCCTGGCGGAACGGCTGTGGGATTTTCGAGTCCTTATTACCTCCCTGTCCGCGCTTGGTTTGATCTGCAGCGCATGATAATCATGTTCAAGCGGCAGGGTCCGGCGCCTCCGAGCCCGATTGATCCTCTCATTTGGGGCGAGCGTGTCTTATATTGATTATGCAAATGGGCACACGGCGCAGATTAGTCTCCTCGTCGGGCCGAACGGATGTATGTCCCTGTAATTTAGAGCCGTGGAATGTAAAACCTTTCACGGAGTGGAAGGCGGCCAGCGTGAACATGATTACCTTCAAATAATACGCTCTGTCTTTTGTGTCCTTTACTGTGGAACATGGTGTGTATTTATGTGTGCGTGTGAGGAGGCGTGTATTTAGCTCTTTGTGGGTACCATCATTCTACCATTGTGGGGGCAAACTATAAAGCCATGAAAATGAGCTCAAAATAAGCATAAACCACAGCTGATGTCTGTGTATTCTATGTTCTATTCCTCAATGAGCCAGCAAAAAGCTATGGTAAATCTGGTAGTATTTTATTTTATAAATTGGTAATAAAGAGGTAATTATATGGTAATAATCTGGTAACAAGTTCTACTAACCTATAAACGACATGCTAATTTTGTAGTTGCTATTAAATAATAAGTTAGTAATTGTAGTGGTAACAAGTTAGTAATAAAATGGTAAAGTAATGGCAGCAAGTTATTCTAACCTAAAAAATTACATGAAAATTGTCTAGTTGATGACAAATAATAAATTAGTAATTGTAGTTGTAACAAATTGGCAACAAAACATAAAAATATTGTTAACATGTTATACTAAATTAAAAAAATTACAGGATATTCTTCTAATTGTTAATAAATAATAAATCGGAAATAATAAGTGGTAAGTAGTTGGTAATAAAATGGAAAAATAATGGTAATTATCATTACAAACCTGCTTGCTGTTGCTACACAAGAACAGATTAGGTAAATACACTGAGATTATTTAGAATCAGGGCTGGGAAATGTATCACATGTTTCTTTTATGTTGCCTGTTAACAAAACACTGTTACTCTTCTCTCTATATATATTTTTATACAACATATTTATCTTTCTTTATCTTAATTTATTATTTGTTAACAGCTACAAGATTGGCATAGAATTTTTGACCTTTTTATTATCGACCTGTTACTGTTTCAGTAACTTAGCTTGTCATTTTTTGCTGAGTACTGCTTGTTACCATAATATTACCATGTTATTATACTGTTGTTACTGATCTGTAGCATAAAATGCATAAATCTTCTTTTTACTTTTTTTGTGATTTTTGATCATGTTATGTATAAAAATTATCAGTCACATACACAATGACTTCACAGATGCCCAAGTATTATTTATGTGAAACAACTATTTTGATGCTTGTTTTTTAATGCAAATTGTAAAAATGCATTAAAATTATTGTCTAATTATTGTTTTATTTTTAATATACTTTAAATATATAAATATTGTGTTATTTAACAAAAATCTTGCCCCAATATTTTTTATCAGCAAGGTTACAGAAACGAAAATGTCATTTTAAAAAGTAATATTAAAAAAAAAACAAGATCTTTTTTAATTTGATCTTATAGATATTCTCATCGTATGGATCTCTCCTAGATAGAAGAAAGACTAAGTCAACAGGTCTAAAATACTGACAGATTCATGTGCTAAAAAATTATTGTGTCAGTGGTGTAACTCATGAAACATTAAGAGATTTCAAAATAGAACAAAATGGAACATCAATGCCATATTTGTAATATATTGTCCAAAAATGTAACAGATTTTAGTCATTTTGTCAGTGGTGTTGCATTCAGTGGTGTTACAGTTCACTGAAGTTCAATACCATGCAATGTAAACAACATATCAACACCCCATTTGTCAATGACCTGGACTACAAGAAATTGTGTGACATAGGCTCAAAGTTAGTTAGAGCTCAAAGATTTCCTTTTCATTGCAGAGGTCAAAGCCATAATTCATAACTCATAATTTGTACTTAATTATAATTTCCTCCTCACCCCAAATGTTGTAGAACTGTTGCTTCTTTAGTTGTGCACTTAGCTATGTGACACACTTTTGTCCATTTTACAACAGCACATCATACATTCTTTTGTTTAGAACTGTAGCTGCGAGGCTAATATTGCTAACAAACACTAGAAGTCAATAGTCACCCAAACAGACCAAATCATTTCTGTAAAAATATTTCATCATAAATTTTCTCAAAACTCAGGTCTTCATTTAGGTAACATAGATGTGGATTAGAGTGCAGTATGACTTACTGTGAACTATAAAATAAACAGAACATCACCTGTAGCTGAATAATGCAGGCAACCATTTTAGAGAAAAGTAATTAAAAATCTGTATTCAAAAATCTCAGGAGTAGGAATACTGATCTAATGAAGGTCATAAACACAGAGGGGTAACACTTTCTATGAATGTTGCATTTGTAAGCATCTATAAACACATTTATAACATGTTATAATGTATTCATAAGGCATTATAAACGTGGTTATAAATATTTATAAAAAAGAATTACACTGAATTACACTTTATAGCCATGCTTATTATACATTATGAATTGTTAGTATAATGCATTATAAATAGTGTTAATAACATGTTATAATGTCAGTGCCAAAGAAGTCAGTCCCAGCTTACAGAGCGTAAAGTAAAGACAAATACCAAGCTAACGGTGGTGTACATTACCTTTCCCACATTGGGTAAAACACTGATAACAGCACTAGTTTAAACTCTGACATTTGGAGCCTGTAATGTGCTTTACTGTGTATGTTTTACTGTTTCAGTAAATCCTTCAGTAAATACTTCAACTTGAAGCCTCACTCTGAACACTGGAGGAGGCTTTAGTACAGTACGCTTCACTTTACTTAGAGTGGACAAATACAACTTATGAGCTCTTATAACTTGTTATGATCAGTACTTATAATGTATTATGTTAACAATTCATAATGCATAATAAGCATGGCTATAACGTGTAATGCATTTTTATAAATATTTATAGCTATGCTTATAATGTCTTATGAATGCATTATAACATGTTATGAATGTGCTTATAGATGCTTACAAAGGTGACATTCATAGAAAGTGTTTCCCACAGAGGAAAAACCGAACAGCAGAGTCTCTCGCGGTCTTCAAACGCAGACTGAAGACACATCTCTGTATACAGCACTTAAATGAGCACTGAGTTAAATAACTAATTGTAATGTATTGTACTGCACTTATTGAAATGTATTGTATTGTATTGCACTGCACTGTGTTTAACTCTGTTTCTTTTCTCTGGATATCAACATGGACTTTTGTTTCTAGCAGTATCTGAACTCAGGACTGGTTTTCTCACTAACCTATTTGTAACTAGTAAAGATACTTTCTCTAGATAGACAAAGCACTTTTTGTAAGTCGCTCTGGATAAGAGCGTCTGCTAAATGCTGTAACTGTAAATGTGGGAATATGATCCAAGACCTGTCTTGCTTCCTGAATACCAGCCTTGTTGTTGTCTAAAATTGCTGTCTGTAGTTTTGTTCATTTTCATAGCTCACAATAAATTATACAGTGTCCTAAAAACATCAACAAGTCTGGACAGCCTTAAGGAAGAATTGGATAGGGTTTGAGCAGATTGAGAGACATTTTGGTAAAGGTATTTACAGAAAAGATTGGGTTCTAATGTTTGTTAGCAACATTAGCCTTGCATATGCAAACCTAAACTAAAGAAGTAAACTTTAGACACTCAACATGTCTCAACTGATTGACTGTATTTGAGTACATTGTAAATTGTGTATATTAGATTCCTTTAAGGGTTGATGGGTTAGGTGGAGCACAGTTACATACATGCAAACTTGTTGCCTTATGGCAAAATGTCATTTACATGAATAGAAAGAGAGCCATTTTTTTCAGGATCAGCCAAGTTGGCTTCATTTTCACATATTTGGATTTCTTTCTTCAGTAACTTTGGATGGAAAGAGTTAATATGTGTTAATTAGCTTTGTCAGCAACCAAGACAACCAGTTTTCTTTTTTGTTTGCACCTGAAATTGATGTAGAGCATGGTGATTTCTATAGACTGTAGACACAATAAAAACTAAACGGCCATCTACGTATTGCATTGTAAGTGGCAATCATCAGGGGTCCAAGCACTCCAAACACTTATGAGGCCAATAGAACACAAATGATGGACAATGTTTTAGAATGGCCTCTATTTATAATAGATGTGGGGCCACAAAAGAAGATAACTGCCAAATTTTGTATATATTGATCATGTAATCTTGACAGTAAACAGCAGATTGTAATAACTCAAAATTTGAAATTTGTCCTGTAGTTGTATAGTTATTGAACATCTCATTGTGTTCAATAACTATACAACTACAGGACAAATTTCAAATTTGTATATATACAGCAGTTAGCTATGTATTTTAGCTTCAGTGTGTAAATGTACAAATACAAATCATCATATTGTTCTCCTAGGAATGATGCCACCAGATTCTGCTGAAGAGGGTTACGGGTCATTTTTTCACTGATTATTAGTTTTCATGTTTGCAGTTAGCTACATTTATAAATAAGGCAGTGGAAATTCCTTACAAAGATAGGAATACAAACTTATGTTTGTGTGTGAGAGAGAGACAGAGAAAAAGAGAGAGAGAGGGAGAGAGAGAGTAATCAGCAGTGGGACTGGTTTCGGCCTGCCTACTTGGTTCTGCAAGCATTCTGTACAGGCTCCAGAGATGCAGCACAAAGGCTGGCAGTCTCACACTTCGTTTACTGTCTCATCACACACACACACACACACACACACACACAATAGCCAAGCCAGACAAACACACGCACACACACACCCTTCACACACATCCACAAAAGGCTGCAGATGATAAATTCCACACACTGTATGTGGACCCAAATGTTTACATTTGCACACATACGCTCACACACCTACACACACTGTCACACACACACTGTTCAAGGCAGTAACAAGGAGGCCAGCAGCACAGCCGCTCCAACTGGTCAGACAGCGGGAGGCTGTTGCCCTTTACTGAATCTCCCCTCTGCTGTTGTCCACATGACCTACTAATCACCATTAACACTCAAATCCTTAAAGCCATAGTTTGAGAAAAAATCTTACCTCAGATGTAATCGATCTGCCAAGACTCTGATATGACAGTCTCTGAAACTAGAGCTACAAGGCTAATGTAGCTAACATGTTGAACTTGAAATACACTATATTGCCAAAAGTATTCGCTCGTCTGCCTTCACACGCATATGAACTTGAGTGTCATTTCATTCTTAATCCATAGGGTTTAATATGATGTCGGCCCACGCTTTGCAGCTACAACAGTTTCAACTCTTCTGGAAAGGCTTTCCACAAGGTTTAGGAGTGTTTATGGGAATTTTTGACCATTCTTCCAGAAGCGCATTTGTGAGTTCAGACACTGATGTTGGACGAGTCGGCCTGGCTCGCAGTCTCCACTCTAATTCATCCCAAAGGTGTTCTATCGGGTTGAGGTCAGGACTCTGTGCAGGCCAGTCAAGTTCTTCCACACCAAAAGTCGCTCATCCATGTCTTTATGGACCTTGCTTTGTGCACTGGTGCGCAGTCATGTTGGAACAGGAAGGGGCCGTCCCCAAACTGTTCCCACAAAGTTGGGAGCATGAAATTGTCCAAAATCTCTTGGTCTGCTGAAGCATTAGGAGTTCCTTTCACTGGAACTAAGGGGCCGAGCCCAACTCCTGAAAAACAACCCCACACCATAATCCCCCCTCCACCAAACTTTACACTTGTCACAATGCAGTCAGACAAGTACTGTTCTCCTGGCAACTGCCAAACCCAGACTCGTCCTTTGGCTTGCCAGATGGAAAAACGTGATTGGTCACTCCAGAGAACAAGTCTCCACTGCTCTAGAGTCCAGTGGAGGCACTTTATACCACTGCATTCGACGCTTTGCATTGCGCTTGGTGATGTAAGGCTTGGATGCAGCTGCTCGGCCATGGAAACCCATTCCATGAAGCTCTCTACGCTGTTCTTGAGCTAATCTGAAGGCCACATGAAGTTTGGAGGTCTGTAGCGATTGACTCTGCAGAAAGTTGGTGACCTCTGCTTCAATGATTCAATGATTTGGATGGATGAGTGAATACTTTTGGCAATATAGTGTATCTGTCTGAATCTGATGGCACCTGACCGCTCATGTTGGGTTCGGTCTTAATTTCTTACATGTTTAAAAAAAATTCACTTTCATATTCTCACAGCTTCCCACTTTTAATAGCAGTTCCCCCTGCTTTAGTCTTACTCTTTACTGTATTCTTCACTGTTTTGACCACCTTAGATTGTTTTTCAAACTAGAATACTGGAGTCACATGCTCAGCAATAAGCTCCATGAGACCCACACTCAAGAGAAAATAAAATATAAACAGTCAATTCAGGAAAGTACAGTTTAGTGCAGCCCAGGAATGTTTGGGCAAAAAGCATTATATATGTGCAAAATGTTCTATGTGCAGAAATAGAGTGACAGGTGAAGCGAACATCTCACTAGATCAGCATTGCACAGTGCATGAACAGCACAGTTTATCCAGACTATATTTGTTAAAGCAGAATTGAAATTTAAAATTGTTTTGTATGAAATTTTGTATTGTTCTGCATGGAAACTGATATCCTGTGATGCAGGTCACTTTCAGACTCAAAATGCAATGCTGTGTATCAAGTCAGGTCAAGCTCGGAGAGAAAATTCTGAACTTGCATTTGGGTTCAGACTGAAATTTCAGAATTTCAAGACCTATTAAAGCTCTACTTGCAAGCTTAAGCTTAATTAAAGCTCTACTTGCAAGCTTGTATCTTCAAAATGGTAACTTTACAGGAGAAGGAAAAAACCTTCCTTACTTTTAATGTAAGTCAGTGGAACCAGACTTTTTTGAAAAATGACAAAAATGGAGATACAAGGTTTTGTGTATATATATATATATATATATATATATATATATATATATATATATATATATATATGCAGCCTAAGGACATTGTTTACAACCACTTATCTTGGCAGTAATGTGTTTTGCCCATAAAAACACCATATATCATTAGAATGGTTACAAATAAACATTAATACAGTAAAATGTAACAAGAATTTTGTATTTTGAATATATATATGAAAGGCTCCTTATAACATGAGTGTGAATGGGCAGGGCTTAACTGCTGTAGATGTGGATATACATAAATGTACCAGTTGTGACATCAGAAAAATTCAAATGGGGTTGTTAGCTCCCACATATGGACTGTATAGATTGGGGGATGAACAGTATGTTTTGAAGCTTCAACACATTTTATATACCAAATCAAACTCTTTTTAAATCTTAGTTTTTTCATTTTAGGGGCCACTTAAACTGTAGAGAGCGAGCATATTTTGGCTGATGAACTACATTTGCAGGAAGGGGAAAGTTGAGCTCCTCTTTCATCTCCTTTCCTGTAGTCAATACGGAGGCAATATTACACTGTCTCTCTGACATTTGACTGATTTTCCTGCAGGACGACGCTGGTGGCCATGTAGTTAGGGACTACCTGACACCGGACAGAACAGAGGGATGGTCTACGAGCTGACTGATTGGACACACCGATTTGTCTTCAATTGTCTGAGGCGTGTAGCACTGAAAGTCTGCTGGAGAGGTGAGCCAGATTCCTGCTGTGAAGCAAAATGGCAAGCTAGCGCCATCTACTGAGGAAACATGCAGTCAAATGATGGACAGAACACTGGTTAATCGGTTTGACACAGGCATGTGACTGTTTTTATAATGTGCACTACTAATACTGTTATTATAGTAGTGATTTTGGGCTGTTTTCTAATATACAGATGTTAGTAGGAGTGAAATGATAGTGATGTCCATCTAGTAAGTGGTACAGATCATTAACTAGTCAGCTGAGGGGGGGTGCATGTGGTCAAATTAAGATACTATCCCCCCTATTCTTCACCTGGCAGTTCTTTCAGGATGATATCCAGTACACTGTTCATATTTCATCATTTATAAATTAATTATTTGGGTTTTTTTCTGATTCAGGGTTCAATATGCTCAACTCATATTAGCATCTCTTCACATATTCATGTTTATTACTTGCTGAAATTCCTTTGTGTGTATATTCAGTCCAAAAATACACTGCAGTTGAGCGGTTAAAGGGCTCATATCATGGAAAACCAAATTTTCCCCACATTTTTAACATAATATGTTACTATTAATGTCTCAAAATGTACCCTCCGCTCCTCACTCCAAACAGTCCATATATGGAAACAAGCCTCCCAAAACAGCACGGTTTTAATTCACTGTTGTGACATCACAAAAACCATGAATTTGCATATACCCATCTATTCAACCTGCTGTAGTTTAACTCTGTCCACTGAAGCTCAGGAGTGTTTCAGGCTGGAATGCTTTTTGAATGAGGCACAATATAGGACTGCCAATCAGAACAGAGCTCATTTACATATTTCAGTCTCAAAGATACAGCCTATTTAATTCTAAGAGATAAAAAGAGGTTGAAAAATGGTCATGTAAAAATGAATTATCACTCTTTGGAACATAAACCCACACAAATATTCAAATATTATGAGAGGAAAAAATGAAATGCAAAAAAACTGTAATATATGGGCCTCTTAAATTCTGTTATTAATCTTTAAGGGTCCATTTACTGGAAAAACACATTTTTCTTATTTTTTGTTTCTCTGCATACTTTGTTACCCTGTTCTTCAATGGTCAGGACCCCCCCCCGAAGGAGGTTATTTGGGTGGTGGATCATTCTCACACATTATTTGGGTGGTGGATCATTCTCAGCTTTGCAGTGACACTGTTGTAGTGATGGGGTGTTATTGTGTGTTGTGCTGGTACGAGTGGATCAGACACAGCAGTGCTGCTGGAGTTCTTAAACACTGTGTCCACTCACTGTCCACTCTATTAGACACTCCTACCTTGTCGGTCCACCTTGGAGATGTAAAGTCAGAGACAGTACGTCATCTGTTGCATCTCTTTGTGTTGTCACTTGATGCTGCACCCCGGACGCTGTTGGCTGGATATTTTTTCCACTCAGATCCCAGCGCAACACACACTAACATGCCAGCCAGATTTAGAGATAAATTATAAGCTGTTCTGTGGGCCAGACATGGCCTACAGGCTGGTAGTTAGAGATCCCTGGTCCAGAGCATGGCTAACAAAAACTGTGCATCAGTTCATCAGGTTGAGGCACATAGTAGAGGTTTCTAATAAAGTGGCCATCGACTGGAGTCATCCAGCTCTATGTGGCTGTGAATCACTGGGGCAAAAATGACCGATGTAGCTCAAGAAGAAGGGCTGATTCCACAGTGGTGGTTCTGTAAATCAAGCCAATATAACAAGACCAGCAATTTGAGGCCATATGTCAACTGACCCATAACTGGTTAATTGCAGCTAATTGATTGTGGGCAAGACTCACACCAGATTACAAGAAGCTGTGCATTTGAACACGTTGAGACGCAACAGTGCACCATTTATCCCACCATTCACCCCTCCAAGCTGCATCTATTGCTTGGATGTAGGAACGTTTGATGGATGGTATCACTGCCAGAAGCTGTCATCTGCCAATTGGCATCTCTGGGAGCGGGTAATAGGTCTGAAAGAAGTTGTGTACCTCGGCTTATTTTTTATAGCGCAGCACGATTCATGACGGGATTTGTCACTTTTAGTCAAAGGCAATCTGTATCACCGAGTTGGGACACGGTTCCCGTCTTTATTCTTCCCTCCATCGTCCATTCAGAACATACAGCGTCCACTTTGCTCTCCTGATCCTTATCTCGTTCATTCTTTCATACACTTGGGACTCAAGTGGATACCCTTGTCATGTTTATTTCAATGGAGAGATGATAAGCAAAATTAAAACAAAAAGAACATTATGAACTATAATGAACTATAGAGTGTTACATCATTGATCAGCATCTGAGCTCAACATCTGGGTGTCTGTAATAATTATGTAGTTACACATTAACAATAACTGCAACAACAATGTAATTACATGTACCGTATTCACTGTTACACATGGATTACAGTAGTACATCTTAAGGAAGTATACATAGGTATCAAATTCAGTTTAGCAAGCTGTAGCAATATTTGCTCACTGTAGTAGTATATTAACTAGCTGTAGTAGTACATTAGCTATCTGTAGTAGTACATTAACTAGCTGTAATAGTATATTAACCAGCTGTAATAGTATATTAACTAGCTGTAATAGTATATTAACCAGCTGTAATAGTATATTAACTAGCTGTAATAGTATATTAACTAGCTGTAATAGTGCATTAGCTATCTGTAGTAGTACAATAACCAGCTGTAATAGTATATTAACTAGTTGTAATAGTATATTAACTAGCTGTAATAGTGCATTAGTTATCTGAAGTAGTACATTAACTAGCTGTAATAGTATATTAACTAGCTGTAATAGTATATTAGCTATAGTGTATATTAGCATAATAGTGTATTGTCTTGCTGTGGTTGTACATAAGCTAACTGTAGTAGCATATTAGCTGTAGTAGTATATGAGCTGTATGTTAGCTAGCTGTTGTAGTACATTATCTAGCTAAAGTAGTGCATAGCTACATCAGCTAGCTGTGGTAGCATTTATTATCTAACTAAAGTAGTATATTAGTTAGCTGTAGTAGTTTATCATCTAGCTAAAGTGGTACATTAGCAGCTGTGATAGCTTATTATCTAGCTGAAATAGTACTTTAGCTAGCTGTAGTTCTTGTGTTGTGACATGGCAACCAAAGTTCAAACTATTCTGTAATGTGACTTGATCAGGTTACCCTGTATTACCCCAAATATTTCACAGTATTTATGTAAAAATTGCATTTTAAAATAAGTAGACCGTTTTCCATGTAGTTGTTAAGTAGGTACAATAAATACTCTCAGCATAATGGGTTCTATGTAGTATTGAAAGAGGGTTCTTTGACTTGTAACAATAGTGGAACCCTTTTTTGGTGCTATATAGAGTCATTTTAAAAGGGTTTTTTTTCAAGAACCACATACAACTAGTTTTCAATCATAGGGAAGAACCATTTCACCATGCAAAGAAGCATTTTTCACACAAATTTAATTACTCCTATTGTATTGCACATGTGTAATTACATAAGAGAAATGGTATTGTTTCTATCAAGATATATGTGTGTAATTACATCAGTAAAAGCTGAAGTTGATACACAGTGTATTTACTGTAATACATCTGTTACAGGGAATGAATCATTAGTAGTTACATTGCTGTTGCATGTATTGTTAATATGTAACTGGACAGGTATTACAGACACTATAAATTGGCTATGTCCTTACTTGGATACATTTCTACCTCTTTCTGTGTCTTTTTCTTTTTCTCTACTATAGCAAAAGGAAATTCTATTGTTTTCTTGCATAATTCAGTTGTTTAGATTGTTAAATGTGAAATGGTTAATTGCAGAGAAACTTACTGACTCTGATTTCTTTACAGTGGTGCTGGTAGAAACCAGTGATAACAATGTCCACAACACAAATATAGCCATTTTATTTACTATCCAAAACTCTGAAAAATTCCTATTTAAGCACTAAGGCCAGGACAAAATAAGCAGGTAAGAGGGAGTGGAGTCTGTAGCATCTATAGCAGTTGTGCTAACAGGTTAAAAACATTCAGTAGCATAGTGCATTTTAAAATATTCTATAACTTAATCTTTAATTATTTAAACTGGATTTTCCATGCTGACATTGGGAAATATGTATGTGCACCAATGTAAATGCCACAGGACATTAACATGGCAGGTTTACATGTGGGATGGCTTCAGATGAGCTACAATGCTGCAGCTCAAAGATGCAATGTCATGCTGAAGATGACAATTTTGTACACAAAGTTGCAATGAAACCTCAATGATAGCAAGAAATGACATGCATATAAGTGCATTAATATGTATCACTGCATAATAATGCTTTTTAATGGCAAATACAAGGACTGTACAGTCATGTTTAATGAGACTAATTGTCTATATAATCTAGCTGTCAATGGCCAGTTAGCATGCTATCTGATATTACTGCACTAGCTGTGTTTTGTATCATGTTTTTGGGCAGAGTCAGTAGTATAAAACAAAAGCACAGTGTAATATGTTATTGATATGTTATTGATAGACAATATTGATAAATGTTTTGGTTAGTTAACCACATATCAATCATTTTTCCAGGTTGTTAAACTACTATGCTTGAATTTACACCAGACATAAGTTTGATTATTCAAAAACACCAAAGATGAAACTGATGAATAACAAAACTGTTGGTGAAATTTACATGCACTCATTTTACAATCAGATTTGACCGTATACAACTTTGAAGAATAAGTGCCGTTGAGAGCAAACACTATCCTAATTGGGTTGGTTTCCATTAGGCCATTGGACAGGCCAGGGCCTCCTCTACCCAACTCCAAAGTATGGTGATGGTACAAGCTTCCCTTGCCAAGTTAGGAGGCTCATAATCAATAGGAAATGTGGCCCTTTATCTCAGGTTCCCCAGGGGATAGAGGGTCAGGTTGGTCTTGCTTTAAAGCCCAGAGCTTTCTCTATCTAACCCTAAAGTTTGGTGTTGGTACAAGCTTTATTTGCTGAGGAACAAGGATCAGAGCAAGTGGAGCAAGAGGGCCTACATAAAAAGAGGCCACAGTATTGCAACAAATATTTACACAAAAGGATCATACAACAATGTCTGAAACATCATTCATCATATTCATCTTCCTGTGAGGTAGCTTTCACAGACATCAAAGGCTTCAGTCATCCTTTCACTGCCACTGTGGTCTCTCTATAATGGTACATTTCACATATAACCACTCTGAATGACTGTTTACGTTATAACCATTAAATTATGCAGAAACTTTGAAAAAAATCTGTAGAGTTCCCCTTTAACCAGCCTGTGTGTGGCCCCTATAGCTGATATGCAGTGTGAGTATGTTCTCAGGGTCAGGTGCAGTCACGTGTACAGACTCTTTGTGCCGTAACTGATACCCTTCAGGTCCAACAAGAGCCCTTTGATAAGCAGCCGGATGAAGCGAATCCCGCGCCAGTCATTTTCCCAGCGCATATATCCCTTATCAAGCCCTGTACTTCTGCTGGATGGATGTGTGAGAGAGAGACCTATCACCCGTTCTCTTATGTAACATGCAGTACATGATAGTTCTGAGCCTGTTATCAGAGGGTAAGACTCCGCTGAGGGTTATACATGGAACCGCAGCCTGGTGGAGGTAACTGAAAGCCCAGTAAGCCAGTAGGGCAAGGCTTTTCTCCCACAGAGATGGGAAGTAGGTCTCAAAGGTGTACTGAGCAGAGTGGTTTAGGGTGTGGGGTGCCAATGAGATGACCCCCCCCCACCACAATCCCTTCTACACAGAGATGGCTTTGTGTCAGTGTAACCCGTCCAGCCATGAGGGACTTAATTGCAAATCTACAAGCTCAAGAGGTTGCTTCTGTAAGAAAGTCAAAGACAGCAATGTCCTTGGGACTTGAATTAACATTGAGAATAAACATTCTAGATTTTAGTAATGTTACATTTTCAGGCTTATTTTTGTCCTGACCATCGCAAATCCACAATATATTTCCCCATTTTAAACTAGGACTGCAATAAATAGTTGACAGAAGTACTATTTGGACAAGGTTTTACATGAGACAGTGGAGTAATGGCATTATGACCATTTGTTAACATTCATAAAATATTACACACAATCTCCATTTCCCCCCCAAATCTTTTTAATGTTGACATCAATTCAAGCAAAAAAAGTTTTTTTAATGTATTGAATTTGACAAACAATTGACAAAAAGTGCAAAGTGCACTAATTCTTGATCAATCCTTGCAGGCACTCAAACAAAAAGGTGCCACAAAGGGTTTTTTTGAGCGATGCCACAGAAGGACAAATTTTGGTTCCTTAAAGAACCACATCCGAAAAAAGAGATTCATGAAAAGTTTAAAGAACCTTCACAAAAGGTAATGGTTCTATGCCAATTTCCAAGTTCTTCCTAAAATCTTTACAACACGGGTGCCCAATCCTGATCCTGGAGATCCACTCACTGCAAAGTTTAGTTTTACACCTATTCAAACACACCTGGTCAAGATATCGAAGGCCTTCAGGAGCATCAGATTATTATGTATTGGATCTGAATTCTCCATGGTGGTAGATTCCAGGATTGGGCACCCTGGTTGTATTTTATGTGAAGGTTCTTAAAAACTTCAGAAATGGCCCTGCTTTTACCTTTGGATATGCAACAAGAAAGGTAAGAACAGGCCCCTGCTGTCCTTCCTACCCAAGGACACCAAGGTCAGCTGTGTTCTCATGGAGTCCTGGCCACAGACAGCACAAGGCACAATAGGGATTGCGAGCTCCAGGGCACAACAATCAACTGCTAAGTAGAGTTTCAGATGGTTGCACCTGTCAGGGACTTTCATCTCTGTAGCATGAGCACAGTTCAGCATGATTCTTTCAACGTTGGGCCTCTGCGATATCAAAGAGGCACTGAATAATGACAGCACAGACCTCAAATGGATAGCTTGTCACTCCACTGTCCTCGTGTTCTCTGTCACTGTCAGTTTGTTGCGAATCTCGTGCAACAACTCGGCTTACGATGTATGTCTTTATCTGTAGTTGCAGTGTGGCCCAGTTTTGTTGACATTGATCATTTTTCTTTCACAAAGCACTTAGGAGGAGCTCAAGTAAAAGGCTTGATGTGGATTATTTCTAAATTTTTGGGACAAATGTTGCTAAGCCTCCAAATGATATGGCAAGTAGTTATATTTGATTGTATTTCGAGTGTTGAGATGGGGTTGGCTTTGCCCTCCGGAGCACTGTTATCAACTGGGCATAGTCTGTAATTCTACTACCAAACTCCAGGGGAGCTAAATAGAGCCTGGATGGTGATACCTAGGGCTGGGTTTCATTCACATTTTTCAATACTAATCCCTTGACTCTGATATAGATTCCAAAACAGGGATGATTTTAGTCTAAATTCCAAGTGAGTTAAAGCATGAAATGTGTTGGTTTCTGATTTTGAACCAATTAAATGATCTGTATATGATAAATTACAAGCCATTTAGCAACTCAGCAGCAGTTCCTGCTATAGGCAGTATAGTCCATTAGGCTACACCAGTGCTTCAGAAATAGTCTTGGTTATAAGTTACTGCTTTTTGGTTACTGTCCCTGACTCTCCAATAAGTTCTTAACATGCATTGTGCACGTTACTGGCTAGTCGTTGAATGAATCTTCCTTTTCTATCAACTTTCCTTGATTTTGTCTGATCTGTAGCTCATGATCTCACTATTATGGGCAGAGCTGACCAATATGGGGATCCACATGGCTACCAAATCAGGCGAAATCAAAGAAAGCAGATCATAAAGGGAAAGTTTCAGAAACTGATGCAGCCCTTGTCAAGGTTGAGAGAAACATGGCTTTGGCCACAACCAACCTCCCTGAGTCTTTTCCATTTTAACTCAAGACAAAGAGAAATGAGGTCATTTAAAATTGCTAGTAATGTAATCAAAACCTTGACTGGACACAATAAAACAACAATCACATGTTATCAGGACTGGTAAATGTAGACAAAGTATGATTCACCACCCACAAATACAGGCATTCTACCCCGCATATATTTAATAATCTTTAATAATAGTGAACAGTTCAACTTATTTGGGTAATAAATAATTGTGATGCCTCAGTTTGCCAAAAATAGGTAGGAACACAAATTAAACACTTTTAAGTGATTTATTCATTATGCTTCAAGCATTATTCATTATAACTTGTATTAGCTCATAACTGGAGGTCTTATATCTTTATATGACAGTCACTAATAATTCCATTATTAATTGAAAAACATTTTTTATGCATCTTCTTAGTATGCAATTGGTAGAATTCAATTCCTATAAATTTTAGGTGGTGTCAAGTGACTTATAAACAATATCATGAATAAGTACTGAATTTGTGATGCAAATTTATATGTTAAAAACTAGTTTTACTTGATGCTACCAAAAATTATTATACACTAATGTTCTAATTTAGGTGATTAATTCATTCTCAATAATATGCCTAACAATGTCTTACAGTGTTTTTGTACATTATTACAACTGATAATGAAATTACTATTGATTTTTACAAAACAGACGTCCAATTATGTACTAAAACAAGTTATAGAAAGTGTAATGAAAAGCATAGTGAATATTTGGGTCTTACTGAACAAAGAATTAGACCTTAATAAACCCTCAATATGTGTTAAAATTAAGTGTTACCGAAAGATGGTCTCTGCATTGGTGAGATGCTTCTGGTGTTGGGTTTTCTTCTTTTTCAATTACACACACAAAAGCTTTTTTCAAGCTAATAGCACCCCTTGTGGAGAATCTTCAGCCTGCTAAATATAAGCATGTTTTAAATCAAGGTCCATGTGGTTTGCTAGATTAGATGCAAATTAATTTTATTTGCACAACTGCACTGATCTGAATCAATGGGACACTTAATGCTATAGTGAAAATGCTTTAAATTCTGATCAGATAACAAGTAATTTTCTCGAAAAAGCAGACAATAGGGAATATGGATTGTAGGTGCCAAATTGTTTATGGCTGCCACTGTAACAACAGACTGTAATAATAATAAATAATAAGCAGCCTAGATTTGGAGCACGCATGCTTTTGGCTCTCTGATGCTGATAATACTAATTAGGTGTTGAAATTTGGTACTAAATGACACTGAATTGTTCACTAATCTGTATTATAGAAATAATTCGGTTGGTACCAAAGAAATATAGAATTTCAGTACCCAGTATTGGAGAATACTTCCAATACTCCAAAATGCGAACATGACTAAGAATGAGCGAGAGCTGGTGGTCCCCAGTCAGCATGATCTCGCGATGATGAATGGCCTCTACTGACTTTCATTTATTGCTACCAATGTAAGAATTTCTGGTTGAAAGATTCTTTTGAAGTATGTCTCCTACCCTCGGGGAACGTCAACATTGAGACTCTCCTGCAATAAGAGGTGAGGAATGTGCCAGCGTCTGCTAAGGATTCATGAATCTATTCAAATTTGCAGAGATTTGGGGGAAGATGGAGGTCAGTCCACATTTAAAACCTCCCTCAGAGCAGCATCAGTCAAGTTTTAATCCCTGTTAAAAAAGAATCCCTCTCCCCTCTTCCCACAGTGCTGCCACTATGCTGACATTTCCTAAGAACAGGTGACAGAAAGACATATTAAGACCAGCAAATATTCTCCAAGAGCATGGACGTCTAGTAAAAGAAATGACAACTGCATCGTTTATGCTAGGCACAATATAATTTTCTGTTATCTGTTCAAGAGATGACTATTAGTGCAGATGACCAGGGAACATCCTTGACAAATATGTTTAGCAACAGGAAGAAAAAGATTAGAGATGCATCATATGGCCCAAAGTATGTGGACACTCCTTCTATTTATTGAGTTCAGGTGTTTCAGCTTCACTCATTGCTCACAGGTGTATGAAATCAAGCACATAGCCATGCAATCTCCATAGGCAAATACTGGCAGTAGAATGGATTGTACTGATGAGCTCAGTGACTTTAAACAAGGCATTGTCATAGGAAGCCACCTCTGCCACAAGTTCCTGAAATGTATGCCATTCTAGATCTGCCTCAATCAATTGTAAGAGCTATTATTGTGAAATGGAAGCATCTAGAAGCAACAACAGCTCAGCCAGAAGTGCTAGACCATGCAAACTCATAGAGTAGGGTCACCGAGTGCTGATACACATAGTACATAAAATTGGCCTATCCTCTGTTGCATCACTAACTGAGTTCCAAAATGCCTCTGGAAGCAACATCAGCACAAGAACTTTGTGTCAGGAGCTTCATGAAATGGGTATCCATGGCCGAGCAGCTGCACACAAGTTCAGGTGTTCAGACACACTAAAAAGTGTATAAAATTAAGCATTCTTAATAGATAAACATTGGCAGTAGAATGGGTGATACTGAAGAGCACTTTAAATGTGGCACTCTCATAGGATGACACCTTTCCACAAGTCACTTTGTCAAATTTCTGCTCTGCTAGATCTGCCCTGGTCAACTGTAAGTGCTATTTGTGTGAAATGAAAGCATCTATAAGCAACAACAGCTCAGCCGTGAAGGGGTAGACCACGCAAAACTTGAGCAGAGCTGGCGAGTGCTGAAGTAGATAGAACATAAAAACCACCCATCTTCTGTTGCATTGTTTGCTATAAAGTTCCAAACTGCTCCTGGAAGCAAAATCAGCACAAGAGAACCAGGAGAACGCTACCTACTGGAATGCATAGTGCAAACAGTAAAGTTTGTTGGAGGAGGGATAATGGGCTGGGGCTGTTTTTAGGGTTCGCGCCCCTTAGTTCCAGTGAAGAGTGATGCTTCCAACTTTGTGGCAACGGTTTAGGGAAGGCCCTTTCCTGTTCCAGCATGACTGAACACTGCACACTGAACACCTTTGGGATGAATTGGAACGTCGATTGTGAGGCAGGCCTTCTCGTCCAACATCAGTGCCTGGCCTCACAAATGCTCTTTTGACAGAATGGACACCAATTCCCACAGACACACTCCAAAAGCTTCACTCTTGTGGGAGGCTGTTATAGCTGCAAAGTGGCCAACCCCATATTTTTGGATTGAAATATAAAGAAACTACAAAATTTGAAAGTAAATAAGATTAAGAACCCCGATTTAATATGTATAAACAATCTTATCCTAAACAAAATAGAATGGAACCTAAGCCCTTAAATTATATCACGGTTCACATAATAATAATTCATAATGTGTATTGTTATGTTTGTAGAAAAAGAGTTGAAAAACACTCTACCCACATTAAAGTATAAAGGTGGGAGCATTATAATGTGGGGCTGCTTCTCTGCTAATGGTACTGGAGCATTACAAGCCATCAAAGGAAACACAAATGAAAAGATGTACTGGGAGATATTACATGAGAATATAAACTAATCAGCCAAGAAAGGGGACATTTCAGCAAGACAACCCCAAACATCCAGCCAAAATACCTCAAGGCAGGTTTCTAAAGAAGGAAAGGAGATGTAGGTGCTGGCACAGCCTTGACTATCCCTTGGCTTGAATACCTTTGAAAGTTTATGGAGGATTTTGAAATTGTGGGTCCACCAGAGGGATCCTCGTAACCTTGGAGAACTGAAGACAGTTTGCCATAACTAAGAGGCCAAACATTCAACCACAATCCTGCAAAAAGCGAATGATTGCCAAAAAAGTGTCTGCATGCTTTTCCCAATGAATAAAGGTTTTAAAATACATTTTTGTTTATGCTTACGAATATATACCTTTTGTGCATATTTATAGTATGAAAAATACACATTGCATACAGCAGTTGAGTATAATGTGAGATGCCTTCTTATTTATTTATTCATTTTTTTTGTTTCTGTGGAAAAGAGGTATTGAGACATTTGTATCAGCCCTTGCATTTCAACGTACTTGAAAAGCCTGGATCCATCATGGATCACTGGATGCTGTACACTGGAAGTCTTGTAATAATTTGCAACTTCAAAGGTAACGTCAGCTGTCAGACAGGCATATGTGGGGATACATGGGCGTTAACAATTCTGGGGTGCAATTTATAGTAGGTTACCATGCCTTTGCTGTCCATCAGAGCTCTCACTACAGTGGCAGCTTCTGTCACACTGCAGTCAAAGATACCATCATTACAGCATGTCATCTCTCTCGCTCGCTCTCCCACTACTGTCAAGCCATATATTCACTGGAAATCCTGACAAATAGCATACATTTCACAGACCCGGACGTGGATCAAAATAGTTCAGTCAAAGGCACATCAGTATGACAGTAATGATTTGCAAATGCTTTTTGACCTGTATTCACTTGAAAGGAATACAAAGACAAGATATTTAATGTTTCAAATAATGAAATGTATTGTTTTTTTTTTCAAATATACATATATGCTTATGTAACCCACCCATAAAGTGGCTTTATTTTATTATTATTTCTTATTATTTTATTATTGTCTCTTTTATTTGTACAGGACTTTTAATTTATTTTCCGACATATACTTAGGCCAAATTCTCTCCACATACTGTTTTGCAGTTCCTTAAGATGAACCACAGCGCCCTCTCTGGGTCATATGTGTAACGCAGTTTGGCGTCAGGAGGGTAGAAAGGTCTGGTGGCTGCTCGTAAAGACTCACGTCCAGCATGAAAGTTATGTTCACTGCTTTCTTCAGCAAGCCTACTCATTGTGTCTGAAATCGTATAATTCTTTATATTAGGTAAGAAAACCGAAGTTATTTTTTTGTAAATCTACACTTTATTCTTCATATAAGAAAGTCATTTCGTCAAACTGCCACCGTCCATCGCACAACTGGACTTGCCTTCTGCTCCAGCGTGGTCCCTTACCTCCAAAGGGACCTCAGCTAGCTTACATCTCCACAGTAAGACTGTTCTGTACTGCAAACTGATTCAGGATGCAATTCGAACTAAATACACTTGCTCAACTTTAAACCAAGAAGCTTAAGCTGCAGCAATTTGTTTTTTCTTTTTTTTGAATGGCCATTCATACATCTATTGTTTATATTCGTGTTGCCACAGTTAGTGAGTAATAGTACTGTTTGGTACATTGAGGGTAACGGATTCAGGAGTGAGAAATACTTACCTTGAAAAAAAAAATGGAAAATGGAGGTATGACCTGTTATTATTGATCTCTTAATAATAATAAGTTTACAAAATTCATGCTGTGTGCTATTGTGCAAATTAGGACTTCTCCATCAGTCGTGAAAGAAATACCAGAGCCAAATAAGTTATTTATTGTGTCTTTAATTTAATTTCTTTTGGTGAGTACGAACCCGGGCTGCCTAATTAAATGGTAGTGAGCCTAGACCCTGAAGATTACTTTTCTAATAGCATGCTACCTATGGTTAATTATACTGTGTTACACTAAATTTGATGCATGTAACATGTTCCAAAAAAGCTGGGACAAGGGCATGTTTACCACTGTGTTACTTTGCCTTTCCTTACAACAATGTTCAGTAGTTGCTGCTTGATATAACACTTCAGCTGCTGAACAGTCCAGGGTCTCCATTGTTGTATATTGCTCTTCAGAATACAGCACACATTTTCAATGGGAGACAGATCTGTACTGCAGGCAGGCCATCTACATCTAGCATCTACATTCTCTTATGATGAAGCCATGCTGTTGTAACACGTGCAGAATGTGACTTGACATTGTCTTGCTGAAACAAGCAAGGGACGTCCCTGAAAAAGACGTCATCTAGATGGCAGAATATGTTGCTCCATAATGCATATGTACCTCTCAGCATTAATGTTGCTTTCACAGATGTGAAAGTTACCCACTAACACACCCCATACCATGTCACATGCTAGCTTTTAAACTTTATGTTGGTGAAATCAGGATGGTCCTTTTCCTTTTTGGCCAGGAAAGTATGACATCAATTATTTCCAAAATAATTTGAAAGTTAGACTCATTACACCACAGCACATGTTTCCACTTTCCATCAATCCATCTCAGAGGAGGCTCAGCCCAGAGAAGTCGGTGGCATTTCTGCATGTTGTTGATATACGGCTTTTTTTTTTGCACAGTAGAGTCTTAACTTGCATTTTTAAATGCACCCACAAACTGTGTTTATTGACAAGGGTTTTCAGAAGCCAAGCCCACGTGATAATACTCATTACAGAAGCATACCGGTCTTGAAGGTCACAGACTTTCAATATTGGTATTCAGTGTTGCCCTTTACGCACAGACATTTCTCCAGGATCACTGAATCTTTTAAAAATGTTATGGACTATAATTGGGGAATTCCTTGCAATCGTGTGTTGAGTAATGTTCTCAAACTTGGACTATTCACTCATGCAGTATTTTGCATATAGTTTGTAGCTTTTTATAGATAGTTTTTATAGTTAATTTGTCAAGAAACTTGTCACTGATGTGATATGCCAGTCTTGTGAAGCACCAAAAGCTATAGTCCTATGCAAAGGTTTGGGCACCTCTGGTCAAATGACATCTTTTGAAGGTTTTCTAAGTGAAAAAACATTAACACATCCTCTAACACACTTCTGCACATACTGTTCATTAACTGAATTTGGCGTATTGGAAAAAGAAATCCAATATGCTAACCTCAGCAAATAAATAGAAATTCTACCCTAAAATGTGCAGAAGTGTTTCCCATGTAGAGAAGATGTTAATTTTTTTTTTTCCCTTAAAAAATGAACAAAACACATTGACTGGGATGTTCAAACCTTTGCATATGACTGCACTTGAGTGCTATTAGTACCCCTTTGTGGAGAATCTTCAGCCTGCTAAATGTGAATGAGGAAGTGAATGAGTCAGGTCCATAAGGGGCTTTTCACTCACAAACAAGAAGTACAAAGATAAAATAAACAGTAATGAACAGTAAATTCTTTAACGTCACTAAGGAAACAAAAAATCATGGAAATTTTTAAGTACATTACATTACTGTGCTTTTTCTGTCTTAATAACTTTAAGGTTCAAGTGTTATAAGGTTAAAGTGTTGCCTGAATTATTGAATTCTTGATCAGAAACATAGCCTGTCGCTGTAATTCCTGCACTGTTATCGCCCATAGGTCACTCTGATGGCGTTAGCCTGTTAGTGTCCTTTATTAGTTCTGAGATAAGCATTTTGGGATCAAGCCATACAGGAGTGCAATCTTATCCTTGCTACATTTACATCAGTGGCAAACCATAACATGATCCAACCGAAAGCCTGCAAGAAGCAGATAAATCCTCTGCCTTGTTTCTGGGTTGTTCAGCCTTCTCACTTTTTCAAGTCTCCCAAAGGTGGGGTCAGTATGAGCTTTGGACATATCCAGAAGGACTGGACGTGACTTTGTGTGGCCCACGCTCCACTGCCCACAGCCTTTCTGTATACCTGCATTGTACTGGACTTGCCCTCTGTGACCCTCGCTTGCCAAAGCGCCCCGGCCCACTCCGATAAGCCCGTGAAACGTGATCACATGGGCTGAGAGGGACTCGGACTGCCGCCCACAGCTTATGTGTGGCCCACAGACCTCCGCAGCATCAGAGGAGGAAAGATTATCCCAAGGAACGAATGGTTCTGCCAATCCTTTACCTGTGGGGCTGCCAGCCAGACCATGAGAGAGCATAACATGCTGTGCGTGCAGGTTATTTTTCTTCTGCCAAAGGGCAAAAGGTCATATTGAGTCACTGAAACAAGGAACAAACACAGCATTCAGAAACAACCGCACACTAATTTTAGTCCTCAACTAGTTAGCTAGCAATTATAGCTTAGACACTGCAGTGAACTCAGCCACAGTCTGGATTGGTTGGCACCACAGGGATTTCCAATGGTTGAATTATGTTTTTTGTGTAATGCATGCTGGGTATTGTAGGGAGAACACATTAATGGATGATATAAAACCATCAAAAGCCAGTTGAGGTGGTACAGGCATCTGATCAGGATGCCCCTGGCTGCCTATCGGTGAAGGTTTACCAGGCACAGTCTACTGGGATGAAACCCTGGGGTCATCCTAGGACCTACTGGAGGGATTGTATCTCCAAGTTGGCCTGGGAGTGGCTCAGGGTCCCCTGGAATGGGCCTGAGGAAGTTGTAGGGAACAGGGTCGTCTGGAATTCTCTGCTCTCCCAACTGCTACCACGACCCTAGTCTGGATTAAGCGGTTTAAGATGATGTTGATGATGATAAAACCATTAATATTGTCAAATGAACGAAGCTGAGAGATACAACGCTGCTCTATAGTGTTCTGCATTGCATGAAGAATACAATTAAACTAGTTTTTAAACTAGTTTTATGGCAAAGTGACTATCCCCCCAAAATGATGTAGTTATTAGCATGCAACAGCCTTCAGCCACAGCAGTACTGAAGGCTGACACTTCATGTGTTGTCACCGGGGAGTGTGTTATATAAAGCTCAGATTAATGAAGCCTGGTGCCTCTCAGACACACACACACACTGATTCTGCAGTGTGGCACCAGAAAGGCCATCTGCCGCTGAACACCTCCCCAGGAAATTTCTAGAAAAGCCTCTCTCCCTCTTTAGCTCTCCCAAGCAAACTGGTCTGAGCGATAATACATCCATAAGTAACCAAGTCCAGTAATGTTCTACAACAGGGCCTTGTATTCAAACAGCAATAAGCTGAGATCATTCCAACATCTCAGAGAGCAAAAGTTAATTGCGGCGATACAAAAGCAGCTCCGACGCACTGAACGAGTGCGTAATTAATGCTGAGCTGCTAAATTGTGAAAAATAGACTGCGCATGAAAACACACGGTTAAATGGTAATTACATATATGGCTTTGTGTCTATGTGCCGCTTCGCAAGTGCGTGTCAACTTTCTCAAGGTCATTTGAACATGTGCCCGTAAATGCTTAATTAACCCGTAATCAAAATCACTAATGTTCATTAGCTGTGTCAGCACGCTGAAACCAATCCATTACGAGCCCTGTATTAGATGCCATTATCATTTATAATACATTACCGTATGTTCAGGAAAGCACATATGCTTGAGCGTCCTGGGAATTAGATATGCTCGCGAGTGCTGTAGATGCTTCATTAACCCATTCTCACTGCTGTTATCCTTAACATTGTGTCATACAAAACAGTACACAAGACCACATTTTTGTTGGGGGGTTTTTTATTGATAATAGGAGATTGTTCTACAAATAGCGACACAAGACTATTTACATGAAACATTGTTCAAGTCGGTATAGTGTTATCCTGGAGACAAGCCAGGAAACAGCACCATACGAGCACCTATGTTGAGTTCCATCCACGTAGAAGCAAAAACGGGCCGACATGGAGAACATTTTCCAGAGAAGTTGTTGAGTATTTTAATCGTTTTCAATAAAAAAAAGACTAGCGGTGTGTTCTAGTAGATATATTCAAGTTAAGAATTCTCTTAAACAAGCCAAGGTCAGTCAACTGCTCCTGCCATACTTTCACATCAGAGGCTCAAATGGTGTATAGCCATTCAAACTGGCAATTATCTTCAATTCTAAATTTTTCAAGATAGTAAATATCAAGCATTCATTACAAATTAGGCCGGATGCCATAATCACTTAAATAAACCCTAGTTTATTTAAAGTCTAGACTTTTGTTTAACACCTTCTATAACATAGTTCAGTGCTGGAGACCCATTGCCTAGCACAGTTTAGTGTTTGCCACATTCTAACACGCCTAATTAAATGTATCAGCTACTAGGCCGAATGAGGTGTAGGAAGCCCTTTTGGTGCTGGATTAGTTTTATTAGAGATTTTTTACAGGTATCCCAGGTTAAAAGGTCATAAAGTGTTTTAAAAGGCGTTCTGCAAGGAAGTTTGGTGGCAAGAACTTTGGAATCGACAGGCTGGTATCTGATTCGGACCAATGGCTCCCATTGCTTCCAATCAGATTCCACTCTGAAGATGATCAAGAGTCCAACTTATTCGAATGCATGGAGTATCTGTCCCTCAAACAAGCCTCTGTAACTAGTTAGCTTTAGCTAGTATATATACTTTGACTGCTTTGAATAGAATGAATTGGAAGGTATCCTTTTAGAGATATGTTGGATTCACTGAATGAAAAAATCTAGCAAATTTGTTTATGGTTACTGATTTCCAAACAAGATGTACTTGTGGATTTCCTTTTAAATTCCAAATAATTGTATTAAATTGCAAAAAAAAACAGATAAGTTTCAAGAAGGAGGGCTAAATCCAATGCAAATCACTATATTAGGTGATATTATATCATCTGAAAGGCGATATAACCTGGATTTTGATGCTAACATCAGCATTAAGCAGTTGACGCCACACTCAATGACAATAACAACACGGAAGACATGGCAGAAAAAATGGCTCTGCTACAGGGGCTGATGAGGGGGCCAATTAGAGAAGCCCATTCACTCTGCAATTATTACTGTCTGAATGTAACAACTACACACATTGCAGATTAATACTAGATTAAAATCTTAGGTAATCACTGAAATGAGAGTGTTCCCCCCAGGTAAAACTAATCCAGCTCCAATAAGGCTTTAGATCTTTTTCAGTGGATGGCAGTGGGCCCCCAGGACCAGAGTCGAGAACCACTGGTTCAGCAGGCCACCATTAGCATTAGCCGAAGATATTGAATTGCATGGATTTGAAGCACATGTAACACAGTATTGGCTCAAAAGAATGAATCCCTTCATGATGTGGTGGCTGCTCCCCCTCCCTGGAAATCATGGCCTGCTGGCGTGGACCTTCTTCCATCATGAAATAGCAGATCAAGTGGCCTAGATCGGCAACAGTATAGCTAATGTGCTGCATTTAGTCGCTAGCAGAAGAGAGAAGAAAGGAGGGAGGCTATGAAGCATGGGAGCTAACTGGCCTTTGGCCTAGGTACAGCCTGCGGCACTCTTTAAGCAGGGCGGAGGGGTCGGTGTAAGAGAGAGGAAGAATACGGGAGATATGGGAGGTGGGAGAGAATGAGAGTGCGGAGGTGTGCAGGCTTTCGATCACATCAGCACAAACCTGTGAATGAGAGGAGAAGGTCAGTGCAGCGTGCTATTTAATGAAGCATCTTACAGTAGCTTAGCTTAACGTATGGGCAAATAATGGCACGCTTGAGTAAAGACCTTGCAAAGTACACAATGCATCACAAAGCATTTTTCAAAGGGTGGAGAAAAGCTTCAGCTTCAGTCTGCTTGCCAAACCATTGCAGTCAAAAAGCCAGGAATGTTGTAAATATAGTCAAGTGCAAGTACCGAGTGGGATGAGCACATAGCATTTAGATATTCAAGATGTTCCAACCTATTTCATCATGTTATTCATTCTTACAGCTGGTGCGGCATTCTGAAGCGAACTATGATCTTCAGTTGGAAGCACTGCAGGGAAGATTTCTTGTATTCCTTTCTGCATTGGCTAAAGCATCTGCTGATGATTTGCTGGAGTGTAATAGTTTCCTAGAGTTGTGTTGTTCAACCTTGTCAAACATCTAAAAGCACAGGCTCCCAACTCCGGACCTGGAATCAGGCCTGTCATTGTAGGCCCAGTTAGGTTGTTATGTCTTGTCCATGGGTTACTAGGCCTGGTTGGCATAAAGTCAGCATATAAATGTTAAATAGACTGTAATTTGTAAAAATAACTGGAACATATTATAAATATACTGTTAAAGGGACTAATACACTTAATTGCATTTACTTGCATAACTCAAGTAGTAGCACTGAAGCTAGAAACCAAATTAGATTTTCAGTATCATTAAATAAAATACATTGAATGTATACATGTATTTATAGAAAAATAGACTTAGTGTTTTCTATACACTATTCATGTACTTTGAAATGCTTCTTTTTGACAAGGGTAGTTGGATCAGGTGTTTTGGGAGCAAGAAAGATGCTTAAATGTGCAGAAAAGGGGGTTCTCCAGGACCAGGCCTGGGAACCACTGATCCAAAGTGTGGGGATGTTTCTCTACCACCAGTATTCAAATTGACTGAAGGTTGTTAGTATTGCTATACCTTCATAATCAAATTCAAATCAAATTGGTGGTGTTGGTGGGCTCAAACATTAGCTTCACACTCAAACATCTGAAGCATGATGGTCTACTCCATTCTACTCTTTTGTACTCAAACTACTAAAGCATGGTAGTGTAACTTTACCTTCGCATTCAAATGCCTGAAGCATAGTGTTGTAGCTGGGTCCCAGCCAGGATGGGTAGGTGCCCATGACCCTCAGCAGCTTCTGAGTGGAGTCACTGAACATCACATCTGGCTGACCGTACCCCGCCGAACTGAAGAGGGAGAAACCCTGCGTAGCGTTGGCAAACGCATTCTGGAAGAAATGCAGCAAATAAAGATTGGTTCACACTGAGATGGATGTCATTCAGTCATTTGCAGTGTAAATGGTGGTCTCCAACCCTGGTCCTGAAGAGCTACCTTCCTGCAGAGCCTAGTTCCAACCACAGTTTGCCACACCTGCTCCAGCTAATCAACATCTTCTAAGACCCTGATTGGCTGGATCAGATGTATTAGAGTTAAGTAAGGGGCAGAGAAGCTTATTGGGTACAAGTTGGAACTAAACGCTGGAGGGACGGTAGCTCTCCAGGACCAGGGTTGGAGACCACTGTGCTAAGGACAAAAAGCTAAGCTAACTGTGCACCA
The DNA here is from genome assembly GCF_904425465.1 of Colossoma macropomum. Lineage (NCBI taxonomy): Eukaryota > Metazoa > Chordata > Actinopteri > Characiformes > Serrasalmidae > Colossoma > Colossoma macropomum. Next base: position 36,680,757 of record NW_023494805.1, read on the forward strand.
TAGCTTATAGATGATAGAGAGATGATGTAAGGAGCTATGATATAAGCCTTAGAGGTGAGAAAACAGTGAGGGGATGCTCATACAAACACCCCCACACATCTGAACGTGTTTGATACACATCTTCTGTTGTATCTTTGAGTGCAATGTCATTGCGCTGGGCCTTAGAGTAATTTTGCTGTTTATTCAACTTATATAACTATTTAAATGCAATTACACAGTTAGACACATAATACGTTTGAGTCTTCACTTGGCAAAGATGTAAAGTAGGGATCTCAAATTACCAACAGCTTCATAAGGCTTGTCACATACTTACAATTTATTGTTAAATCCACTGCAGCTGGTTACCCAACATAAACTGTGTAAAATTAGCTGTGGCTGATGTTTGCGACGTTAAAAGCAAAAATAGAGCACTACATGCAAGAGGATCGATTCAAACAAAAAGATGAACATGAACGCTGCACAATAAGCAAGAATGGCAGGAATTTAACCACAACTAACTTAATTGTTATTCTAATTTAGACTGATAGTTAAATCCACCTTCATGGATTCATTCATGACACGGTAGATGTAGCAAGTCAGAATTAAGAAATGAATGTAATTACCAAACGATCCAATGAGAACCCAGAATTAAGGCCTAGTGACACAGACGAAAAAAAACAGACGTTTTGTTTAGAAAATGAACATATCGTCGCTATCCAATGAAAAACAAGTCAACAAATCTCCAAGATAGTAACTTTACAGGAGAAGGCAAAAACACTCTTACCTTTCAATGTAAGTCAAGGTAAAGAGATTTTGTTCCAAGTGATTTTAGAGCGTTTCTATTGATCCATGCATCATGAAATGTGTTGGTGTGTTGAAATGATGTAGAAAATTAAAAATTGGCAAAAATGGAGATGCATGGTTTCTCTGGACAGTGACGATATGTAGATTAATACCATCTTTCAGAGTCTGAAACTGACGCACTGTGCCGCTGCATCATTCTTAAATCAGAGAATGCACAATTTCCTGCATTGTACGAAGAATCAGAGCTCTGTTGTCATGGTTGCAGCCCAAACAAATGTGCATCAAGAGGGCGGGCAGAACAGCTCATGTTGCTTGTATCAGAGCACAAAAGCTTATCAGAAAAGCAGCATGTTGACTATAAAATGTGGAGGGTAAAGAAAATATATGGAGGACTACAGCTGAAAATGAATGTTCTATTTATTAGTTTGTCCTTGTGGCTTTGGCTATGTGGGCAAAATGAAAAGACAATCAAAAACGAGAATCTGTGAATATAGATGTGCAATTGGAAGATCTCCAGTAGCTAGACACTTAGTAAGGTGGGCCATGATGCCAATTCCTTGCATTTCATGAGTTTGGAAGTGGTGAATCAGTTACTGAGAGGTGGAGATCAGGAGAGACACTTTATGTAGAGAGAGGTCTGGTACGTTTTCTCTCTGAATAAAGTGACGCCATATGGCATGAATGAAGAGTTCTCATTGACGTGTTTTTTATAGTTTGATTGAGCATTTTATGTACATTATTATTGAGTAATAATTGACTTTTTGGTTTAAAATGATTTATTTTTTTAATTTATTTTGGAATTGGTCAAAGATAGGTCTTGTTGGTACTTGTGTGTCACGCCTCCCCTGAAACTACAGCCAACTGGGGCCTCCCAGGACTCCAATTCCCAGAACTCCTTGCTGCATCACATGACTATGGACTCTCACCAATCCACCTATCAGCACTCCTCATCTCCAGACTACTGATGGGGAGTGATGTTGGGTACGTTACGGTGAGCTTTCAGCCGCTGTTTAATTAATGTAGGTGTGTCCTAGACCATTCATGCCCGATGAAGAACCACAAACGTAGCTTCCCTTGCTAAGGAATGCTCATGTCCTTAATTTTTTTTGGAGGTGATATTCAAAAAAAAAAAACCAAAACAAATTGTCCACGACACATTTATCAAATCACTTCAGATCTTTAAAAATCAACAGTTATGTGTTCAGTGTCGAGTCGATGTGGACAAATCACTGATGATGTAAAACCACAGGAGAAGGGAAATATTTTGCGCAAGCGACTTTGATATAGGATTTCAGCTGCTCAACAGTTCAGGGTCTCCTTTGTCGTATTTTTCATTTCATAATGCGCAAAATGTTTTCGATAATGACAGTTCTGGACTGCAAGCAGGTCAGTTTAGCACCTGGACTCTTTGAGTACAGAGCAGTGCTGTTGTAATACATGCAGAATGTGGTTTGGCATTGTCTTGCTGACATAAAACCTTCCCTGAAAAAGACATCATCTGGATGGCAGCGTAAGCCAAAACATAAACATCATTCAGCATTAATGGTGCCTTCACAGATGTGCAGAAGTGTATCAGAAGTGTTTCCTGAGCCCATGCAGTGATTTCCTCTACAGAATCTTTTGTATGTCTTTTTTTAATGCAGTGCCGCCTGAGGGCCCAGAGATAACGGCCAGCAAATACTGGTTTTTGGCCTTGTGCCCTGCATACAGAGATTTTTCCACATTCTCTGAATCTTTTAATGTTATTATGTACCGTAGTTGAAGAAAAGTTTTTGTTTTTTATGGTGAGAAACGTTATTCTTGAATTGTTGCACTATTTGCTCGTGCAGTCTTTCACAGAGTAGTGAATCCCTCCTCATCTTTACTTCTGAAAGACTCCGCCTCTCTGAGATGCTCTTTTTATACCCAATCATGTTACTGACCTGTTGCTAATCAACCACCAGGTGTTTTTTAGCATTACACAACTTTACCAGCCTTTTGTTGCCCCATCCCAACTTTTTTTGGAACGTGTTGTTGGCATCAAATTCAAAATGGGCATATATATTTTAAAAAACAATAAAATTTCTCAGTTTCAACATTTGATATGTTGTGTTTGTACTGTTTTCAATGAAATATAGGGATTTGCACATCATTGCATTTTGTTTTCATTTACATTTTGCACAGCATTCCAACTTTTTTGGAAATGGGGTTGTAGTTTTTAGGAAACTAGAGATATGGACACTGAAATCACCAGGCTCCTCACCTGTTGCCTTTTTCTGAGGTGTCCGTGTTGTTGGTGTCATAGTCATGTGAACAGCGACATCAAGCTTAAAGTGTAATCGCTGAGCAGTAAAGACAAGTCAACAAGTCGACTACTCTGTACAACCCTAAGTGCATCATTAACTTGCAGTGTTTAAAAAAATCATTATTGCTGCTGGTCAAGAAATCCAGTTCTTCTTCCTCACTTTTTTTCTCTCCATTGTTTAACCAACCCCCCCCCTTTGGAGAAGGCTGAATGGCTAGTGGTCCCAGGATAATTTTCAGTTTGAGACCCCTGACATAAAGGATAACTATACACAGTAATTTTCCATCAAATTCAGATCATAATAAAATATCTATTCTTCCACTTCCAAACACAAATGTGGTATTGATCACAAGTTTGGAATTAGGCCATGTTTTTACTATCACTGTTGATAACTGCAATTTCAAAGCATCATGAGAGACTGTATCAAGAAAAAAAAACATGAAAGGACAACACGATGTGTGCACTACTCCTAGAAAGGTTAACGTTGACTATAGCAGAGTGAGTTTAACTGTTCTCTTGCTCTCCTGCCGTTTGCCACTGTGAGTGACCTCTCCTATTCCAAAGGGCATGACATCGAACTGATATTAGCAGACCGAGACATTTCATTACAGTTAAATAGTGTACATATCAGTGTAAATGTATGTTAGAGTGTGTGTGTGTGTGTGTGTGTGTGTGTGTGTGTGTGTGTGTGTGTGTGTGAGAGTGTGTGCTCATTCCAGCAGGTCACTTAGTGTATCTGCCAGCTGGCATACAGTGTCCAGCGCTGCTCGTGTCTTGGCTGACCTGCACACGTTCCAGGAACTTGTAAACGCGGCACTTATCCTCCAGGCGCACCACCACAGCGTTGGCGGGCACCACAGCCAGGTGGCAGTGCTTGTGCTGGAAGGGCGAGGCCTCGCCTCCGTCCGGGCAAAGCAGCTTCAGGTCCTCCAGTTCCAGGTCCAGAGCCCACGACTCCTGATTTTTACCTTACAGTTACAGCAGTGTTATAGTTAGCAAACTGCACAGTGTATATGGACCATTCTACCAAATGAGTTCAAACTGCAGTCCCACAGTAAAACAACGCTATTTAAAAAAGTATCCAGACCCAAGATATGTATAAAGATCATTTATGATCTGTTTAAACCAAAGGCATTAATTCGGATGGTAATAAGCTAAATACATACAAAACCATCACTTTTAGGGTACTTTCTATTTGGAGGTAGCTGTCCCAAACCCTAACCCCTAAATATTTACCCTTATGAAAATAATACTTATTTTTTCCGTTTATTTCCATGTTGCTTTTTTTTAGATCCTTTTAAATTTCTTTTAAAGTGAAGATGAAAGATTTATATTTATTGTAAGTTTAATTTTTACATAACAAAATTTTATAAACAAAAAATGATCTCCCACACTTTCATGTCACCAGTGAAACACAAAGAGTTTTACGTCTGTAGGCGGAGACTTATTTGTAGCCACCGCCCTGCATTTTAGAGCAGGAAGTGAGACTGCGTCCCTGCCCCTCATGGCCACATGGTGAGCAGTTAGATTGTGTTGAAGTAAAAATGTCACAAAGTCTGAAAATCAGTGTGGAACATTAAGAATTGTCACTACTGAAACACATTTTCTGCAATTAAGTAAACTTTTTTGTGTTTTCATGAAAAAATATCAGATTTTATGTGTGTACTGTGTTTGCTAGTCATGTACTGGTTAGCGTTTTTGAGTTCCTGTCAAAATGAGCTAAAATTGTCACTACCGAAAACAGTCACTACTAAAACATTTGGTAAAGTTTTGGTAGTGTTATGATTGTTTTATTAGTGAGAAAAATGGAATGGAATCATTTGTTTTAATAAAATGAACATGATTAAGGAGTAGAGTCACTGAAAGCAAAAGGATTTCAGTCTAAAGTCCAAGTCAGTTAAAAATCTGAAATGTGTTTTGAACTCTGACTTTGAACCAATTTGGCAGAATGATTTTTATCTGCTGTCTAACCTTTTACTTTACAGTGAAGGTTACCTTTTGCAATTACGTCTCATATTAATAACTGTTATTATATTATATTATTCAGTAGTAAATTTCACAATGAAAATCTAATTATAAAATAGGGCTGAACAATCAGGAAAATATCTCATTGCAATATTTCTGTTGTGATTTAAATTGTGGTCATTTTCTACAAATTAAGGTCCAGGCTTGTTGTTTTGGCCAAGAATTTCCACCAGCATATCCACTTTTTCTAGTTTAAGGCTTAAACATAAGGTAGTGTGCCAGTCTACCAGTTAGTCACCAGTTAGTGGTTGTAATGTCACAGCACAGAGTGTTTGGTTGCTTCTGATCTCACCAGCTCAGTGTTATTAGGTTCACAACTTAAGACAGTGACAGTTGACAGTGTTCTTGGAAATATAGGCTATAATTCTAGCCTATACTTCTTGCGATTTGAAAATAGCACTATTTCAATATACAATTTTGACGTAAAAACGATTAATCTAGCATTCCTATTATAAACCCGAATACATTTGACATTTTTCTTTCAATATTCCAATATGTTGGTTTTTTTTTGGTAACAAGAAAGAGAATGATAAAAAACATACTGCTATTTTCTAGTAATGTCATATCCAGTTATCAGCCTGAGATTTGATCACCACTTATTGTTTATTATAACTTCATTCTCAAGGTTATACACCTTTGTCCATTAATATAGAATTATCTACTGCTTTGATCGTCATTCTGGACAAACCCGAAAATTTCATTTTGTTTATATACTCATTGATTATTTTATTGTCATCACCTTAGCATTGATTACACTTTTTTTCCTAAAGAAAATTAACTATCAACTGTGGTGGGCAGCTGGCCCCCAAGCAGCATGTTGTTTAGGGCCCCAAAATGTTCAGAAATGACCTTACTGTTGTGCATGGATTTTATATCTGCAACGAAAATGGTTTAATATTGTTAAAATCATTGCTTTCAAATGTATAAATGATGATTCCAAAATTTTCAACAATGATGACATGTTGGGCCTGATCTGAGATCAACACTTACACTTTAAAATGCCTGAATAATAGTCGCCACTACAGAGCTTCACATTCACAAATGTGCATATAAACACAGGGAATAACTAACCATATGATAACAGCAAAACCTGACACACTTTCTCATATATACACTATATGGAAAAGTTCAGGTGTTTCAGCCACATTTACAGCTGTAAAACATTAAGCACACAGTCATGGAATTGAGCAGTAGAATGGGTCGTACTGAAGAGCTCTTTAAACGTGGCACTCCGTCATAGGACGCCACCTTTGCCACAAGTCAGTTACATACAATTTTTGCCATGCTAGATCTGCCCCAGACAACTGTAAGTGAAGTGCTGTGAAATGGAAGCACAACAGCTCAACCCTATGAAGCAGTAGACCAACTGAAGTACGTAGTGCTTAAAAATGACCTATTCTTTGTTTCATTACTCACTGCAAAGTTACAAACTGCCTCTGGAAGCAACATCAGCACAAGAACTGTACATCTGGAGTTTCATCAAATCGGGCTTGCATGGCTGAGAAGCTGCACACAAGCCTAAGAACACTATGTGCAATGCCAAGCGTCGTCTGGAGTGGTGTAAAGCACCCCATCACTGGACTCTGAAGCAGTGGAAATAGGTTCTCTGAAGTGATGAATCACGCTTCATTATCTAGCAGTCTGATGGATAAATCTGGGTTCGGTGGATGCCAGAAAAGCACTACATACCCAGAATGCATAATACCAACAGTAAAGTGTGGTGGAGGAGGGATAATGGGCTGGGGCTGTTTTTCAGGCCCCTTAGTTCCAGTGAAGGGTGATGTTAATGCTACAGCATACAAAGACATTTTAGACAATAATATGCTTCCAACTTCCAACCTCAACCCAAAACCTTTGGGATGAATTGGAACATCATTTGCAAGCCAGCCTTTCTCGTCGAAACATCAGTGCCTGACCTCACAAATGCTCTTTTGACTGAATGGACAAAAGATTCCCACAGACACACTTCAACATCTTGGAAAGCCTTCCCAGAAGAGTGAAGGCTGTTATAGCCACAACGGAGAGGGGGCAAAGCCATATTAATCCCCATGGAGCTGGTATAGGATGTCCGACAAGCTCATATAGGTGTGATGGTCAGGTGTCCACATACTTTTGGCCACATAGTGTATATATTAATACGTTCTTAATTATAATGTGATTGGAAGTATTTAACAACATCCTTATTTAAACATCTCCAGCCTACTGTATATGGAGGGTCTACCTGAATTCCCAAGCAACAAAAACTCAGTTCTGATGCTTGATGGGCAGACATGATTTACTGTGTCTCATCAGCTCTCTCTCTATCGAGCATGAATAGCTGCACTGTTGTGAAATACTGCCCCCTGGTGTCCAACAGTAGGTGAAAGTAATAGGAGATGGTTTGTGGTGCTTTTCGAGGTGGTTGGCAGTGATTGTACTGGCTGAAATCTTAGGGATTATAATCATGCGGCCTCACTGTAGCTTTCAGATATTCACTTTCTTAAGACGCAAACATGAAACCTCCAAGGTTCTCATGCAGCTGCTCCTCTCTCAACCCCCTTAGTTGAAACGAGAAAGATCAAATGTGGGCTTACCGTTCATGTTGTCAAAGACTGTGGTGTGCTTTACGAAGGCCACATCTCCAAGGTTCTCTGCCACACATCTGCAGAACACAGCACAGTTTAAGCACAGTGGGGTTAGAACCCCTAGAACAGGCTCAAAGGTTTTTCTTTGGTGTATATCCACAATACTGCGCAAAAGTCAAAGAGCACCCATTCATTCCCACTCATTTTTAAAAAAGATTGTTCTTCAAGGGTTCTTCAGTGAAGAAAATGGTTCTATATAGAACAATGAGCGCTTTAATGAACGATTTGCATGATTTAGGATTCTTTGCATTGTGAAAGTTCTTCAGATTGATTGAAAATGTGCTGTAGATGGTCCTATATTAAACCTTTTTGAAAAGGGTTCTATATAGTACCAAAAAAGGTTCTGCTATTGTTATGATGTCAAGCTTGTAACAGTAGAAGAACCCTTTTTTGGTGCAAAGAACGTTTAATCATGCAAAGGTGTTTAAGTGTTCATGATTATGCATAGAACTGTTTTCTTTACACTCTTAAAAAAGAAGATTCATCAAAGGTTCCTTAGTAAAAAATATGCTCCTTTATAGAACCATGAACACTCAAAGAACCCTTTGATGGAAAATGTGCATGAATGTGCTGTAGATGGTTCTATATAGAGCCTTTTGGAAAAGGGTTCTGTATAGCACCCTAAAGAACTCTTTTTGGGTGCTATGTAGAACTCTTTTTCAATATAGAACCATCTACAGCACATTGTCTATCAACCTGAAGAACCTTTTCATGATGCAAAGAACCCTTTCATTATGCAAAGGGTTCTGTGAGTGTCCATGGTTCTATATAGAACCATTTTCTTTACTGCAGAACCCTTGAAGAACCATCTTTTTAAAGTGTTTTAAGTATATAGCCTCAATAACAAACACTTGCTTTTTTTAAAGTTTTTCAAAGAAATCTGCAGCGATATTTTCCCAAACCTCCCAAGTTCAGTCCAAGAAGCTGGTTGTACTTTTTCTCATGTTCCAAGCAATCCCAAATTTAGAGTCATCAGACGTTCCGTGTAACGTTCTTGTGCAAATCTCCTTCTTGACAGCTACACGCCCTGTCAGACCCATAGTGCTGAGTCGTCCTCTCAAAGTGGAAGGATGGACAGAAACACCTGTGGATTTTTCAGATCTGAAGCAGCTTGATTTTCTCTTCTATCTCAGAGGTAAAAATTTCAAATGCTGTTTGTCTGATGGGGACAGTTTTGGTGTCCACCAGGTCTTCCAGGTGGTTGTTAGTAGTCACATTTTCTCAAAAGCTTTTAATAAGTTTTTTACTCCAGTTTTTGGAGACTTTTAATTTTCCTTTCACTTCTTTTAGCACACAAATATCTCCATAATGTTGAAATGTCCCATCATCCTGGGAACATTTGGTCCCTACAAAGAGCTAAATACACATACACACTGTACCTGAGGGCCCCTGCCTCTCCGTAGTGGCGTTCTCGAGGATTGTTGGCACAGATGTGTCGGTCATTCTCGTCCCCTATGCAGGCTTCACACAGGTTTCTGGGATTGGTGCCTTTGGGGTCGTGCTCTGGGTCCTTTGCTCCTGGGACACAGCTATAACCAAAGAAATCCCCCACCGCTGTGGACCACCAGGAACAAGAAATAGAGTTGAAGTTGCAGATGAAGCGTGTGATCACATCCTCCATTGGCATTGAACATATGCACACACATGTACACTGACCAGCTTCTTTATTAGAAACCTTTACCCTGTAGCTTCACTTTGCTGGCGTTAGTGAGACTGTAGCTCATCTGTCGATGCAAAGTTTGTGTTACCATCTTCTTGCCCTCCAGCGGTTAGTTTCTGACCACAGAGCCTTTCTTGGATGGTTATTTTTGGATGGCGGACCACTCTCAACCTAGCAGTGAAACTGGCTGGACAACAGTGGTCCTGTGGTCAGAAACTGACCAATGATAAATGAGGGAGAGGACAGCTATGCCTGAACAGATGGGCTACAGTCTTTAATTGTGCACTTATATAGTGAACCTATAAGGTAAGTTGAGCTCATAAAGTTGATAGGGAGTGGAAAAACAATGTAGGGTCATCATCATCATCATCATCATCATCATCATCACACATTCCTCATTGCATGGTCCCATCTTTGAGCTTTTAGCACTATAAATTGTGTTAGTCTTTGTTTGCTTTTCAAGACATCGATGTGTTGGAGTTTAAGCCTAACTACTGATTTTACTGTGGAGGTCTCTTACCATGGGGGAAATTGCACTGTTCGTTCACGCTGATCTGCGATGTGTTGACCAGGAAGCCAATGGGCACAGTCCAGCCCACAGTGGTCCGGATCCCAGGGTGACATGAACTCCGCTCATGCATCTCCAGCAGCGACAGGTCACCGGATGATCTTCGGGCCAAGGCCACTACGTAGTAATTAATGCCATCTAAAGAAAGGATTGCAGACCCTTAACCCTTAATTTGGCAAATTAGTTCAATTTTCAAAATTAATTATTTGGAAAAGCAGTTTTATCTATACAAAATTAAATTGTCTTTTTAAGTTTTTTGCTTTTACTGGAAATTAATGGAATGACCTTAAAATTTATTTAAATGCTGAAATTGCCCTAAACCTTAAGATCAACCCAAGTGCTGAAACGGACCCAGACCATACTAATTTATCCAATGTTAAACTGGCCAAATCTTAACATTTATCCAAACTTTAAATTGTCTGAAACCTTAAAACTGACCAAAATGTTAAACTGGCCCAAACCTTAAAAATAACCCAAATGCTGAAATTGGCCCAAACCATGAAATTCACCCACATGCTGAATAGATCAAAATGTTAAATTAGTCCAAACCTTAAAAATAACCCAAATGCTGAAATTGGCCCAAACTACAAAATTGACCCAAATGCTGAATAGATCAACATGTTAAATTGGTCCACACCTAAAACTGTCCCAGATGCTGAAATTGGCTCAAAACTTAAAATGGGCCAAAATGTTAAATTGGTCACAACCTTAAACTGAACCAAATGCTGAAACTGACCAAAATGTTAAAATAACAACCCAAACCTTACAGTTAATCTAAATTCAGAAATTGGCCCAAACAAGAAAATCTGGACCAAAAAATCCAGATTGACCCAAATGCTGAAATTGACTGAATTGCTAAAATAGCCCCAAACCTTCAATTGGCCCAAACCTGAGGACTGTCCCAAAAACTGAAATTGGCCTGAAACATAACATCAACCCAAACTTAAAACTGGCATAAATCATAAAATTGGCCGAAACCCTTGATACTGGCCAAAACTTTAAAACTGGTCTAATCCTCAAAAAACTGATATTATGGTCGTTGAGGTAACTTTTAGACCGCATTGTAAATATGAGGCACTTTTACTTTTTGAGAGAACGTCTCTTTGTCTGTGCACTTACCCACTCCATTGTAAGACTCTCCTACTGCAACGTCCAACCCATAGCAAACTCCAGCAGTATAGATCTCATCAGGGTACATAGAGGCTGCATCAGCTGTGCCATTCTGGTGAAAGAAGAGAGCACGGTCATGACTATTATCCTAATACAGAGTTGAGTAACATCTCACCATCTCCTTCAAGCTCCACTTCACTTCTGTCTTTGAAAACCTAACAGTGGATGAGTGATGTGAACATTATATCCTGGTTGGTGTGCAGCGGGATAAAACAACAGCCTCTACAGCAACTCAGGAAATCACACTCAACCAAATTAACCATAATTTATAAACGTATCAAGCAAAGATGTCTAAAAAAACGATGGTGCATATTGTTATCCTGAGTTTAGTTTGTCTTTGGACTGGATTTCCACCCACCTTAATTCTCTGCATGCAGTCTGTAGGGCTCTGGCCGCGAACACAGTGCAATTTTCCGCGAATATTCCGGGCTGTGGCGTTCCCAGCCAGATCCAGACACTTCTGCTCCTCCGCATCGGACACCGCACACCAAGTGACTGTGCAAGGAGAGCAGGACCGTCTTCACATTTGACGTATTCGCATATATATTCACTGGCCACTTTATTACAAAAGCTGTAGCTCATCTGTTGATGCACGATTCTGGTTAGCCATCTTCTAGCACTTTACCAAAAGTTCTGACCACAGACCTGCTCTTGCCTGGATATATTTGGGTGATGGACCATTTTCAACTTGTACAAGCCACCACCACTACCGTGCCGGTGTCACCTTTTTGCTAAGAACTGACCACCACTCAAATTATATCCAAGTCAACAGTGGTCCCATAGTTAGAAACTTACCAATAATTAACGGGGTAAAAGGTGACCTATAAAGTGGACCTACAGCTATAATAGTGGAAATAGCTCAAATTTCAAATTGCCTTTTTCAACTGTTATTGAATCTCAGCAATAAAATCCAAGTAAAACCACACTAACAGCACACAGCAATGACACTGAGATGCTCATTAGCATGGAAATATTAAATACTCACTGATGTTGTTCTGACTGGACATGCTGACTTTTACAAGCAGGAGGAAAGCCAGAGCCAGCAGGTGTCCAGTTGTTTGGTCCATGTTACCTTTGAGCAGCAGCGTCCAGAATGCTCTCAGAGCCACAAGGGTACTGTGGGAAGTAACGATGAAAAAAACAAAACCTCTCCAGGCTCACATTGCCTGCTCTTACGCTCCCAATGACCAGAAAGCCGAAGTGGGGGGGCATAGGGGTTGGATCAGAGGAGAACCTTCCATTAGGCCCTTACTGGTGGCACTATCTCCCTATTTTTTTCCCAATTCTAACGTCCGGCAGTTATTTTCCACTTAAAGGTCTAGTGTTTCCTTCTCCATCCAGCGGGACTGGATGGCATGCGGCTTTCTTGCACACTTCACCTCCCCTGGTCATGGCAGGTCAGATAGCGGAGGTTATAATTAAGTAAGGCACAAAGGCTTTTTGTGGGACAGTCACTAAAGCCCCGGGGGATTAACCTGAGGGCCTGGAACAGGGGCCAAGCACGGCTGAGATTATCGATAGAGAGACAGGAGATGCTTTTGTTCCAGCGGCCGGCAACTTTAAGAAACATATAGGTCGCTTGATACTAGATCTGCTTCCTAATTCCCTTGTTTCCTACCCTATAATCAATGCGTTATTAGAGGGGAATCGTAGGAGATTTGGTTTTAGGAGCTGAACACACATATGTGTAAACTTATACACTCACAAATAGACAGAAAGAGAAGGTTTACACTTCTGTGGTTACACCCATTACACTTACTGGAAACACCTACCTTGCACTTCCACTCACTGGCCACTTTATTAGAAACACCTGCTTTGTACTTGAACTCACTGGCCACTTTATTGGAAACACCTACCTCGTACTTCCACTCACTGGTCACTTTATTGGAAACACCTACCTTGTACTTCAACTTACTGGCCACTTTATTGGAAACTCCTACCTTGTATTTCTACTCACTGGCCACTTAATTAGAAACACTTAACCTGTATTTTTTACTCACTGGCCACTTTATTAGAAACACCCACCTTGTACTTCCACATTTACTGGCCACTTTATTAGAAAGACCTACCTTGTACTTCCACTCACTGGCCACTTTATTAGAAACACCCACCTTACACTTCCCCTCACTGGCCAGTTCACTAGAAATGTCTACGTTCTACTTCAACTTACTGGCCACTTTATTGGAAACACCTACCTTGCACTTCCACTCACTGGCCGCTTTATTAGAAACACCTACCTTGTACTTCCACTCACTGGCCACTTTATTAGAAACACCTACCTTGTACTTCCACTCACTGGCCACTTTATTAGAAACACCCACCTTACACTTCCCCTCACTGGCCACTTCATTAGAAATGTCTACGTTCTACTTCGACTTACTGGCCACTTTATTACACCTACCTTGGACAAACAGCTATTCAACCATCATCGAGTGCTGTTGAATCAACGTTGGATCAGTGTTCAACACGATAGGAGACATACTTTGTACATGAATATTATGTGCCCACATGAGCAAGGTTTACCTATTTAGAAAGAAAAGACAGATTGAGGTTCTCTGGGATATTACCTGTGAATTAAATTTGAAACCTCCCATCTCCTCTACATGGAGCTGAGGAAATGGAACTAGTCACCAGCCCCTTCTGCTAAAATAAGTCCTATTATGTCAGCTCCAGCAAAAAAATGTATGGACTACATTAAATTTATCATTACTGCAAGAAAGTGGTAACTCTCTTTGTGAAGCTAGCGCTCATAATCCCACAAAGCAGAGCGGCCTGTTTGGAGCAGTATGTATCCCACGGTGCACCTGAGGCCTGTCAGCGGCCTTATCTTTTTGCCCTTCTGCGCCTCTGACATCATTTCCCTTTCTCCCCACACAGAAAATGACATTGCCATTAATCAACGGGCTATTTTAGAACAAAAACTGTCGGGCCACAGGCTCCTTGAGTCTTATCACTACAAGGACATTTTGCTTTCTTAAATCATCTGTGTGTGTGTGTGTGTGTGTGTGTGTGTGTGTGTGTGTGTGCACATGTGAATTCATAAAGCTGTGCTGCTATTGTTGTGTAAAAATTATTCAAGAAAACCTATTAAAACAAACAAAAAAATGTCTTTAGCATATACAGTCCCAACACACCAAGTTTCTTCATGTTTCTGGCCAGTTAACAACCAGCTCATTTAATCCTAATGGAGATTTTACCATATGCAGCTTTGAAGTGGTCTTGATTTTACCTGAAAAATAAGTGTCCCACCAGGTAGCATCACATCTTCCAAGTCAGATATCAAAACTGGCCGAGTTGTGACATTAACGTTATTTCCATCACGGTGGAGGAAACAACTGAACAGGCTATCAATGTAATCATTGTGTTCAAAAACACTAATACAATGGGTAAAATCAATAGATCACAATATATGCTAGCTCATTAGCTCATGTGTTCTGTCAGAGTTTTTGTTGTAGCTCATTAGCTAGTTGGCTAACATCAGTAAAAAAAGGCCAGAACTGATAGCTCACCGATAATGCTAGTTCATTAGCATCTACTATGTGTTCTGTCAGTTTTGCTTCTGTTGTAGCTCATTAGCTAGTTAGCTAACATTTGTAAAACAGGTAAAAAGATAGGTGCTAGCTCATTAGCTCATGTGTTCTATCAAAGCTCTTGTTGTAGTTCATTAGCTAGTTAGCTAACGTCTGTAAAACAGGCCAAAACTGATAGATCACATGATCGATGCTAGCTCATTAGCATCTTATGTGTTCTATCAGTTTTGCTTTTGTTGTAGCTCATTAGCTAGTTAGCTAACATCTAAACAGGTAAAACAGGTAAAAAATGTAAGATCGCAATAGATGCTAGCTAGCTAATGAGCTACAACGACCATTTTAACCAACAACCATCCCATCCATGTTTTTTGTTTACCTCAAACATAAACCATAGGAACCTGCACATCATATAAACGAGCCTAATACCACCTGACGCATTAAAACGCAGCATTAGGGCACTCAGAAATACTCTTAATGTTACCCTAAATGGCCTCTTAAAATCTAGGATACATATACTCACATCTCTGACTGCATTCAAACTAATAGACTACAAAATATTGAATTCAAGACAACCTATCCAACATTTGTGTATACACTGATCAGCCATAACATTGAAACCACCTCCTTGTCTCTACACTCATTGTCCATTTTACCAGCTCCACTTACTATATAAGAGCACTTTGTAGTTCTACAGTTACAGATTGTAGTCCATCTGTTTCTCTTTGTTGCCCTGTTCTTCGATGGTCAGGACCCTCCCAGAGCAGGTACTATTTGGGTGGTGGATCATTCTCTGCACTGCAGTGACACTGATGTGGTGGTGGCCCAATTTCAGTTATTCTGTAACTCCATTTTGTACATGTGGGGGCATATAATGGCGTATGATGTTACAAAGCTTACATGATCCGGTAAGGCTGTATTTTCAGTACGGTTATATAGATCACTTAGTGCTTGTCAACTTTTGTCTGCTTTCCAATAAGTTTGTGGTCTAAAGCATATTTTAAAAAAAAATCCATTTGTGGCAGAGGCATCAGTCAAAATAGTACCCAAATAAAACAATTTTTTTCTACCAATTTTTAATAACATTACATAAAAAAGTAAGAAAACGTTGTAAGTTCACGGGTCACTTTGAATAATAAATGAAATTGCATTTTTTGTGTTGCCCCCTGTTTCCTGTCACCACCACTGTATAGAAATCGGAGTCAATACGTTTCTCTACAGTAAACCGTTCCACATCGAACCGCTCTGAATGACTCTTTCATTTCAGCTGTTGAATTGTGTAAAACTTTTGACAGTTTGTTGAAGTTTAACTTAATTAAAAATAACGTTTTTACCTTCCTTTTTCCTTCACACAGCTAGTACCGCAGCAGAACTACAATACCCACAATGCACTCCTCCGTCGAAGTTGTTTACGGTGACGTCTTTGTCCCTGATCTCCGTCCAGTGTCCGTGGGTGGCGCTCCATCTGCTAACTGCCAAAGCAGCTCCAACCTTTCCCCAAAAAGGCTCAGAGCTCACAAATTTGGGACAAAATGTGTCTGTTTCTCTAGCTGAGGTAAGAATAAACTCGGAGGTGTGTTATTTGTGCAGTAATGTGAACCGCAGCTAGTCAGGACTAGGATATAGTTAGCTGTAGGCTAGGCTAGCTGGTTAAGTCAGTCTAGGGCGCAGCGACGGCTGGCTAACGCTAACGCTACATTACCGAGCCGTGTGAGGTGTTTACGGGATGTTTAGTGTTTGGCTGGGGTTGGACTGTGTTGGACTGGGTTGGACTGTGTTGGACTGGGTTGGACTGTGTTAGACTGTGTTAGCCGGCAGTGCTGGAGGTGAGACCGAGATATTAACAGGCTTTATTAACGGAACGGCTCCTTATTAGCGACGATTAGCGGCGCTGGCTAACTTCTCTAGATAACTTCGTTCTCTGAGGTTCGTGACCGTTAAACAGCCACAAATTCACACATTTAGACCGCTGCACTTAAAAAGATGCTGCTGCAAGGGGGTTTTAGTAAATGCAGTGGTTCTATTTAGAACCAGGAGTTCTATATAGAACCATTTCGTGCTTAAATGTGCACTCTTAAAAAAGATGGTTCTGTAAGGGGTCTTTGGTAAAGACCGTGGTTCTCTTTAGTACCAGGAGTTCTATATAGAACCATTTCATGCTTAAATGTGCATTCTTAAAAAAAGATGGTTCTTCAAGGGTTTTTTAGTAAAGACTGTGGTTCTGTTTAGAACCAGGTTTTTCATATAGAATCATTTCGTGCTTAAATGTACGCGTTTAAAAAGATGGTTCTTCAAGAGTTCTTTAGTAAATGCAGTGGTTCTATTTATTACCGTGGGTTTTACGTAGAACCATTTCTTGCTTAAATGTACACTCTTCACGGGTTCTCTGTTAAAGACAATGAATCTGTTTAGTACCTTGAGTTCAATGTAGAACCATGTCATGCTTAAATGCACACTATTAAAAAAAAAGATGGTTCTTCAAGGGTTCTTTAGTAAAGATAGTGTTTCTCTTTATTACCACAAGTTCTATATAAACCCCAGTTCATGCTTGAATGTACACTTTTAAAGATGGATCTTCAGTGGGTTCTTAGTAAAGACGACGGTTCTGTTTAGGACCTTGAGTTCTGGGTAGTACCATTTCATGCTTGAATGTACACTCTTTAAAAAAATGGTTCTTTAAGGGCTCTTTGGCAAAGACAATGGTTCTATTTAGTACCTTCAGTTCTATATAGAATCATTTCACGCTTAATTTGTTTGCATGGTGTAATGGTTCTTCATCGGTTCTTTAGTAAAGACAGTGTTTCTGTTTAGTACCTTGAGTTCTATATAAAACCATTTCATGCTTGAATGTGCACTCTTAAAAAGGATGGTTCTTCAGTGGTTCTTCATTAAAGACAATGGTTCTATTTAGTACCTTGAGTTCTGTATGTAATCATTTCATGCTTAAATGATACTTAGCATTGATGGTTTTTCAGATTGATGGAGAATGTGTTCTATATGGAACCTCTATATCGCACCAAAAAGGGTTCCTCTACTGTTACAATCTTGACATTGTAACAACAGCAGGACCCTTTTTGGTGCTACATAGAACCATTTTCAAAAAGGGTCTATGCAGGACCATCTAACACATTCCCTCATCCATTTGAAGAACCATTCCATCCTGCAGAAAAAAACATTTAAGCGTGAAATGGTTCTATATAGAAATTGAACCATTGCCTTTACTAAAGAACCCTTGAAGAACCATCTTTTTTAAAGTGTCTACTGTTCAGCGTCTAACTCAGTATTTTGAGGAAACGTGTTCACTGTATCGTTAACCATGTTGCAAGAGTCCTTTTATTCCTTTGTCTTTTGTACTGCCTGTTTTTTGTTTGTTTGTTTGTTTGTTTACTAGATAGCTATTTAATTAAAAGTAGTTAATTACAGAGCGTAACCATATGACCTATTACCTGTCTACTGGTAAGAATATGTAAGAAAACGTTTTTTAAAATCTGCTCAGGATCATTTGTGGCCGTTAATATGTAGCCAATATTTAGCTTAAGTAACTAAGTTAACACTAAAAGGCTCACTTACTATTAAAGGGCAATTCCACCCATTTTTCAAAATTTCTGCAGACTTCAGGGTTTAGATTTTTAAACAGAATCATTCACAGTTTGTTTGATATGTGATGGTTTTGTGTAGGAAAACACTTGCAGACATTTACAATTTACAGTGATGGTGATGGGAACCAGGGGTCCCGTTCACCATTTTATGTTCAATCCAACATGTCCATTGAACCCTACACATGACCTGAGGGTAAATGCAATGGTAAGAGTAGTACAGTAGTGGTAAAGCTGAAAAATTGTTTCAATGTTTTCCTGGGGGATTATAGTGCCTTTTAGCGCCCTGCGTGTACCTCGCCGCCACTGATATATATGTTTAGTGTAAAGCTCTGTTGTAAAACGATGCTTTAGGCATCAGACAGAATATTTGTAATCATTTTGTGTAATAACCTTCTGTGAGGAGCAATAAACTTCATAGACGTCTGGTTCTTATCACCACCACAGTGAAAAATTGTGACCATAGAACAAACTGTTACAAAACAAACCACTCTGAATGTCTTTGTTTACATCTTAATAATTGAATTATGAAGAATAATGATTCACTTCACTCGTGCCTGCTGTTTTATCACCCAAAGGGACCAGACTATCATCTGCAAGGACGATTTAGATGAATATTTGTGGGAAAGAAGACACAGCTCCAGTAACGCTTCTCTACCTTTCATTTTCAGACGATGACTGTGCTGGTGAGGCCTGGTGGCTATGCAGATGTATAAAGGCGGTGTTGAGAGTCACATCAGGATTTGTACCAGTAAGACGATCTGCTTAATTCGACTTGTTATCTTTGCATGCACAGGTGTTGTTTTCCCTCCATCCGAATTTGCTTCTCAGCACGAGCATCAATCACTGAATAAGCATCAAAAATGGGTCCAGGTGTTGAGACTTTAAGTGCTTTAAATTGTTCCCAGATGGTTTTACTGTTTCATAAGTGTGACCGCGTCGCAGGTCCGTCTTCCTCGCCCGCCAGAAATATTCAGGCTTTTTGTTCCGACATACTGAGAAACCACCAGGAATTACAGTCCACTTGGCTCTAATGTGTAAGGAATCAATTTGGCGAGAGACTGGGACAATAATTGCGCTGTGTTCTGAGTGAATGATGAAATCTATCCACATAAAAGCTTGATGGTGCCCCTCCACCCCCCAAATCAACCATTTCTATCTTTTTGTGACGCACTGCTCCGCTCCAGTCGCTTTCATGTCATTCGGCGGCAGGCCCTTTGCTTCCTGGTTGCCATGGAGACTGTGCCCGGGTACCAGCCTGCGCTGGCTCTGTCCGAACAGCCTGAAACTTGGTTCAGATCCTCAGCCTGCACCGCCATCTGATTGATATTTATTACAAATGGGATGACATGTGAATCATTATTTATTGGGTGCTCATCACTAATGAATGAAATATGGGCCAATTATCTTCAGTTTTCACACCAGTGCATCCTTACCTGACCTAATAAAACAAATGCATGATGAAATGCAAATCTATTATTAATACCTTTTAAACAGTCTCCAAATATTCCAGTGTTGTAAGTGTTGTAAAAGCATTGCTGCTCAAGTGTAGATGATAAAAACTAACGTCTGAGAGAACAAAAGTCCTGTGAGTGGTGTTGGAGTGACAGAAAGCTGGAATAGAACCTGTTTTGTGGTGTTTGGGACTGTAGTGTTTTGGCTAAGCTAACTATAGCTTGGTTAGCAGGTCAAACATGCCAGACAGCACAGAAAAGGCTTGGTTCTAGCTAACTGATGCTAAAATGGACACCAGTTTAGAGGATATCGGAGAGCGCAAATTCGAGTGACTGGCTACAGTCTTTCTATGTTTCCTTCTTAGGCCAAATAAATTAGAAGCTCTGACCAAAATGTCACATGCAGGCTCTTCACTGCCCTCTGGTGGAGTATATCTCATGGTTCCTATGATGTATAACATTTCTGAGAAGCTAATTTGCATATCAAAAATTCTGATTTACTGTCCGATTTTTTTTAAACTTTCATGACTCTTAATGTTTGAAATTCTAACTCATCTCTAATTAATTTCCATCTAAAAAATTGCAATTAGCTGTCAACACAGTAGCTCTGTACTGATGACAGATAGAGCTTGAGCTCAAATAATCAAACGTTACTCACCGTCACCCTCTAAAGGTGTTAACAAACATCAAATAAACAGACATTACTCACTGTCGCCCTCTAAAGGTATCCTTAACAACATCAAATCAACAATTACTCACTGTCGCCCTCTAAAGGCGTTAACAAATATCAAATAAACAAACTTTACTTACTGCTGCTCTCTAGTGTTATTAATAAAAACACCAAATAAAAAACATTACTCACCGCCGCCCTCTAAAGGTGTCAACAAAGGTAAAAAAACAAACATTACTCACCGCTGCCCTCTAAAGGTGTTAATAACAAACATCAAATAAACAAACATTTTTCCCCACCCACTGTTGCATGGTGACATCACCATAAGAGATGTTCTAGAAGCAGAGCAAAAGTCATTACCTTGTAATTAAACATTATGGTAAAACAACAATGTTGATAATACTTAATCATGCTTAATATGACCAGTAACATGAACTAACAAAGAAAAACGGGTTCAGTTGATTTCAGATTGACGTTAACAGTTATATTTGTTCGTTGATGTCTCACAGTGCACTGTAGTTCAGCAGACAATCCCCTCGCAGGTTGTGGATCTAGGCTAAGCATGTGCATTTCTAACACTTCGTGTCTCTTTTCTAGTGCAGTGAACCAAATGGGTCATTGCTGCACCCGAGTCATTTTCCTCCTGCTGCTCCAGGCGTTGCAGACTTTAGCTGAAGGTAAGTATTCACTGTATGCACTGCATTCTGTAGCTATGAATCCCCACCTTCTGTAGGGTATTTTACCATGTGCCAACAGATGTCTCACAAGAGCCTCGCAAACAGTATTAAAACAAAAAATTTAGGCGTATCTTAGAGGCTCTCTCAACTTTGCTTTCTAATCTGTAAACCAGGAAAATGGAAGCAGGAGAGAGGAAGAAAACAGCCTCAATTATCTGTCAGGAAGACACTTATCTATAAGTATTTGCGTCATTCAATTCGGTTCCATCTTCCTATATTGATTGCTTTGTTTCTTCTATGTTTGTTTGTATGTCCAGATGGGTCCATTGACTGTGTGTGCGTGGGCAGTGACTGCATGTCGCAGCAGTGTAAGGGAGACCAGTGCTATGCCTCCGTGACCGTTAGCAACGATGTACCCTCGTTCAGGCGCGGGTGTTTGATTGGCCCAGAGAGCAGGCGGATGACCTGCTCGGCTGCCCCCTCGGCCAGTCATGTAGTGGAGTGCTGCTCTCAGCCAATGTGCAACGTCAACGCCTCGGTGGAGTCACTGCTGCAGCTGCTGCCCAAGAGTAAGAATCACTTGAGTGCAAGATATTGTCTTCTCAAACTAAGCATGTCCTTAATTTGCTGCAATAGGAATCAATTCCATGTAGATGCAGCAACTAATTCATATAATAATCATTGTTGGGGATTTGGAGACCTCTCTGGTGAAAATTTGTAATTACATGCAACATGCAGAAGATTATTTTGTAATGTCAATGATCATTTTTGCTGCTGCTTGTCAGCCTACGCCACTGGGGTGTTAAGGTCCCCTTCGCCGATACCACATTTAAGTGCCAGTATTGGAGTAGATAGCAGTACGGTATCGATATGGCTTCCACTCTAATTGTTGCATCCTAATTTTTTGGTATCATCTGTGCTGAAATAATTTTTGATAATCCCAGCGATTGAACATTGTACTCTTGACAAAAGCTCCAGTTGACTACATGTGCTTCTGTGATCAGGTCCAGAGGGGGAGCCTGTGCGCTACCGTGTGGAGACCCTGGTGCTTTTTGTACTGGGACCCTTCGTAGTGCTGGCCCTGCTGGCCACTCTGGCAGTGCTGGTCTGCCGCAGGCTCCATCCAGGCCGCCTGGAGAGACTGCACGAGTTTGATCCGGAGCAGGGCGCCATTGACGGCCTCATCGCTCCCAACGTGGGAGACAGCACCTTGGCGGTACGAGATTAGCCTTCCGTGTTTGGTGTCAGAAGTTTGTTTCTTTAGTCTTTTTACTAGAGCCACAAGGCTAATATAGGCTAAAAAGTAATGGAAGCTCATGTTTGCTAATTAGCATTGTGCCTACTTTAAACCAGGGGTGTCAGACTCAACCACTAAAAAGGCCATAGTAAAGTGCTCAACAAATCTGTGGGTCAGCTGTGTTTTATTTCATTTTTACTTAACATTGTGCCATGACCCCAACTGGCCATTTTTTATTCAAAATATGCCAAACCTGCAACAGCAAAATAAGCACTGGATACTTAAACTATTCAAAAATCATTTTAAGTAAAAAAAAAAAGTTTTATATAAAACAATAGGCTACATTAGCTGTTAAGCCACTTTATAGGCTACATTAGCTACAGGGAACTGTTAAGCCACTTTAAATATCCCCAGAAGGTAGGTTTTTGGAAACTGCCTATTTGCTTGAACTAGACACCAGGCATCTTTTCTTTTTGGGTAACCGCGGACTCATAGATCGTTGTGGAGGAAGGGGGTCGGGGCACACAGTATGTTATAGTGCATATTGCGGACTGCGGTGCCCAGCTAATTATAATAGAAAATTAAAATAATTTTGCGGGCCGAATAGGATTGTACCACGGGCCTGACTTGGCCTGCAGGCCTTGTGTTTTACACATGGGCCTTAAACCATGTTGAGTTATAATATAAGTAGTCTTGCTTGTGTGATTTCTGAAACTGTACGACTCTCATTTTTGTTTGTTACATTGGTTGTCTTTTCTCTGTTTAGTATTTGGAAGCTTCATCCTTTTTAAGCCATAAAAATTGTAGCCTGAAATAAATTTTAGCCTTAGATAGAACAGTTACTGCTAATATATGAAAAATCTTAAGTTATAGCTGATTTGGTTGATGCCTCGAATTCAGAGTGCAACAAACTGCGCTGTTTTTCACATGGCTAGAGGAAGAAATATGCCTAAGAAATCACATGTGGGGTCATTTTAAATGAGCTGATGCTCAGCTCTGTCGTGTAACCACTTGAGGTGGGAAAATTAGCTGTTTTTCTGTCTTTCACTTCTAATTAAAACTTGCTAGCACAAACAGCAGATATTTTGAGGAAGTCCTAATCACAATTGCTGCATCAAACAATGTATTTTAAAAACGTTAAAATATACAAACGTATCTGTTTTGTCAGATAAACAACTAAAAAAAAAAAGCTTCAAACTTGAATTTAAGGGTGATTTTGAGAATGAGCATTCGAGTTACTCGTTTGGCAAGTATTTAAATCCTGTAAAATGCAGTTCAGGGCAGCCCTGGTTGTCTACAACAATGGGCAAAAGTACATAAACGTTGCATAGGTAAAAAGGGTCATACAGCCATTTTCAAGCCTGAATTTTGTTCATACTTCTGTCTATGTATTGGTTGATGAACTGCAGTTACGGTAGAGGTAGTGTGTTTTTTAAACTCTCTTTTTTTAAAATATCTTTGTTTTGCATTATTAAGTCAGACCTTAATAGATCATTAGTAGTGAAACCATAACTAAAAGGTTATTATGAATACACTAAAGTAATTTTCAAGACATATTTAAATATTTGTATAACCTACTGGCACAAAGGCGCAAACATATTACTCGGTGTGCCTTTAATTTGTTTTCTTGACGTGTAACGGTTGTCATTTTTGATTTGTAGGATCTACTTGATCACTCCTGCACATCTGGCAGTGGGTCTGGGCTGCCCTTCCTGGTGCAGAGGACGGTGGCCCGTCAGATCAGCCTGGTGGAGTGTGTCGGTTAGTGGGGCAGACTGCTGTTGCATTCATCTGAAATCTAGATCCCCAGTACCCAACCACTAATATCAGCTGCTTCTTTCAGAGCCAGTGGCTTGCTCTCTGATTTCTATATGAACAGTGTTGTTTTCTCTTCTTTTCCCAGGAAAAGGGCGATACGGGGAGGTGTGGAGGGGACAGTGGCAGGGAGAGAACGTGGCTGTGAAAATCTTCTCCTCCAGAGACGAGAAGTCCTGGTTTCGGGAAACGGAGATCTACAACACTGTTCTACTGCGGCATGAAAACATATTAGGTGAGGCATATTTCCTTTTTTCTTTTTTCCACTCTTTCACTGGGTCTCATAAATTGTGGGTGAAATACATCAAGTTTCCAGGGCACAGTTCATAGATCAACCCAAGCACAGAATAAAAAATGTATTAAGTGGAGAACTCCTGCTAACTCAGGTTGTGTGCTAAAACTAAAAGGCTGGAGTAGCTTTGAAGGTATCAGTTCAAAAGTATAAAGTTTTAAAAAGGGAGTTTTAGGCCAGAAAATATTATTTAATTTGTTCATTTTCATGGTATACATCAGAGGTCACTAATAGGCGGACCGCGGTCCGAGTCCGGACCCAGACGCTGTCCTATGTGGACCTGGACCTATAACGGATAAACTATGGGGAATTATTTAATTTCGATGGGGTGGTCCTATTTTAGTCGGCGTAACTGTTCTAGTCTTTACGGTAGCTTTAGGGGCCCGGGACACTCACAGACCAATCACATGCGTTGTAGATATCATGTTACGCCAATCAGATCTGTGTATCTGTGTATTTCTCATCAGAATACACAGCATGCGTTATGCAAATGCACAAATATGTCATACAACCATTGGAAATACCCTACATAGCGATAAAGAAAGGTACTGATGTAGAGGCTAACAAACACAGACGTGATATTCGACTTCTTAGCAGTAGCATTAGCTGTCTTGCTTCCACTTGCTTCAACAATCTAGCAGAAAAAAAAACATTTTAAACAGCCCACCCTAAAAATCGCCCCCAAAGCACTTCTTGTTTTTCAAAAATTCCACCCATCTTCAAGATACATCTTAAAAAATGTTTTTTCCTAGTTTTTAAATTAGAAAATTTCACTCTCAGGACTGTTGTGGCGCCACTGTCGGAGGTGAGTAGGAAGATGCAGCAGTGGTTACATTTCTCATTTTGACCAGAACGCCCCTTTAAAATTCCTACAGCACTGAAACTGAAGCATTCAATGTTTTAACATCCTTTAAACATCCCACACTCAGGGTTCATGGCGTCGGACATGACCTCACGGAACTCCAGCACTCAGCTGTGGCTGATCACGCATTACCATGAGAACGGTTCACTGTACGATTACCTGCAGCGGGTGGCCGTGGACATGTCTGACGGCCTGCAGATGGCCGCCTCGGTGGCCAGCGGCCTCGTTCACCTGCACACGGAGATTTTCGGCACCGAGGGTAAACCGGCCATCGCCCACCGCGACCTGAAGAGCAAGAACATCCTGGTGAAGAAGGACCTGCGCTGCTGCATCGCGGACCTCGGTTAGTGGCCCCACCTGCCCAGCGCTTCAGCGTTTTTTTAATAAAAATTTCACTAGTGCCTGACGATTTTGAGGATTTTAGCCAATGTCAGCTAAACATTCAATATCAGCTTATGTAATATTATGTTTGTTTTTTACATTTTAAATTTATACTCCAGTAGATTTAGTTAAACAGTGCCTGGCAGACACGGTTGTCAGTTCTAAACTGTCTTATTTCTTAAATGACATAAATAAACTCATAGTTTGTAAAGTCACTAATTATCAGTAAAACCCATGAGTTGCCAATATTGGCTGCAATCGTCCTTATAGATTTGGTCCCTGGTCTAGATGGTTTTTTCATTGTACAGTGTTGATCCGTCTATTCTGTAGAGACTATGGGAACATTTTTCATAAGTATTACGCTAACATTGTAACATGATGTAAAATTTTTATTTAGGCTCTTGGTCAGTGCCCATACATTTTTAGCCTTTATTCAGTCCTTTCATTCATTTCTCAAACTTCCTCTTCTTCTTTCCAGGCCTGGCGGTCACTCACTCTCAGGCAGACAATCAGCTGAATGTGGGGAATAACCCCAAAGTGGGCACTAAGCGCTACATGGCCCCCGAGGTGCTGGATGAGTCCATTCAGACGGACTGCTTCGATGCCTACAAGAGGGTGGACATCTGGGCCTTTGGCCTGGTGCTGTGGGAGATCGCCCGCCGCACTTACAGCAACGGTCAGTTCCATGAAACGAACAGGCGTTTGGGTGGGATGAACACCTTTTAAGACCATTCAGTCACTTCAGAAATATGAAAATATAAAAAAAAAGGCTGCCCCCCCACATCCTGTTCATTTTCAGTGGTTTGGCAATATACGGCTGTTGGTGATTGAACCAGTTTGGTGAATAACTGTCCAATGTCTGTTGTAGGGATTGTGGAGGAGTACAAGCCTCCATTCTATGACCTGGTGCCTAATGACCCCAGCTTCGAGGACATGCGTAAAGTGGTGTGCGTGGAGCAGCAGAGGCCATTCATCCCCAACCGCTGGTTCTCTGATCCTGTACGTATCACTTCAAACTCTCAGAAATAAAGGTATAAACTGTCTCTGGGGCAGTACCCCTCACTGGGGTGGTACCCTAAAGGGAACATAACTGTACCATAATCCACTGAAATAATATTTTCTAAGTTGTGTCAACTCCACACACCCCGTCTCGTCTCCAGGCTTTTTATTTTACTGTTCTGTTTTAAAGCATTGGGTTATAAAAAGGTACAAATATGTACTTTTCACCCAGGAGAAACTTAGTTAAGGTGCACAACTGGACCTCAAAACCACTGTTGTAATTTTCTGGATAAATTTACATTGTTTGTACCTTAATGAGTGAAAAATGTATCTGCACAGAACCTTTATTTCTAACAGTGTATTAGGGTACATGCTATAGCTTTATAAACTGCTGTGGTGGACGGCAAAGGTTGGGAAAACTGAACGTTGGTACTGGCCGAATTATCCCTCACGGCTCCATTGCATTGAGAACAATAGAATATCCGGTTTGTCGCCACCAACATGTGAACACAGCATTAGACTGGTTAGAACCTCACAGAGCCTGTATATTTGCTTGTGTCTCATAGACGCTGTCTGCTCTGGTGAAGCTGATGAAGGAGTGCTGGTACCAGAACCCATCGGCTCGCCTCACGGCCCTGCGCATCAAAAAGACTCTAGACAAAATCCACAGCTCCTTGGAGAAGGGCAAGCCGGACTGCTGAGCCCCCAGGAACAGAGCGAAAGCCCTTCTAGCAGGACCCCACAGATGCTGGCAGTGGTGTCTGTATTACGGTCCTGGATGTTCATCTTGCTGGTCTAGGAACAGCTCCCCCATCGCCTCTGTAGGAAACACTGATCCTGGATCTGCACCCTTGCTCTTCTCCAAGACCTTCTGATCATTCTCTGCAATATTTTGTGAATCCAGTTTTACATCCCCCTTTCTTTTATGACTCTGACTGACAGCATCAGACCGGACAGCGGCCGTGCAATACAAGCAAAGCCGGTTTTGTGGGCTGTATCGGACTGAAACCTCAACATTTGCGCTGGGGCTTGTTTTGTACCTGGTCTCAGAGACTCATATAGACCCCCCGGCCAGCGTAAAGATTTATGCATCAACACGCCTCAGAATCGCTACCCATAATGGAGAGCCAGTGCAGTGTGATCATCCAAATCACTTAAGAAGTTCTGCTGTTCAAATTAGACTACTTAGTCATAGGGGAGCTGATCCTGGATCAGCATTTTGGACTTTGAGACTCTTCAACGTTTTTAAACGTCGTTTTTCCAGACAATCTCACCACACAAGAGTGAACGGACAACACTGGATAGATTCTAAGACACTAATCCTGGTATCCTCCAGACTGCTACACTACCACAGTAGATTTTGGAAAGAAAGTCAGCCTGACGAAACATCCTTCTTTATCCCTCTTTAGAAACACTAAAGACACTTTTTCATGTTTTCAGTCATCTTATCGTTGGCCCAGTGCGGTCAGTGTTGGTTCGGTTCAGCATTTAGTGCCCTGCTGTAGTTTTTGCCTGTGACTGAAGCCATCCTGGCACTAAAGCCTTTCTCGCGCTCTCTTCATCTTCCTTTATCTCTCGTGCAGCCCTTGCGCTGGGCAGTCCCACTAAAACTTAAGTGACAATCATTTGCTGCTCGGTCAGTCCTGCATTACTAGGCTGCGTTTTATGGACGTCCTTTGTCATATTGCTATAATGCAAATCTTTGTAGGTTAACCTTTATGCCTTTTTCTGTCAGCATCGACACACATTCACCGTCATGTACGCTGTAGTCATTTTAAGTGTTCCCAGTGCTTTTTGCTCTTGAATTGCATAGTAAGCAGAGCAAGTGCAACTGAAACATGTATTGGTTCGCATCTGCTTTATAAAAGACACAGTTCGGAGGCTGTTGAGGAGGCAGATTGCGTCTCGTTTGAGAAGCTTTTGGGCTCTAGACGTGGACACGAAGACACTGATGTATTTATAATGAATGAGGACAAAGAAGTAGGAATACCGCTAGACACTGCATTGTAAACTGTGACCGTAATAGAATGTAATATATTGTATTTAAAGATAGGAATACTAAAAGTAACGTAGCTCGGATAAGGCTTCCTCGCTTTGCCAAGGCGCACCTGCTCTGGTTTTATTACCTTTTACTCAAGCACGTTTTACACTTACGGGGGAGTTCCACTAATTTTCTTTTGCAAAATTTCTGCATAATTCAGAGCGGTTTAATGTGAAATGGTGCACTGCAGGGAAACTGATCGACTCAAGATTCCTGGACAGTGGTAGTGATAGGAACCAGAAGGCACCGTACAATAATATAGCCATTTTATACTATTATACTATCCAGAATGACAAATGAACCTACATGTGTGCTCATTGTACAGCTGTAAAGACATATTCTGTCCAAAATCTTCTAAAAAATATCTGAAAAACATGTCTGACATCAGGCAGTGTCTTCATAACCATTTCATGTAATGACTTTCTGTGAGAGAGCTTTTAGAGGTGGATGTCTGGTTCCTATCACCACCACTGTGAACAGTTCTGACTCAGTAAGTTTCTCTAGAACAGAGCGTTTCACCCCAGACCACTCTGAATGACTTTACAGCTTAATAATTTAATTATGCAAAAATTTTAGAAATTTTGAAAACTTGGTGGAATTCCCTTTCAAAACAGCTTCCGCTTATCCACACTGTGAGAATGATCTGTTTCTGGTCTCTGAACAAAAAGGGTCCACGCTGATGGAATCGTGAGGACCCTGAAGCTTTTGTCTTCCTGCGCATAAAGTCAAGCTAAACAATGCCTTATGAAGCAGGAGCCGCTTCAGGTTCTGCCCACCCCAGCATACGTGGCGGGGTGGGGGGGGTGGGGGGAGCACAAAGCAGACCAAAAGTCAACCGTACCCAGTAGATGATGAAGATGAAGTAAGGATCATTCCTGTTGGGCGGTGCTCATTTTGGGGTTAAATTATCTGGCTAACAGAGATACAGATATACTCCCCTGATTCAGCTCATTATTAAAGGGGAATTCCACCAAATTTTCTAAATTTCCACATGATTCAATCATTGAGACAACAACATTCTGAGTGGTTTGATGTGAAGTGGTTTATTGTAGAGACACTATGGCTGAGTTCGCACTGCAGGTAAAAGTGGCCCAAATCAGGGGCCAGTTTCATGAAATGTTTTAAGAAAGAAAATCTTCTTAAATGTGGTTTTTTTTTGTTTTGTTTTGTTTTGTTTTTTTTTGTTTTTTACTTCATTCTAAAGAAAAAAGTTATGAGAAATTCTTATTCAGATAACTTCTTAAGAATGATCTTATTTTTTTCTTAACTATTGTCTTAAAAACAACTCTAAGAACAAGTGTTATTCTTGAAAACATTGTTCTCACAGCTGTAAGAGTCGACAAGGTCAGCCTCTAAATTTATCACGGACACTGTCTTTGCTCCTCCTGTCCATCCTCGTCTGTCACCCCATAATGTTCATATTTCCAGTGAGGATTTTTTTCTCTGTTGTCTGTTTCTTCCACCATCATCTCTTGTTCTTGTTTGCTAAATTTTTTTGAACGCTGGGTTTGATGTTTTTCCCCCCATTTTGCTCCTCTGAGCGGATTAAACTAAACAATGGAAATAACACAATACAAATTCAGAATGCATCTTGCATTGTTTATGGTACGGGGTACTTGTTTTAAAAAAACAATTAAGATTATCTTCAGAGAAGTTTGTGTTTTTCGAGAATTACATTTAGGAACGTTCTTATGAACCTCTTAGTGTTTGTCGTAAGAACCTTCACGGGTTTTTTCCTAAGAAAGCTTTCGTGAATCCGGCCCCTGATCTTTTTATTCATATGTGAGACACCTTTGTTTTTGTGTGACAGTGTGAACAACAAAAAAGACACACTGGCACTTATTCATCAAAGCTGCGTTTAAAAGAACACACAGTCTTTAATGATGTGCAAATTCTGTGTCTGAAACAAGCAGAGCTTTTAGCGCATATAAGAAATCGGCCTCAGTGCGTGAAATCAAGCGCTGGCCCACCAGCACCTCATTTACATATGATGTACATGAAACGTTCTAATTCGTGCAGATGTTTCAGGACTAAGGTGTAAGGAGCCCATTCAAAGGCTCGTGAGCCAATGTTTGTGGTCATGGCCGGAGGAAAACTGTGTTGGATGAGCATGTGGGGCGACCTTCTCTAGATGATGTCCAATACAGGCCACGTTACAAATCAGATCTGAATGTCCGAGTTCTTTACAGTGGTGCTGACAGGAACCAGGGGTCACAATGCCTACAGTACAAATATAATCACTTTATTTACTACCCAAAATGACCAGTGGACCTACAGGGTCTTCTGAGCTTTTATATGTAACATTGATGATGGTAAAATAGTGATAAATCTGACTTAAAACTGTTCCTCACTATGCTCTGCATTTACTCCTCCACCATGAATGAATAAAAGATTAATAGCTAAAATCCTTTTTTCAAAACTGTAAAAAAACATTTTAGATATTAGGCAGCGTCTGTCATGCAATAACTTTGTGAGGGAGCTTTTAAAGGCATTCAGACGTCTGGTTCCTATCACCACCACTGTGAACAATTCTGATCCTCTAAGTTTCTCTAGAACAGAGCACTTCACACCAAACCGCTCTGAATGACTTTGTTTACATCTCAACCATTTAAATATGCAGATAAAAAAAAAAAACAGAGAAATGTCCCTTTAAGCCCGTCATCAGGAGTGTTGAGATGGCAAATACTTGAAATCAGACGACAGGCAGAATCTGCAAACGTGCTTGCCAGACCACCTCTAGTGTTAAAGAGTGTCCGAATCCTTTTTCCGTTCAGCAATACTTGTTACGCAGTTTAGAAAGAAGAAAAATTCATAGTAGAAGGCAAGTTTGGTGCTTATGAGTTGTTTTTTTTTCCCCAGCAATGTTTTTTTATTTTTAAGATGCGTTTACAATTAGCTGTGTTTCTTTTAAGGACGTTGTTTGAATTTATGCACATTTTTACATGCCAGAAAAAAATGCCCACTGTTAACCAAAATAATTGCCTACATGGATTTAAATAAATTCATAGGAAAGGAACTTGTTAGATGGAATCCAGTGTATTTAACTGACGAGTTACAATAAAATGTCATGCTGGGTTAATAAAACGCCTTCAGTAATTCCCACTGTGGCTGTTTTAAATGATTATTTGGAGAAATAATTAACTCCAGGCTCTGTAAGTGACGTTCGTCGTGACTGCAGCGCTACATTAGGAATAATGTCAGATTTTAATAGGAAATTTTACATCCAGCAATTTCACATGTCTCACGTTTCATGATTTGCAATCAGAATTATTCAAAACCATTTGGAGTCCATCATTACAAAACATCTGCTCTCTGGAGTCAGCAGTGCTTCATTTTTATTCTATCCACTAGAGATGTTTATCAAATCGTGCACCAGTGGAAGTTCGTGATGAGAACCAGACGCATCAACGTTTGCATCCTAACATTAGAAAACTCTTCTCAAACCATTTGTAAAAGCTCTCCCTGAGGCTCAGCTGGACTCAGCGTCAGCGAATGTCGTCCGGCAGCGTCTTATAAGGGTTAAGAATCCCTTTGGGGTCCAGCATGGCCTTGATGTTGCCCATGAGGGTCACTGCTTCAGGGGTCTTGCTGTAGTAGATGTAGTTCCTCTTCTTCAGGCCCAGGCCGTGCTCTGCGCTGATGCTGCCCTGGTATCGCGACGTCCACTCGTACACGTACGGCTCAATGGCAGCCAGCAGGGCCGGGTCTTTGGAGGGAGAGGTGATGTTCAAGTGAAGGTTGCCGTCGCCTGAAGGAAGCCAGAGAAGCCAGTTATGATGGTTTTAAAACTTTAAAACTGCAGTTTGGCAAGAAAGTAATATGTACACATCTCCCAGGTCAAGTTTGCTTCTGTAGTTCTGCACTGGAGCTATGAGGCTAATGTAGCTAACTAGCCGCAGGCCTACGTGATCACTCATTTGCCTCAAATCACACCAAGTTGTTAAGTAATCTCAAACAGACTTGCTTATGTAGTATCTGATAATAATAATGACTGATCTTCATTATTTATGGTTGATTCCAATTTCATTACAGCCAGATTTTTTTTGTCTGATTTTCGTTAACTTTTTTAAATGCGAAGCTCACACTGTGTGGGTTAAAGAACATCTGAAATACACTCAGGTGTTTCCAGTACTTTCTATACACCAAAGTTGCAAAATATTCAACACTATTTGATCTTTAAAAATTTCAATTTAAACTGAAACGCTACTGAGTGCTGATTGGTTGGCGAGCTGGTCAGCTCATTGGCTGACTGAAGCGGTTCGCTCTCACCGACATCATCAAGCACCGTTACTCAGTGCCATAAATGGAATTTAAAAGCACTCAAAAATATAACAGCAGTGAAATATTTTATGCTGTTCTGCAAAAAACAGAATTTTAGGATTTTGCCCCAATTTTCTCCCCAATTTAGTCGTTTCCAGTTCCACCTACTAGTTAGGACTCCCCCAATCACACAATACTACCAGTGCTGGGAGGACGAAGGCTAACACAGGCTTCCTCCGTCACCTGTGAAGCACCATTGCATCTTTTAGAACTGACGTTAACGCAACGTCATTGGACAGCTGAACTCGCTCGCAGGAAAGCACCAACCGCCAGATCGGTTACACCAGCTAACAGACACCTGCGCTGACTAGCATCACGCTGAGTGATGGGGGGAGAGGGGGGAGAGGGGAGAGGGGTCTGTGATGAAGCGTTTATGAATTATTTTGCACAAAAGCTCCATGTGAACACACTCGTTTTGGACTTGCTCAGGAGAGCCTTCTAGCGTCAAACCTAGAAGACATCATATAGTGGTAATTCTCCTCACTACACATTCTCTGACGTCCACGGAATTTCATTAAAACGAGAAATAATCATACCAACGTGTCCATAGCCAACGACATTTTTCGCCCTGTCTCCCAGACGCTCCCTCATGTGAGTGACCAAGTCATAGATCTTCTCCACGGGCAGGGAGATGTCGTACTTGTAGGTGTATCCGTCGTTCCTCAGAGCCTCAGTGATCCTCTCCCTCATAGACCAAAGAGTCTGCAGTATACAATACAAAATAAATACAAATAATAAATATTAATAATAATAATAATAAATACAAACAAAAACAGAAAGCTGCAACTTATAAATCTACGTGGGTCTGTACTCGAACAAAAAACAGTACAATATAAGTGATGTTTTATCTTATCAACTTCATTGTTTCAGATAAATATACACTCCATCTTTAAAAATAATGTTCTTCAGCCAGAGGTAGCAATAATTTAAGGCATTTCAGTCTCTACGCATAAAGAGCAAGGCTGAAACCACAACTGGATGGCTGAAACTTTTATTTTTACTGCT
The DNA here is from genome assembly GCF_904425465.1 of Colossoma macropomum. Lineage (NCBI taxonomy): Eukaryota > Metazoa > Chordata > Actinopteri > Characiformes > Serrasalmidae > Colossoma > Colossoma macropomum. Next base: position 36,714,747 of record NW_023494805.1, read on the forward strand.
TCCAAACTTCCAAACTGGACTGCAACATCGACTCACTAGCTCAGAATTAGAGATACCTTTATTTTTGCCTCTTCTGTCGCAACCGTGCCGTCCGTAACCAGTGACGACGTCATGACTTTATCTAAGAAGTTGTGAAGTTTCTCTTCGTCGTGGGCAGCGTTCGACCCAGCGGTCTCGATGACGATGTAGAAGGGACTCTCTGAAAAACAAAACCTGTTCTGAATCTCATCTGTTTTCCTTACACACATGAAAACTCAGGAGCAGCGGAAAAGGTGGTAATTTCAGAAACCACCTGTAGCAGAGTCCAGCAGCATCGTTCCTAGGTCAGTTTTTTTTAGTGATTTAACATACAGTTCTCATATACTCTGAGACTAAAATACAGGGGTAATGATGATGATGTGGGATGATTAGTTCATTGAGTTCAACAGCTACTCAAATGCAGGTCAAGTTTAAATACTTTTTTATAGGTATTTTGACTTCAGTTGCAAGGTCAGACTGTCAGTGTGTACAGAAGTGACTACATGTATTATGAATAAAAGTCATTCTAAAAAACATTAATGTGTTCTATTGGCTCCATTAGGTGCATAGTGCTTGGACCCCGATGATTGCCACTTGCAATATAGACGGTCATTTAGCTCTGACAGCAGTTACGCCACGTCTACAGAGGTACATGTGTTCTATCAGTTTCAGATGGATAGAAAAATGGAACCTGACTGTCTTCGTTGCAAACAATGACAATTTACACATTCATCTTTTTTTTGCCCACCATTCGAAAGCTATTGAAGAAAGACGTCCGAAATTGAAAGGGACAACATCTTGGTTCTGACTGGACAATGAAAACTGAATACTGTATCTGTGGGTTGGCTGATGCGACTAAACAGCTGAAGTCCACTGTGCTGAAATGGACATAACAGAGCAAAGAAAACACTAAAATCTACAGAACCAGGAATGAGACTGTATTTACCATAATGTAGAATAATGCAAGGAAGCGAGAGGGCAGAGTGTGAATATCTGTCCAGTCTTCGCTGTCCAGCCTTACATATAAGCAATGTGGAACCCTCTGGGCCTTCCAGGCTTTCAGAGCAAGCCTAATGATTTCTGAGAACTCTATATAGTTTATAGTGCAGTTTGTTTTTATTTAATTGAATCAGTCAGCTTCTAGTATTGTTGTGATACTCTTATTTCACTGTTAAGCTTTGGCTTGGGAACAGAAGTCATTTGAAATGCCCGACGGTAAATTATCCAATCAGAATTTATTTCTTTGTGGTATCTTGGTAGACAGCCAAGCGAGTTTCCCCATTGGTTAGAACCTCAGGGGCTGAACTGAAGGTCTTGTACATTAGATTAACTACCAACATAACTGGATAGTGGAATCAACCAGTCATGTTTTGATGTACAATAGGTAGGATCAATTTCATGAGGCAAAAAAACCATATTGGAAGTTCTAGATACGTCAATGACTGTGAATACAAGCTGTAGTCTAACCGGGTTTCCTTGCATTATTCTACATTATGGTAAATACAGTAAATGTTCAAATACAGTAAATACAGTAGACTTTAGTGTTTTCCTTGCTCTATTAATTGTTAATCAGCTGTTTAGTCAGATCAGCCAGGACTCTTTACTGAAGAATTCACTGTAAAACTGAGGTAAAGGTAGAATATATGTTAATATGTTACATTATGATCAACTAAAACATGAGATATTTTACAAGCTCCAAATATCTGTGTTTAATCTACAATGACCTAAAATGTTTATGCGCATCAGTGTTAGCTTAGTGCTAACATACTATTAGATATCCTATAGAGGAGCTAGTAGAAATTAGCATTATTGTAGTTTTTTTCTCAGTTTGTGAACAACTTTTTGATATTTATGGCCTGAACTAAAACCTAGCTGTAGCTTGGGCTGAACGATTTGTGGAAAATGTCTAACTGCAATTTTTCCGACAAATATTGCGACTGGGATTTGCGTTTTTTTTGTTTTGTTTTTTTTAATTGAGATTCTGAGGCTCGACCCCTGAACATAGTGTATCAAACTGCCAGTAAGTTGTGGTTGTGATGTCACAACACATGGAGGTTTTGTTGCCTCTGATTGGTCTAACTCACCTACAGGCAGTTCACAAACTCTAACTAGGTTCTGTTTCCCCTCTTAAAACTTAAAAAAATGTTTTTGCTAATGTACCCACATAATAAAGATGGTTCTCCAAGAGTTCTTTAATAAAGACAATGATTCTAGAACCATAAGGACTCAGCAACACATTTGCATGCATGAAAAGTTCTCTGCTTGTTGAAATGGTTCTTCAGATTGATAGAGAATGTGATGTATGTGGTTCTATACAGAACCTTTTTGAAAAGAGTTCTCTACAGGACCAAAATGTTCTTCAATTGTTATAAGCTTAACATCAACAAGCAACAAAGTAATAGTACCAACCCTTTTTGATGCTATACAGAACCACATACAACACATTCTCCAATCTGAAGAACCATTTCACCATGGAAAGAACTTTTCATGCATGCAAATGGGTCTGAGTGTTCAAGTTCTGTGTAGAATGACTGTGTTTATGAAAGAACCATCTTTTTTAAGAACCTTGAAGAGCTACATTTTTAAGAGTGTAGACTATAATTAAAGAAAATTGCAGCTCTTGCGATTTGAAAATTGCACTGTCCTAAATTGCGATTTCGATATAAAAAGGATGAATCTTTCAGCCTCAGCTGTAGCTGTAATCATCAATGTTCAGCACTGTATGTGAGGCGAGTAGAGCAGTTACACAGTTCGGTTAAGTTTAGTTATCATTAGTTGACAAGGCTGATTAGCCATCAATGTGAATTATGGATAAACCAAAGGCTTCACGTAACTTAAAAACAAAAGCACTTCATAATCTTCTCTAATGTTCACCATTATGATGGACAGTTATACACTATGCGAAGTGTAGGGGGCGATATATCTTCTATTGTTGCACCATAACAAAAGTGAGCAAAAACAGCACAAGGCATAATAGTTTTATGAGGCCGTTAATTATGTAACATGAGCTTCCGCATTACTCCTGTACCAGTGATGGGGTTGGTGAGCTTGAGATGTTTCACCAGCAGGCTCATGCAGGAGGCGTCCAGGAACTCGAAAGCAGAGAGGATTTCTCCCAGCATGCCCCCGGCAGGCCTGAAACGTCTCCAGCAGGTTCTGGAAGCTGGAGCACCCTGCAGGAACCAAGCAGTACTCATGTAATGTTCTGAAATATATGCTGGAATATCTAGTATATATTAAGAAATACATATTGGAACATCCTTTAGAACAAAGAACCGAATGCTTCAGTGAGACACTGAGAGGGTAAAGCACCTAAAAAGGCTACGTTGACCGATTTGGGTTTATGAGGGCACAGGATGGACACAGCAGTGATGACCCCAAGTGTTCCCTCAGAACCGATGAAGAGCTGCTTCAGGTCATAGCCAGTGTTGTCCTTACGTAATGTAGCCAGACAGTTCAATACCCTGCCATCAGCCAGCACCTAGAGACAGGACATAGCAGTGTTATTAATGGTCATTATGGTCCAGGGCAGGGGTTCCCAACCACCAGGCGTCAGACTGGTACCAGGGCTGTGGATTGTTTGATATGGGGCTGAAACAGTGTGTCAGTGAGCAGGGTGAGTAATCCACTGTTTTATTATTATAATTAGCGTAATTAATATTATTATGATGGTCTTTTTTATTTTCAAATTAAATGTTCAGGAATTTTAAGCATATTGTCATACATCACACTGTGTTTGATCTCATGAGTGCATGCAGGTTATTACTGTTTTCAGATGAAGGCTGATGAAAGTAAAGAAGTAAATAAAAATAAATAAACCAATTTAGGAAACGTTTGCTTATTTATCTTCCCACAACATACAGTGAACTACTACAATACAGGCAATACAAAGAGGCATGGATGGACTGACCACCCCAGAGTCCATACCTCAACATCAGTGAATGTGTCTGATTACTGACAGTGGACACACTGAATACTGAAAATGTGGTATTATATTTAGCTGTTAAGGTTTTTGTGTAAATATATGTTCACTGCTTTTTTCACAAAACTGAAAAATGAATAACTTATTCTTGTTGTGGCTGTTTTTACTGGAAATGAAATAACTGAAGGGTGGTCTCTGACTTTTGTACAGTACTGTATCTGGGGCTGAAAGATTAATTGTTTTATATTGAAATCCCAATTAGAAAGAGTGCAATATTCAAATCGCAAGAGCTGCTCTACATTATCACTAACAAGTTGTAAGAGGGGAAATTTAAGCAAATAACACAGTTTGCTGTGACATCATAAAACAACTAACTGGCAGTCTGGCGTAGTACATTCAGCGTTCCAGCTTCATTCTGGAAAAAGTGGAATTTCTGGTCTTTCTGGCCAAAAAAAAGGCCTGGATGTAAATTTATCGCTGTTGTCGGAAGAAAACCTTTTTCAGTTTTTGACATGATTTGAAAATACCTTTACATTGTGTGTAAATTTCATGATGAATGGACCAAAAGAAACGACCCAAAATGACTTGGAAAAAAGTCTGGTGCCATCGACTTACATTAAAAGTAAAGTACGTTTTTCCTTCTCCTGTAAAGTTACCATTTTGGAGATACGAGGTTTTCTTCAGCAGCGATATAGAAAAGAATTACAATTTAAATCGCACTTGCAAAATTGGAAAATGATCAGAAATATATTTTTCTCAAATCGTTCAGCCTTAACTGTATATGTTGATGCCAATGCATAAACATTTATAAAGCTTAGAAATTCTCTAACAGAATTACAGAGAAATATAACAAATAAAGGGTTTCAGATTATTTAAATTACGGGTTGAGAGAAAATCCTCTTCCTCATTCTGTCTCTGGAAAAACTGACCATTTTGTGTAGTTTACTGATTTATTCATAACATGTATGCTGTGGCTGCTCTCGGGTCACTCATGTTGGCTGCGTTGCCTTTTCGCTAGAAGGCTCACTCACCACTTCCAGGCCCAGAACTGTCCCTCTGAGGGAGCCGTAGCGCAGAAGCCGCAAGCCACCCGCATTGGTGGACACGTTCCCCCCGATGTGGCAGCTGCCCTTCGCCCCGAGGTCCAGCGGCATGATGAAGTCTCGCTCCTCCAGATACTGAGACAGACTCTCCAACACGCAGCCAGCCTGACACGTCAGGATACCTGTTACAGCACACAGGTAAAGCAATAGTTCAGATATTTACTGGAACTACGAGGCTAACGTTGCTAATGAACACTAGAAGTCAATAGTCACCCAAATAGCCCAAATCGTTTCTGTAAAAATGCTTACAGAGTGGGTAGATAAGATGAAACTGTGGCCTGAACAGCCGTGTATGCTTGACATGTCATACAAAATGATTTGCCTTTTTTTTTTGATTATTTATGTCAGAACGTCATTTTTTGCTACAATGTAGTGAGAATACAATATTTTGTCGCCGTCCAAAGGAAAACAAGTATCTCCAAAAAAGGCAACTTTACAAAAGAGGGTGAAAACTTTCTTTACTTCTAATGTAAAGTTAATGCAAAGAGATTTTATTCCATGCAATTTTTGGAGCATTTTATAGGTCCATTCATTCAGCTTCTGTGCTCAAATGATGTAGAACAAAAATGGAGATGCGTGATTTTCTTTGGACAGTGACGATCAACCCACTGATGCACACCCTGCTCACTCAGGTGAACTTTAACTCATTCAAATCTCAGGCTTATTACATACTTAGGCTTATTATTCAGTAACTACAGGGACTTCAATGCAAACCGGCTGAGCTATTTTTATGTTATAGAAGTGTGTAATAAAACCTTAGGCCTTGGCCTTTTAAGGGGTTTTAAACAAGACCTGGATGTGATTTGAGCGGGTTGAAGGAAGTTCTGTGTATTTTTACAGAAACGATCTGGGATATCTGGGTGACTACTGACTTCTAGTGTTTGTTAGCAATGACCGGCTTGTAGCTCCAGTTCTAATGCCTTGGTTGATCGGCAACATCTGGGTTAAGTGGAAAACTGTGACGGTTTGATTTTTCACAGAACCCTTCCTTTAAACTCTGAAGAGCCATAAGTGAGACCAGACTTACTCTCTTAACTACATATCATCCATAAAAGCTTCATAGTGGTTACTGAATAGATCACGTTGTAAAACAGATCCAGTTCTAAAATCTGATTGGCTGAGCCAGACTAAGAACTATCGTAAAATACTCAATATACTCACAAATGCACAACTGGATTGTGTTCCTGGAGTAACCTTTGCTCGTTATTTTGCTTGGCATTTGCTTTTGCATTGGTTCATTTTTTTAATGGAGACAAGTGGAAGTGCGAATGATTGTTTGAATGGCAGTGTAGTGAAGCCAGTTTCTTCTCTTGGTAATTAAGCAGTTTCTAAGGAAGAATTCTTAAGTTTATGCAAACTGAAAGATGTAGCATTATTACAACAAGAGGAAAAATGGCAAAATAATAAATTAAAGTCAGAGACTTCGGGTTGGGAGTTTTTCCCGACCACGTCATACATCTTTACGTATAAACGTCCCATGCACAGTCTCAATGAGAAGGTCCGGCTCGATGTTTAGGTCTCAAAAGCAAAATCAACATTATACTGAAGAAGATATGATGACAATAGTGGACAATTCACTCACATCCTTGGAAGAAACGTCCCTCACCAAGTTTTGACTGAGTTCTCTGTAAATACTCTTTCAAGATACTTGTAATCATGAAGATTTATCTGCTCACAATGTGTGCAATTACACGCTTCCACCAGAGGGGTCTCCAAATCCCCAAATCTTACACAGTGCAGCTTTAAGTTTGTGCAAACTTGCTAGCGGCCAATCAGGCACGGCAAGCGTTTTCTTCAGGTGTCATATGGTAAAAGCAGTGTTGAAAATATTAAAAGTAATGTTTTCAAAATGCATACAAACAGTGAGCAGAAGATAAAAGCATTTTTTATTTTTAAAAACAATATTGCGAATCATCCTATAACCCTAAATGCCTCAGCTATCTGTCTAAGAGAGGATGCCCACCCCTACCCCCCCATCGAGTGTAACGATAGCAAACGAGAATTAGCACTTAGCATTCTCCACCCAGCATGATGAGCTCTCTCATGATGTTTAAAAGGATGTCTGGCTTGACAGGACTTGGAGAAAGCACATGCTAGCCTTCACCCTCCTAGCTGGGTAGCATCATGTGATAGAGGGGGACCTGGTTAGCAGGAACTGGACACGACTAAATTGGGAAAAAACTGGTTTAAAAATATAAAGTAAAGGAGATGATTTGAGTCGTTGTAATGAAAGTGGAGCATAAACATACAGACATACCTGAGATGCCGTCGAAGGTTAGGATCTGGTTCATGAGGGCGGTGGACAGGATGATCTCATCAAACACAGGAACGCTGCCTCCCACCAGCCCAGTGTTGCCACCCTGAGGACTCACTGCCAGGTTCCGCTCGTTACAGTACCTGGAGCGAGTACAACAAACTAAAATACGACTGACGGCTAGTGTTTATGGACAAAACAGCAAAGTAAATGATACCTGAGTATCTGAGAGACCTCGTCTGTAGTCTTGGGTCTTAACAGAACTTCACTGTTACCTGTACACAAAAAAGTTATGCATCTCATTTCATATTTTCTTAAAACAGAATTTAATTCTGCATAATTAATTATGTGAGATGTAAACAAAGTTAATGGTGGTGACAGGAATCAGCTACAGTGGTAGACATCCAAACCACAGCCAATGTATTTATCAACCATGCAAGTCCCTTTTATTTATTATCCAAAACAGCCAGTGAACCTAAACGTGCATGGTTTTATATGTAACGTTGATCATGGTCCAAAAAACCACATCATATCAGACGTCAGGCACCTGTATAACTTTCTGTGAGGGAGACTTTAAAGACATTAGACTCTTCAGACGTCCGGTTCCTATCACCACCACTGTGGACGATTTAGTTTCTCTAGAATTTTAATGACTTCAAATGACTTTGTTTACATCTTTAACAATTTAATTATGCAGAAATTTTGGAAAATCAACGGATCACTCAGCACAAATCAAATGTAAACAGTTGCCCGGTTACACCAAACGCATGTGGATCAGTCAAACCGTGGTGTCTGAACTTTGCCTCTTTAGGTTTGCGCTGAAGCTGTGAGGCTAACGTAGCCGACAAATAATGGAAGCTTTTTTAATTAGCATGTCTGAACTCTAAAATAGACCTGCTTATGTGGTTTCTGACACTGTATGGTATACAGGCATCTATCTGTACAAAAGGAGGGACAAAGCTCAGGCCTCCAGATGGCTGCTACGACTATTTTGTTAGCAATGTGACAAACCACTATCTATAAAAATGAAAAATAGTATGTCATACAATGTTAAGCGCAAAAGTGGGAGTAGCATTTCTGAGTCAAAAGGGAAAAAACATGCTAAATCATGGTGTGGGTGCACTGCTGCGAGTCACCCTAAAAGCCTGCAGTAATCATTTTAAAGTCAGAGGCGTCGGGTCGGGAGTTTTTCACAACACATAACATCTCTTTACATGTTAAGGTCATAGACACAGGCTCAAAAAGATGGTCCAGCTCGATGTTTAGGCCTCAAATGCAAAATTAACATTATATTGATATATATTATATTGCTTTCATCTTGAGTTATGACTGAGTTCTCTTTCAGCATGTTCGCAATCATCGGATTCATCTGCTTGGGGAAGGGGGCCGAAGCACAACCCACAGTACAAAATGTTTTGTGCAATTACACAAATCCACCAGAGAGGTCTCCAAATCCCCAAAACAGACCTAGTGTAGCTTTAAGTACATACAGGTAGGAGTGCTAAGCACATTATTATTAATAGATAACCCGGACATCCTCATACCCACCTTTCACTGACTTCAGCCAGTCAACATTGCTGGACTCCAGCACGTCTGGGTCCGTGATGGCCCTCCCCGGCAGCAGCTGTCTGAAGAAGTCCAGGTCACCTGGGGTCACCTGAGAAAAAGGCCTCCGAGGGGGAGCAGCATCTGAGGCCTCGGATCCTCCACCGTGGACACATCTATGCTGGATCCACCCTGCTGACCGCAGCAGTGGGCCTCTCTCAGGTGCCCATGAGTGCGTTGGACACAGAGCTGTGGTGTACTGCAGGAATCTGGACGCAGACTTCAGCCGGGTGAATCTCTCAAAGATGGCCATGACTGTGAGGGATAAAGGTGAAGGAAGCAGGTCAGCAGTTACAGACACAGACGTCTAACTTCAAACATGGGGATGTTGATCAGTTTACTCAGTTACATGAAACTGAGGACAATTTTAAAGGAATAATTCATTTTCTACTAAAGTGTATCTGACCCTTCTGGGTCGCGGTGGGGTGCTGGAGCCAATCCCAGCTGTCATTGGCCGAAAGGCTGGAGATATATATATATATATACATATATATATATATATGTGTGTGTGTGTGTGTGGGTATAGATGGTTCTTCAAGGAAATGGTTCACTATAGGTCCTACTATAAACCCTATAAAGGGTTCTTCAGATTGATTGACAATGTGCTGTAGGTGGTTTTCAAAAGGGTTCTATATAGCACCAACAACGGTTCTGCTACTGTTTTGATGCCAAGCTTGTAGCAACAGAAGAACCCATTTTGGTGCTACATATAACGCTTTCGTGAAAGGTTCTATATAGAACCATATACAACACGTTCTCCATCAATCTGAAGAACCATTTCCCCATGCAAAGAACCATTTAAGCATGAAATGGTCCTATATAGAACTCAGGGTTCTGAACAGAACCATCTTTTTTAAGAGTGTAGCAATTTCGAGCTTCATATTCGCCTCACCAGCTTCTAGTTCGAACTTTTCCGTTCCACCTTAAATGGTGCAGCAGTGACGTTCTGCTGAATGCTGTACAGGGGTCAGAATGTCGCCGGCGCACCGTTTAAGGTGGAACGGAAAAGTTGGAACAAGACGCTGGTGAGGCGAATAAGAAACGGACTTCAGCCGTGTAGAAAACCGTGTCACAGCCGTCAAAACCGCTCATCCATTATTTTGTACACGTAATGAACGTCATGGACTCGATCTTAACCCAGTTAGAGCCTCCTGATAACCTCTGTATCAGACAGCCGCCCCCGCTGAAACCCTGCAGCTCCGCAGGCACTCTGACAACAAACCAGTGGCTGCGTTCCAATTTGCATACGTGCGCTCTAACTAGGGCGCCAGTGAACTTGACCGATTTTTCTTTTAGAAATGGGATTAACGTTACCGAGATGACCCGTGCTGCTTCAGAAATGACAGCTACAATGACATTCACTTGATGCTGTGCGCTTTTAGAAGGGTTTAAGGTCAGTGCTGTTGAAAATAAAACGCGGTCCTGTAGTTTTCGTGTAATGTTTACCTTCGTTTTCCCGCTTGTTTATAGTAGCTCACCAGTTGGCTGCACACAACGAGGAAGACGAACTGCGCCCTGGCTGCAGTAGTGAACCGTGAACCATAGTGAAAAGTGTACCCTAACTAGGGAACTGAACGACAATTGGAACACAAGCGATGTCGTGTCTCTCTCCTGCTTTAACGTACTCTTATTGTTACTGAACGTAAACATCGCCACCTACCGTATTGGAGCAAACGTTTGAAAGGGAACTCCACCGCTTTTTCAAAATTTGTAATTTTATAATAATATAATATTCAGAGTGGTTTGGTGTGTAAAATGCTCTGTTCTGAAGAAACTCACAGAGCCCGAACTGTCCACAGTGGTGGTGATAGGAACCAGATGTCCACCTCTAAAAGCTCCCTCACATAAAGTTATCACACAACATGGTTATGAGGACTCAGCCACATGTCTGAGTTTTGTGATAACGTTTAATCAATTTGTTTTGATCTATTTATGGTGGAGGGATAGATGAAGGGTGTTCTGAAGCAGAACAGACCCCAAAGAAAGATATTCCACTTTTTTTATCATCATCAACGTTACTTTTAGCTCGGAAGACACGTGTAGGTTCAACTGGTGGTTTTAGATAGTAAATAAAATGGCTATATTTGTGTTGTAGTCATGACCACCCCTGGTTCCCATCACCACCACTGTAAAGAAATCAGAATCTGTAAGTTTCTCTAACTTTAAACACAGGTATGTAATCAGTTTACTCAGTTACATGAAACAGAAATAATTTTACAGGAAAAATTCATTTATACTGTATCTGTGATGGATGTAGTTCACTTTTATTCCACAATATTCCATAATTCCTACACACACACACTCTTAAAAAAGATGGTTCTTCAAAGAAATGGTTCTCTATAGGCACTATAAACCCTATAAAGGGTTCTTCAGATTGATTGAGAATGTACTGTAGATGGTTTTCAAAAGGCTTCTATATAGCACCAACGGTTCTGCTACTGTTTTGATGTCAAGCTCAGCCAGATGTCTGAGTTTTGTGATAACGTTTTGGCCTGAAGTGTATTTTAATCAATTTGTTCTAATCTATTTATGGTGGAGGTCTAGTTGAAGGCTGTTCTGAAGCAAAACAGACCCCAAAGAAAGATATTCCACTATTTAACCAGCATCAAACATTACTTTAAACTCAGAAGACTCGTGTAGGTTCAACTGGTGGTTCTGGGTAGTAAATAAAATGGCTATATTTGTGTTGTAGTCATGGCGACCCCTGGTTTCTATCACCACCACTGTAAAGAAAGAGTTTAACAGTGAACCATTTAGCAACAAACCACTCTGAATGGCTCTGTTTACATCTCAAATCACTGAATTAGACAGACATTTTGAAATACTGGTGGAGTTCTCCTTTAATAGACCGAAGCATTTCGGCTTCCTTATCTTCACTTCATTAGTCTTTTTTATAAAAGCATCAAACAACAATATAATCTGATCACAATTCTGTTTTATTAGATAAAGATGAAAGCTAGTGCTTTAATCACTAAAGCTCTTATAACTTCATTAGAAAAGTGGTACGTCTGAAAACTCCCAAATCAAGCTGGGTTTCAATCAGTCAACTGTGTTAAAGGGGAATTTAGAGTGGTTTGATGTGAAACGCCTCATTGTAGAGACTCTAATTTCCTTACAATGGTGGTGAATGGAACCAGGGGTCACCATGTCTACAACACAAATATACATTTTATTTACGCTCCGAACCCACCAGCGAACCTACAGGCGTATTCTGAGGTTTCATATGTGATCATTATGGTGGTGAAATAGCATTTAATCCGCAAAAATACAAATAGAAGCCGTATTCCTCCATCATGTGTGGCTTTCAAAAATGTGTTTTAGGCCAAAATCCTCTCAAAACTACTGTAAACAAAATCTCAGACATCAGGCAGCACTTATATGTAATCATTTCATGTAATAACCTCCTGTGAGGGAGCTTTTAGGCATTAAACTCTTCAGACGTCTGGTTCCTATCACCACCACTGTGAACGGTTCTGACTCTAAGTTTCTCTAGAATGGAGCATTTCACACCAAACCACTCTGGACGACTCTGTTTACATCTTAAACATTTAAATATGCAGAAATGCAGAAAAATCCTCGATCCAGCTTTTAATCAGAATCAGTTTACTGTTCATACAATCTAGTCTGGGAACAGCTGGACAACAAGCTGTTCTGTAACTTTATAAATGCTGTACTTTATGAACATCATAAAGTAAAGGGCAAGGATTTACATTATCAATGGTTCATTCTCCATTTATCAAAGCCATTTCAATCCCAAAGTCCTCATTATATCTTCAGCAGCAGCATTTCCACCTCGCAGTGTCATCAGAGTTTGCCCCGATGTAGAACTTCAGAAGGTCCTTCAACAGAACTGGAGCAGATGAGCCCAAACGCTGTGGGTTATACCGGTTTCACTCCGGTGGGGTTCTTTAGGGAGGTGTTTAGAACATGACTTGGGCTCTGAAGTGAGCCTGCTTGGTGACGTTGTTGTTCACGCTCATCTTCAACATCCACTTGGACTTCATCCTCTGCACGTACTGCATGTCCTTCTGCTGCTGGCTCACAAAGCCTTTACCTGAAATACACAAAGCGACAGCACCTTTAAAGAGCTACGGCAACACAGTTCAAGTAAGAAGCAGATACTTGTATTATATAATAAAGCAGGATTTCTCAGATTTTTCAAAATTTCTGCATAATTAAATCAATAAGATGTAAAAAATAATTCAGAGTGGTTTGGTGTGAAACGCTCAGTTCCAGAGAAACTTAGAGTCTGAACTGTTCACAGTGGTGGTGATAGGAACCAGACGTCTGAAGAGCTTTATGTCTCTGAAAGCTCCCTCACTTAAAGCTATTAGACCAAACGCTTTTGAATATGTTGCCTGAAGCCGGAGACACTGTTTTATGATACTTTTGAGATACAGTTTTGGCCTAAAGCATTTATTTTTTAAATTCATTCATAGTGGAGAGGTGCATGGAGGCTGTTGTGAGGCAAAATAGCAAAATAGTCCCCAAAGAAAACTTCTCTCCAAATTTACCACTATTTTACCATCAACATATAAAAACTTAAGCTGTGTAAGTTCGCTGGACATTTCTGACAGTAAATAAAGTGACTAGCGTAGATACCGTGACTCCTGGTTCCCTGTGACCACCACTGTGAAGAATCAGAGTCTGTAAGTTTCCATACGATGAACCATTTCACATCAAACCACTCAATGCTTTTGTCTCAACGTCTAATACGAGCCAAAAAGTTTTCACACCTGTCCAAATATATCTTTAAATGGGTCTTAGCCAAACACGGCCAGGCATTTTAGATACAATAAAAAATAAAAAAACAGTTAATTTGCCCACCATCTCTCAATATGCTATTTCCTCTAATATAGAAATAAATAATCCCAATCCCAAATAATCTGTCCACATCTGTCAGACCTGTGCAAGCAAACCACACTAACTATATTAGCTTCATTCACTGTTAACCACGTCTGCATTTTTTGGGTAAAGCGTAATTTTGCTGGGCCAGATTGTTCTTTAACATTTGTAAAGAATTTAATATTCATTTTTAATTAACATCAGCTCAGCAAAGCTGTTGAACAGTGAGGGAGGTGAAGCTAATTTACAGCTGAAGCCAAAACGGAGCTCCTAAAATAGGCGAAAGCTTAATCTGAAGCTGAAATACACAGCTGAGCGGAAATGACATCGTTAGCTAATTCGTGTAGTGATTGTGTGGTGTGAAGAACATGAGCCCCGTCAGACCACTGATGATGTCAAACCCCACACACGGTGCTGGATTGCAATGAAATCCACAAGCAGATAACCTAGCTAGCAAAATGCTATCAATAGCTAAAAATAACTGTTTTTCCTTTTTCAAGATGTTTTTATTTTTACCACATTTAACGTGTTCTCCGCACACGCCTACATTCCTGACTTGAGTTTTTTGGGGGACTTTTCAGCCACGTTAACATACGTTACATGCATTAGCTAACGACAGGCTGACTGTTCGTCAGACAATACTGACCAGCACACCGTCGCCCCCTCCTGTGAGCTCCACCTTCGTGAGGTGTTCAGTTGGTTTACAGATTTCTCCACCCAGGGGTTCGTTCCCACCCAAGCCTACACTCTCACCCACATTTAGCTCAGAACGTCTCCTGCCTGTCTCCAGACGTTCTCATCACGAGATCATATCTGACCTCGTGAGACTCGGCAAAGTGTTTCTTGAAAGTGGTGTCATCATCATGATGCAGCCACGCATCAAGTTCCTTACCAGACTCTCCTCCCCAGCCCAGGGCCCGGTACTGTTTCAGGACTCGTCCCACTGCCCGCTGGTTGTGGGCCACAACCACTGCCCTCTGCGTCCCGAAACGCTGCTTATAGTAGCGCATCAATGAACGATGGCCAATCTTAGCCCCTGCAAACAGAAACAAGCTTGAGAACAGAAACCAGTAACAGTATAACCAGAGGTGTGTAGAGCAGCTTAAAATCAATACTCGAGTTAAAGTATTCGGAACTTAGGTGACACTTTCACTTAGAAAATGAACAAAACGTGAGCTTCTTCCCACAAGCCATCACTCTTGAACAGTTAAAATATTACACAGAAACAATATTCCAGCTTCAAACTGCACTTCATAAATACTGGTATAGTATCTAATTCAACTCCATCCTCTGGAACTGCCGCCTCAAACCAGTGTTTATTCTAGCATCTTACTTACCTGCCTTATTACCCCACTTATCAGACTGTTACCTCACTTACCTGCCTTATTACCCCACTTATCAGACTGTTACCTCACTTACCTGCCTTATTACCCCACTTATCAGACTGTTACCTCACTTACCTGCCTTATTACCCCACTTATCGGACTGTCACCTCACTCTTTCTCTGCCACTATACACCCTTTAACTGCTGCTGCACTCAGCACTTTAACTTTAGACCCACACTTTGCACAATGTAAGGTTTACAGGTAGGACTGTGTGTGTGTGTTTGAGTGAGTGATGGTAGGAAGGCATGTTTTATTTTATTTTTTTATATTTTATATTTATTTAATTTTATTCACTACATGTAAATGTCTGTCTGGTACTGTGCACTGTGAGCTCCTGTAACCAAAACCATATTCCTTGTTTGCGTAAGCATACCTGACCAATAAAGCTTGATTCTGATTTGACCGGGGACATCCAAACTTTTGCATACAAGTGTACCTACTCTGATCAGCCACAACATTCAAATCCTTTCCTTGTTTTTACACTGTCCATTTTATCAGCTCCACTTACTATATAGGAGCACTTTGTCTGTAATTGTAGAACTACACTAACACACCACCACCACCACATCAGTGCCACTGCAGTGCTGAGAATGACCCACCACCCAAATAATACCTGCTCTACCCTGGTCCTGTGGGGGTCAGGGTAACAGAGAAACAGATGGACTACAGTCTGTAACTGCAGAACAACAAAGTGCTCCTATATGGTCAGTGGAGCTGATAAAATGGACAATGAGTGTAGAAACAAGGATGCTTTTAACGGAGTTACAAACAGATCCATAAGTCATTCCTCAAACAGTACAATACCCGTACCTGACGGCAGCGTGAGCTCTAGTGTTTCATCATCAAACTCCACCGTCTTCCCTTCAGGCAGCTCTCCGTCCTTCATCTCAACGTCGTCTCCCTCTTTAGCATCCGGGTAGCTGCTCCTAATCGCAAACACAAACACAGAACTGTCTCAGAACAAGCTGCATTACTCTTACCACAAATAAATCCTGATTCTATCAGCATCTGAAATAAATCCTTCCTGTTCTACAAAACTAGAGTCTTATATCACAGAGCTCATTTAGGGTTCAGTAAAGGTAGCACCATGCTCTATCAAAGAGCATTAAGTTCACTGGTCACTAACTAATGATTCTAGCACTGTGATAGCCTAAGCAAGGAAAAACAAAAGAGAGATTCTCTGCCTCGGCATGGTCTCAAATGCCTCGCTCGGTATTCTTGAATCTCATGACGTATTATAGGAGAAAACCCAGGGTGTTAGCAAAGGCAGGCTGCACCAAGTACTACATTCAAAGGTGCCAACAATTGTGACACATACACTGATCAGCCATAACATTATGACCACCTCCTTGTTTCTACGCTCATTGTCCATTTTATCAGCTCCACTTACTATATAGGTGCACTTTGTAGTTCTACAGTTACAGACTGTAGTCCATCTGTTTCTCTGCATACTTTGTTAGCCCCCTTTACCCTGTTCTTCAGTGGTCAGGACCCCCATGGACCCTCACAGAGCAGGTACTATTTGGGTGGTGGATCATTCTCAGCACTGCAGTAACACTGACGTGGTGGTGGTGTGTTAGTGTGTGTTGTGCTGGTACGAGTGGATCAGACACAGCAGCTGCTGGAGTTTTTAAACACCTCAGTGCCACTGCTGGACTGAGAATAGTCCACCTACCAAAAATATCCAGCCAACAGCGTCCTGTGACCACTGATGAAGGATGACCAACACAAACTGTGCAGCAGCAGATGAGCTATCGTCTCTGACTTTACATCTACAAGGTGGACTGACAAGGTAGGAGTGTCTAATAGAGTGGACAGTGAGTGGACACAGTGTTTAAAAACTCCAGCAGCACTGCTGTGTCTGATCCACTCGTACCAGCGCAACACACAAACACACCACCACCACGTCAGTGTCACTGCAGTGCTGAGAATGATCCACCACCCAAATAGTACCTGCTCTGTGAGGGTCCATGGGGGTCCTGACCACTGAAGAACAGGGTAAAGGGGGCTAACAAAGTATGCAGAGAAACAGATGGACTACAGTCTGTAACTGTAGAACTACAAAGTGCACCTATATAGTAAGTGGAGCTGATAAAATGGACAATGAGCGTAGAAAACAAGGAGGTGGTCATAATGTTATGCCTGATCTGTGTATGGTATGGTGCAAAAGTTGTGGATGGTGAGAAGCAGAAAATGCAACCAACATCTAAGACTGAACTTAGAAAATCCCTGCAGAATGGAAGTTAAATTAAAAGGTAATTTGATATTTGTTTTTTTAAATCTTCTGTATATTTTTCCAGAAGAGTGCTTCCTGAGATGTACATAGTTCTGTATGTTTTGTTAAAATGATGTCTTAATAAGGATTTCTAGACTACACTTTCTTCAATTAAAGATTCCTCATATATTCAGTGCCAGAGCTGATTAATTACAAATTCCTTTTTTCTTATAAGCTTTTTTAAACCCATCTTTACCCAACAATTATAAAGTGGACTACAGTGTGAAGCAACTCATCTGGACCAAGTTAGTGTGTTAATTTGGGGTTATTGTGTCTCGCAAGAGCAAACATTCGGGTGCTAAACTCTTCTGGGCACCTGAAGTCGTAGAAATCGGCGAACTCCAGCGCTGCATCTCCGTCGGTGTAGAGTTTGCAGTGGCTCTTGTCGTTCATGTGCGCCTGCACCGCCTCGGTGGAGTAGAACGATTTGCCTTTTTCATTACACCATAAACACACTTTCCCAAAACCGACCTTCTCTCCTATAAAGAGGAAATGTAATGAATTAGGCAGGAATCCAGGAAGCCAAGTTATTCAAACATAGGTATCGGTGAACAACAGCCGGTGGGGAGGATTTGAGCATCACTCAAGTCTATTATCCATCAATATAATCTATTGTTTTCATTCAAAACCAACACATTTACATATATAATCCTGCTCAGCCTACAGCAGTTTAGCCCCAACCATTTATGCTATAAATTGGGAGTATTTTGGCCTGCTTTTTGACCAAGGCAGGATATGAAGCAGCCAAAAGAGAACTAATTTACATACATCAGTCTTTAAAGGCATAATGACCAAGTGGTCTAAGGCGCTGCGTTCTGGTCGCAGTCTCCCCTGCAGGCGTGGGTTCAAATCCCATTTCTGACACAATGACAACCAGCCTGTTTAATTCTAAGAGATAAGGAGAGGCTGTGAAAGGGTCATGTAAAAATAAATGAGTGTTTTTAGTACATAAACCCACAGAAATATCAGTGGATCTAATTTTAAAAAATTAAATACGTGAAAAATGTAGGACATTAATTTATTCCTTATTTTATTCAATAATAAGTACAGACCAATGATATATTGGCTGGCCGATAAAGCCGCCTGATGACGATAAAGCGATAGAGCTTGATGGCCATCGGTGAAAATATCAGCATTAACGCCCTGATAATTAGCAGCCTTTTTGGTTGCGTCACCGGTTTATGAACCTTAGACCTGAGAATAACATGTAACAAACTACCTTTTTAAAAGAAGAGAACTGATATGAATGAATGAATGAATGAAAGAAAGAAAGAAAATATGAGGCAATTAACAGAAACCAAAAGTGCATATAGTTCTCGTTAACTCCATCCTCAGGGCTAAAATATTTCTATTATTTCTGAGGTACTTATATTAATCAAATAAGTATTAAGTATTATTTATATGACTTATAATTTATTTACACTGTTAATCTAAACTTAATGGAATAAAAAAAATAAAATCTAAAATATTAACATTTAATTTTATCTTCTATTATTTTCAATTAGTGCAATTTTTAGACAGAAATTTTGTATATTGGCCAAATATTGGCCACACACTGGAAAATATTGTTTACTTTTACTTAATGTACTTTAATGTATGTTTAGGGAACAACATAAAAGCTATTTTTAGTTTACTTTAGTAACCTTTAGTACCATGTATCTGGAACAAAATTGGTTTTATACTACTGAAGCAGTTCTTTACAGACTTTTGAACAGTGATGTAAAGCTAGAACCTCCACACTCGTAGTCTTACCCAGATATCTGATGAGGCCCCTCAGGTCCACCAGGTACTCTATGTCAGGGACGAAGAAGCTGTGAGTTTTGGTCATGTGGGTCATGTTCTTGCTCAGCGAGCGGGAGTGGTGAGAGCAGAACAGACAGTCCGTTACAGGAACGGCCCCGGGAGAGGACGCCGACGCAGCCGGACCGTCCTCCTCCTCCATCTGCTCGTCTTCGTCGTCATCCTCCATCTCATCATAGTCATCATCATCGTCATCGTCATTGTCAACATCCTCCCACTCTTCTGAAACAGAGGCTGGATTTCAGTACCAACTTTAATATTGGTTTAACACATAAAACTCTATCTTTATTTGTACAGCATCTCATTTATAGTGTCATACTTTAACACTGTAACTAATAATATACATCTCTCTGTTGCTGTGGCTTTATTTAAAAAAATAAATAAATAAATAAATGAAAAATAAACAAACACCCCTGCAAACATCATCGCCCATAAAAGTATTACACAATGTAAATCCAACGTAAATGCAACTAATCGCGTAGGTAAATTTGTATTTAATTATGTGAGCATATTATTTAAACAGTATAGCAAAACTGGCCGTTCCATTAAGTGCACCTCCTTGTTTCTACGCTCATTGTCCATTTTATGAGCTCCACTGACCACATAGGAGCACTTTGTAGTTCCACAGTTACAGACTGTAGTCCATCTGTTTCTCTGCATACTTACCCTGTTCTTCAATGGTCAGGACCCCCACAGGACCACCACAGAGCAGGTACTATTTGGGTGGTGGATCATTCTCAGCACTGCAGTAACACTGATGTGGTGGTGGTGTGTTAGTGTGTGCTGTGCTGGTACGAGTGGATCAGACACAGCAGTGCTGCTGGAGTTTTTAAACACCTCAAGAGTCTCTGCTGGACTGAGAACCTAAAATATCCAGCCAGCAGCATCCTGTGGGCAGCATCCTGTGACCACTGATGAAGGACTACAGGATGACCAACACAAACTGTGACTTTACATCTATAAAGTGGATCAACAATGTAGGAAAGTCTACAGTGAGTGGACGCAGTGTTTAAAAACTCCAGTAGCACTGTTGTGTCTGATCCACTCGTACCAGCACGACACACACTAATACGCCACCACCATGTCAGTGCCACCGCAGTGCTGAGAATGATCACCTCTGTGGTGGTCCTGAAAGTATTACCATAATAGCAATGATAATAATAATAATAATAATAAAAAACCTACAACTGAAATGATTCTTATTCAATGTTTTACAAATTACACTGCACTAAACCCATTTAAAACAGGCCTCTTATATGCTCACTCTGTAATGAAATGTAGTTAGTTACAGACAATATCCACAATATGCTCCGAAAATGAAAACGAAATATCATACTGGCCAGCCTTAATGTCATTTAATACTAAATTTCAAATACTAAGTAGTCAGCCAACAGGTATGGTTCTTCCAGTATTGAGAGTGCTGGTTGGCTGTCTATAGTGCACTCCATATGCACGTTTATCAAATACATCCAAATACAGCACCTTCTCATTCCTGGTTCAAGCCACACCTACTTTCTGTCTGTAATTTTAAAGAAGTTATTGAAAAAAAATGAATCAGTGTTGAAATCAAGGTATCGGTTAGATGTTACTG
Source organism: Colossoma macropomum (assembly GCF_904425465.1). NCBI lineage: Eukaryota > Metazoa > Chordata > Actinopteri > Characiformes > Serrasalmidae > Colossoma > Colossoma macropomum. The sequence goes on from NW_023494805.1 coordinate 36,735,545, forward strand.
CTGCTTCATTTAAGGTGGAATGAAAAATTTCAGAAGCTGGCGAACAGGAAGCCAACATCAGACTTGAAGAGATAACCAGGCTCTACACACGATTCAAGCAGCCGGTAATTGCCGATTCTGACACTACTCAGTTATGGATTCTGCAGTTTGTTAAGCCATGTTAGAAAATCCCCTCTTGCACTCATTTGAGCCAAAAAATGAGACCCAAAAAACACATATAAACAAAAGATCAGATTGTAAATTCACTTGTAAAGCTCAGTTCATTTATTACTGAGACGCAGCCTTATAGTTTGTACTTTTTGTTTACTTTTGTATAGATATTACACTTTTGTTTAATATATTTTTTATGCCTTCTAAGAAAATGGCTTGTGCCAATTATCCATCACCAAGCACTGTTTTTTAGAGGCAATAGTGGAAACTAGCAGGGGAAAAATTGGGAAAATTACTGAAAAATAAATAAATGCAAAAATAAACGTTCAAGTTATCTTGGCATTTCTTTTCTTTATCAAAAATATCGTATTGTGATGCAAAAACAAAAAAAAGATGTAGCGGATCAAGAAATTTGTGTAAATGTTACAACTCTAGTATCAATATTTAACGTATAAGCAATACGTCGCCTTCGGCTCGTGCCTGAGACCAAATCACAGCCGTGATGTTAGTTGGCGATAACACACGACCTCGAGTGTTCTACTGCTTTTATACAACAGTTAAATAAATAAAGTAATAAATTAATAAACTGGGCCGTGAACGCGGCGTTTAATATGTTTTAATGTTCGCAGTTCCTTCACCAAATTATAGTTCCTTAACAAGCAGCTTGTAGCTACGTCAGAGTAACAGACTGCGCTCACTCGCTGCTCAGTCTGCTGTAAGCCTCGCCTTTTGAAGATCGGACTGAGCCATAAAGCTTGTCATATTTTACCAGATCAGTATTAATCTTGTTTTGTTCCAGCCAGTCTGTAAAGCATCTTACAGCCCATTTTGTTTGGTTAATGATATTCGGTTAATTTCTGGCTGATTCCAGGTTGTTCAGCTGTTCTTCTGTCACAGCTGCCGACTGAAAAGCTGCTCAGTGGTGATGACAGTTTGGGAATTTAGTGTCGTCTCATCTTCAGAGTCTGACCAAATCGGCTGTTGGTCAAATGTGATCTTAAACGTGTCCATTTTCTGTTTGTGGCCCAGTAAGAAGTTAAAACGTTCATATGGCTCGAGTGTCCCCTACAGCTGAGTGGAGTGGAGTGATACAGTGTTTGTGGAAAAACGGTGATGTTATGGTGAAATAACAGCACGGTTAGAATGATTCCCAACCAATCAGCTTGCGTGGCCGGAACTAACTGTCGTATAACTTATAATAAAGCCCAGCCCTAATCGTCACATTTATACCATGACCCAGCACTAGAAACACTAACCACACAGTCCCTAGTAAAGACCTGAAACATGTTTCAGAATCACTCTTTAGCACCCACCGTCCTCCTCCTCTCCCTCCTCTGCCGCGATCTTCTTGGCCTGCTGCTCGTACCACTGCAGCCGGGGCGCTTTGTCCGGCCGCTGCCTGTCGTGTCCCTCTGTGGGCGTGGCTTTGGAGGGGGTGTGTCTCTGCTGCTCCCTCAGCGCTTTCTGAAGAGCCTCGTTCTGAGCGTCCTTGTCGAGCTCCGTCCCCTTCTCCAGGTTCTTCTCGTTCATCCGCTGGACCGTCTCCTGAGCGGCGGCCAGGGCCTTCTTCTCGGCCTGCAGGTGTTTGTGTGACTGCAGGTGGTTGTTGTAGGCGTTGGCGCTGGAGAACTTCTTGTTGCAGGTGGAGCAGGCGCTGAGGCCGTGGCCGGTCTGGTTCTGCTGCTGCTCGGCCGCCGCTCGCTGAGCCAGGACGCGCTCCTGGAAGTTCTCGGCCGTGACCGGAGGCATGTCGGCCACTTTGCGCTTCAGGTTGTAGCGGTGCCAGTCCGTCTTGTAGTGCGCCCGCTGCACCTCGCCGTCCGTGAACTGCACACGGCAGCTGATGCAGGTGTAGGAGGACATGACTGTGAAGAGAGAGGACAGTGAACAGCTTTATTCTACAGTCTACACCTATAAACCTATAAAGCTTGATTCCTACATCTCCCAGAGTTCATCTTGACTGTTCATCTTAGCATCACTATGGTTGGTAAAGAGCTACGTTTTATATGTAAAGTTGATTATGATAAAATTGTGGCAAATCTGGGACATAAAATGTTTTTTGGGGACTATTTTGCTTTATAACACCCTGTATGCAGCTCTACACCACCGAAAAGCTTATTCAGGCAAAAATCTTATCTGAAAAATACTGCAAAACAATGTTTCATGCATCAAGCAGCATAACTGTTTTGTATAACAACTTTCTGTGAGGGAGGCATTTAAGTCTTCAGACGTCTGGTTCCTATCACCATCACTGTGAACAATTTGGACCCAGCAAGACTGGAAGATTTCACATCAAATCTCTCTGTAGGACATCTTAACGATTTAACAATGCAGAATAGATGCAATTTCCCTTTAATAGTCAGCTAAATTAACTAACCTGCCTGTTTCTCTCCGGATAAGTACAGGATTCAAGCATAAGTTTTCCAATTAAAAGTGAATCCCACCAATTATATTCTGTATAACTCAGTGGCTGAGATGTAACCAAAGTCATTCGGACTGGTTTGACTTGAAATGGTTCTTTACAGTGGGGTTGACAAGAACCAGGAGTCGGCATGTCTACAACACAAATACAGCCATTTTATTTACTACCCCAAACCAACAATGAACCTGTACGTATCTTCTGAGCTTTTTATGTAACGCTGATGATGGTAAAATATTGGAAAATCTGAACAGAAGAGTTTTCTTTGGACAATATTTTTCCTTACAATGACCTTCACCATGAATTGATTACATTAACTGATTAAAATACATGTTAGACCAAAACTTTAGCAAATTGATGTCTCAGGCATCAGGCAGTGTCTTCATAACTTCATAATTTCATGTAACAATTTTATATCATGTAGATTTTAGGGGCATTAAACTCTTCCGCCGTCTGGTTCCTATCACCACCACTGTGAACAGTTCTGACTCTGTAAGTTACTCTAGAACGGAGCATTTCACACCAAACCCCCCTGAATGACTTTGCTAATATGTTAACCATTTAATCATGCGGAAATTTGGAAAAATTGGTGGAGTTCCCCTTCAAAAGAATCCAATCAGCTCGGACCATGAACTTGCCTTTTTATTAGAATTCCCCGTTCCACCTTAAATGGCTGTGCAGGCGGCAGAATGTAACAGCTACACTACTTAAGGTGGAACGGAAAATTCGAAGAGAACTCGACTTCAACCAATGTTCTCCAGTTAAAAGAACCCAGTTAGGTTAGCTAGATCCCTCTGAAGGGACCATGACTAAGAGCACAGGGCTCCACTAACGTTAGCCAAGTCCCCTTCAGAAGACACGGCGATTATTTTTCAATAACGGGCGGCCACAAATCAATATATTGAGGCCACGAGTTAGCACATGGAGGCCACTAATTAGGAGAAACATACTTCGAGGCCTCAATATCGTAATTCGTGCCCACACCTTATTTAAAAATGTCACTTTCGAGGCTCCGTGAAGCTGTGTTAGCTAAGCTAACTAAGCTAGAGGGTCTATTTTAGAGAGAAAAACAAGAAAATATCACGAAGTTTTTCAGGAATTTCGTAGTAGTTTCAACACAAAACGTTCGTTTTAGGTTCAAGGTGGATAAACATCTTTTTATTCAGCGTCTAACCGGATATTTTAATGAATTAGTCGCTGTTTTTTTTATCGTTTTTCTGGTCGTAGTTTGGCTGCGCTGACAGGAGCTGCGTTAGCTTGCTGGCTAACAGCTCAGCCCGGTAACCGCTCATCTGAAACCGGGCGGGCTGTGAGTTTAAGGCCGCAGTGATGTGGGTTGTAGGTGTAGTTATTGATCTGTCCTCACCTGATTATCGGCTCTCCTCTCCCTGTAAAGATGTTCTTCTCCTCTCCAGCTGATCACACGAGGACCGCAGACCCGCTGAACCCGATGTAAAACAACACAAAACTAAGACCGAGTTGCCCTTAAAGCGCCTCTACCGGCCGAACGGACCAACAACACCCTCAGCTGCCACAAACAGTGCCCCCAAAGGGCATTTGGGCCCGTGTGCCACGCTGACAAACACCTGTTAACAAAATCAGTTTTAAACAGACCATTTAAAGTCTGGGATTTACTTCTTGGCAAAGTATTCTTTCCAAACATGGCTTTCAGTTCCAGATCATCAGTTTCTTCGCCAATTTACATCATTTACACTCTTAAAAGAGCTGCTTCTTCAAGTGTTAGAGACACTTTAGAAACAACAGTACTTCTATACAGAACCCTGAACACTCAACAACAATTTGCGATGCTAAAATGGTTCTTTGCCTGGTGAAACGGTTCTTCAGACTGACTGAGAATGTGTTGTATACGGTTCTATATTGCACCCAAAAAGGTTCTTCTATTGTTACAAGCTTGACATTTAAAACTCTTTTTTTGGTGCTATTTAGAACTATTTTTCCAATCTACAACAGATTCCCTGTCTATCTGAAGAACCGTTTCATCATGCGAAGAACAATTTAAGCTTGCCAATGTTTTTTTGAAAGTTCACGGTTCTACATAGAACCAGTCTTTACTATAGAACACTTGAAGAACCATCCTTTTTAAGAGTGTAGATGTAAATTTGCAAAGAAACTGCTCAAACAATGACCTGGAGCTCAACAGCCGCTTTCGGAAAAAAATACTTTGCCAAGAAGTAAACGACAGACTTGGAAAGTTCATGGTTCTATATAGAACCATACATATTTATCCATCTTTTTTAAGAGTGTACCCATACAGAAATCTGATAAATGGCCATATATAGACTCATATATAAAGAGTCAGACATCTTTTTAAATGTATATGTCATATGTGTATATAACACACACACAGACATTTTCTCTTGAATATAAAAATTATTTAAATGTGTCAGGGACAATATTTCAATTTACTTCATATTTTAGTGTTTTAATAACTTTCAGAGTTTAGTCATGTAGCTATTCAACTACCTTTCACTTCATTAGGAAGTATGTTGAAGAAACAAAGAAGGACAAAACTTTATATAACATGAAGCTATTAAATATGCATAATATATATATGCCGTCCTTCCATTAATGTTTTCTGTCATGTACTGTTATATACATGTGTTACACATATATGTCTGTATATATTGATATATGGCTGAAATGTATGTCCCATAATGAAAATTGCCAGTTTCAAATAAGTTGGCATGCATGTCACACATATGCCCATATGTGACTAATATAAGTTGCATATGAGGGAAATCCATAAATGCTAATAGATGTCATATATCTGAAATCTATATTGCCATATGCCATGTTAGATTTCCATATAGGGTAAAATGCCTTTGTACACTTCACTCTCAAACTGGGGTTTCAGAAGTTTTACCTCTACTTAGTCATTTGTTGCTACTATTTCATTATATTATTTCTACTTATGTACTATTTTGTACTTAGTCAATGTAGTCACTACATCTGCTTTGGCCGTATCTAAATAAAACAATACTTCAATACCTCAGAGCCACATTGCACCTGCTTTACAAGTCATCTGTAACGTCATTGAACAGGGCCGTTTTGATGAGCAGGTCAGCGGTTCTTCAGTGAAGACGAGCGCGTTTGCACGCACTTCATAATCCGCTCACTATTGGATTCCGGCAGTTAACTGATTATTCAAGTCATGATGTGAACATCTAACTCCAATTTCTTCGATCAGATTAAGGCCTAGAAATCTGATTAAGAAATCCAATGACGAGAGCTGGATTATAGCTCAGTAATTGGCATGTGTACCCTTACTCTGATTTCTTTCACTTTTCTCAGTCTGTCCGAAAACGGAGCACTCTCCCGGATGCTGAAACCGATGACATGCTTGATGGAATAAAGAATTTATATATTCATCTTCCAGATGATGTATGTTCATATTTTCCACTAAAGTGGGAGCATTACAATGAGTTTTCCGTGGCTTATTCTGTGAATTTATTGGCTGGTTGCAAAATAGAAATCCAATTACAGCCTGACTGATGTAGACCCGGAGGGTTCCCATTATCTGATTACCCAAGTGCATGTAAACGCATCCAATGAATTACCGACAAAATATGATTTTCTGCAGTTATGGGATTACTAAGTGCATGTAATCGCACTCACTGAGCGTCATGCTGGTGTTCTTTTGGACAAGATCGTCCAGCTGGAGAGTTGATCTCAATGTAACGGATGTTGTTTACTTCATTTGCATATACCCCAACATCTGCCAGATGTATAATCTTTCCAAGCGGTGTTCAAAGTATGTATGTCTGTAGTTAACAAGCTGAAGATACTGTTTATATACGCTATAATTAAGTGCAGTCTTTTCTCTCGTATACATATTTGAATTTAGAACGACTGTACAAAGGGAAATTGTGGCATGTGAACGAGGATGGAAAAATAATTTGCATAATATCTGCACTTCTTTAAATTATCTTCATATTGGATAAATGATAGTATCAGCCCATGGATACACTCAACCTTCAGATTTTCAGCAAAGGGGATCCAACTTTCCAGCACAAAACCTGTGAAGCCTTAGTTCTTTAAGGTCTTTCCCATTTCTCCAGTTCTGCACTCAGCCCTCAGACCACAACTACATCAGTGGTCACCAACCCTCCTCCTGGAGATCTTTGTTCCCGCGTAGTTCCAACCTGCATCTACATGCCAACCAATTAAGGACTTCTGAAGAAGTTCATTAGCTGGAGCAGATATGGCAGATTGTGGTTGGACCTAGGCTCCACTGGATGGTAGATTTCCAGGTCCAGGGTTGGTGACCACTGCATGACATGAACTGGCCTGCATGTACAAAATAACCATCAGATGTACTGTTATTTTGTAGACTGTCTAGGTAAACTGAGCTAACCCTAGCTCCTACGCCATGTCTTCATCACAAACTTGAGAACTCAGTAAACACCGTTTAAATGACCTTGTTGCTTTCACCGCATTTGTGATTAATTGCAGGTTGATTAATTGCAGCTTCACCAAATCAATCACCATGAAAACACTTCCTATGGAGGAGAAAAGGAGCTGCGATTCAGAATCTCAACTCCACAAGGACACATCCTCTCCACATGCGCCTGGGAGACTGATGTTCGTGATGTGCTGGACTCTCTGGGCAGCAGATGAAACCAGAAACCTTCAGCACATTAGAACTAAAAGTTCGGCCAACATGGGACCACAGTCTAACATCTTCGGCCAACACAGGGGTTTTATAGCATGTACAGCCAACATGGTTAGTGACACTACAGGGAATATAGTGGTTAAAACATTAGTATGAACAAAGCAAAAGATATTGAAACGATGTTTGTGTCAGTGTACATTGGCAGGCATGTAAGGCTTTTTAATAGATATTACAAAGACGCTTTGTTCAGTATTAGAAAATGCAGGCTAGAGAAAGCAAGCATGCAGTTCCAAAAAGATCCTTTAATAAATAAAAGGCAGGGAAAAAAAGCAAGAGTTCTTGGTAAAAGGGGTTACGTTATTTTATTAGTCTTAAATTTGTATCTACAACGAAGGGACACGAGCAAAAATAAGTGACGACTCCATGAAAAAAAAGAAAACAACCAAAAAAAAATACATTTATTATTGATGCAGTTTTCCCATCTTTTCAATAAACGACTTTTTTCAGTCTAAAGAAACTTTACAATATAAAGAAACATACAAAGGACTTCGTTAACTACACGAGACACGAAAAAAGTCCCTAAGACGAGGATCCAAACTAGCCTAACATGAAATACAAAGCAAAACCGAGGAGGCCACTGCTTCATACTCAATACTGCTTTTTTGTTGTTTTGTTTCTCGGAAAGAACGATGAAACGGCGCAGGAGAAAAATGATCTCACCCCCGACCCCTTTTACGCATCCTCACCTCCCTGCCATTCCTGCTAATGGTACATCATACAGCACGACGGTGGAACGGAAACGGCCGATGTGACAAGTTTTACACGGAGAACAAGGGCGAGGACAACGGCAACCTAGAAAAACAGCTTCTCCCGATGCTTCCTCCCTTTTTATTACTACTTTTTACAAGTTGTAGACACGCTTTTTCTTAATTTTCTTCCTTTTTTTATACATTTTTAGTTTAAATAGATTTAAAAAAAAAGAGAAATCCTTCATAGCAAAGTCTGTGGTCCCTTCACGTTTCGGAGACGCGCAAGTTTTCGCGAGAATGTGAAACGTGTTTGTGTAATGGGCTGTTTTTGTCGTTTTTGAAAACGTGACGTGGTTTCCCTGGAGACAGTGCCCAAAAAAAAACAAAAAACAAAAAAGGACACAAGGCTTTAAAAGGTAGACCAGCGTTCAATTAACATGAGTGACCAAAAAAAAAATGGACAAAGAGAAAAACAAACAAAAAAACCCAAAATAGCAAAAAGCCTCGCTATATCTCCTGCGGTTTCTGGCTCTGGCGAACAGTATGACGTAACTGTGGAGAAAACGAACAAAGCCCGTGATTGGTCAGTGCAAACGGACCAAAAACGAAGCCAAAACGAAACCGCAGAAAGTATTCAAGCTTGTAAGCTTGGTTTCGGCTTTGCGCAACCCTCGTGAGCCTCTTTCTGCTGAAAGTATACTAAGGCCTTAACGCTCACATCTTCTTTTCCTGTCTCCAGGGGAACCACGTAACGTCGTCTTTCCTAAAAGACGAACGCTGATCCTGAGCACTGAAGTCTGAAACACGTTTGCCAGAGTGTGTGAGGAGGGACCGTGTGTTTTTTCTGCTACAGAGCTGCCTCTCACCACCTGGTACCTTTTCACAAATCAAACTTTCATCTTTACATTATTATTATCTTTTAAATAAATGTGTCAGTACAAAAAGGGGTTCACCAAATGTTCCCTCCTTTTCCACTTGTCTTGTGTTGGTTGTACAGTGGGGGAATGGCCAGGGACTGAGAGTTTGCTGTCTGTTCAGCTATAAAGGTGAATTGTTTTTTTTTCCTTTACATCTTTTTTTTACCAGCGCTGTGTACATTGGTAGTGACGGAAATATCAAAACATGTCAATGATATCAAAATGCATTTTACAGTATTTACAACAGCCAAACAGAACAGAAACAGAAGAGACACGTTGTGTTTAGAGGGGGGGGGGCGACAGACTGAAAGCTGAAGAGGCTTTGGGAGTACGCTGAAGTGAAAGAGTGAAACGAGAGGCTCCTAGCATTGAGGGCCCCGTCCATCACTCATTACCTCTTACTGACCATTTCACACGCCTCTCCTCGGTGGTTTATTCGGCTGAGGATAGTTTCCTTAGCGCAAGACTGAATCCTAAAACACATTTTGCTTAAATGCAACACAAACAGGTGGGAAAAGAAAATAAAACAGGAGGAACTCTGCACCGACGCTGAGTGATGAGGAGACCGTACGTTGATGTGGGTTCACAGCCACAGTGTGTTGTGTCGAGGGCCTCGAGACACAAGAAGATTGAGAAAGTCAGTTTTCAACGAGAAGCACCCATCGTGGAGCCGGTCACGTCGATGGTTTTGAGACATGAATGTCTGTTAGAAACCTGGATGGAGGTTCAGGGTGGCAGTTCTAGGTAGTCTTCCAAAGCAGTGTGTTCCAACAGGGAAAATATAAAAGTCACAGTCAGATTAGTTTGGCTAGTAACAACACAGTAGCCGGGGAGTATTTACAAGCAGCGTTCGACCATGATTTCAACCACACAGTTTTGCAGAACGTCTGTACAACAGACTTGGGAACAGACACTGTGACAGTACCTTGCAGGAACATCAGCAAATGTACTGAAGATCTGCAGATTTTTAGGGGGATTCAAACAAAATGTGTTCCAGGAGCCGAAGCCGGGGCGAGGCGGAGGACCGGCGGCCTCCTCTGCTACGCGCTGCTGAGCCGAAAGAAGCCTCCGAAAGAAGTTCTTTCCATTCTATCGGAAAGAACAAAAACCACGTGACTGTGTCTCAGCGGGCGCCTGTTTCCCCGAGACGCCTTGTTTTTCGGAACATGCTGGAGGGCGGGGATGAAAAACAGGGCAGAGTATACAGAGGGTACAACGGTACAAATCAGTAGGAGGTATCTTAGACTGGCATATTTACATGTTTACAATATGTCCTGAAGCGTTGCATGTTGCAAGACATACGCACAACAATTCATTAAAAAAAAAAAAGGTAAAATAATAAATAAAATATGACGAGTTATAATAAGAATTATAACCACTATTTATAGTACCACAATAAAATGCCTTTCTTTAAGCGAACAGGTTTTCGGCTAAGGGGCAACAGCATTTTTCCACTCTGTTTAAAAAAACAAAAACAATTAAGCCAAAGAACGACAACCAAAAAAAACAAAAAAAAACCTGAAAATAGACTAGGAGTGAAAATTACGTCCCAGGCCAGGTTATGTTGAGTTACAGTGACCCTGGACTGCTGGATAGAGAACCTGATGACTGCAACAGCTTGGAGTGAAGTTACTGAAATGCTTTACACCCTGGAACGCTTTTCTCAAATGGGACACTGAAGCTATACTGGAATTTCAAAACACAATTAAAAAAAAAAACATACAAAGCTTTCAGCCCCAAAACAATAAAACAGACTAAAATCACAAAAATCATAGGACGTTTCCCGCCATGTATCGAGAATGTGCTTACTCTGTCGGTTTCGTGGTTATTGAGATACAATGTGCCCTTCTGAGGAAAAATACCCTAATCAATAATCATTGCAATATTAATACAAAAAAACAATAATTATTAATAATACAATACATACACAAAAATAATGAAAACTTTCATAGCCCATCACATCTTCATGAGTTCACTCTTGCATTTAAAAATGTACACATTGAAATGAAGGATGGGGGTGAAAAAAAAAAACAGGATCAGAAATCCTGATGTGAAAACTACTGCATTGATAAAGAAAGAACAAAACTCAAAATCGACAAGATAACAAGAGATGGAGTGAGTTTTAAAAGGAGTCGAGCAGCCTAAGTCGAGCGCTGCGGGCTCACGCGTTCCTGCCCATCAGTCCATCCTTTTACATATATATGTGTGTGTGTGTGTGTGTGTGTGTGTGTATATACACGGTCTTGAAGCCCCCCTTCAGTGTCCTGAGCCAGAGAGAAAGCCCGGCAGGCAGGGCGAGTCAGTCAGCAGGCTCTTCCTGTGGCTCGGGGGCTGCTTCCTGTTGCAGGCCATTTTGCACGCCCCGGAATGGGCCGCCTTGGCCTGAGTCCCAGGAGGCTGCGCAGGGGTCCCGGCCCAAAATCCCACGGGCAGGGGTGGGAGCCAGAGTGGAGAGGGTTCAAAAGGAACGAGGGTCGGAAGGGTACAAAACAAATACAAAATAAAATAAAACAAAAAAAAAATTCAAATAATAAAAAAAGAAGAAATCACACACTCATCGTCATGTTGGGTGAATACTGGAAAGAGAAGAAGGGAGGGGGGGCAGATAACTGAGATGAGATTATGAAGACACATACGAGATGGTTATACAAAATACAGCAAAACAAATGCGCTCGGTTTTGTGTAGACGAGGCAGTAAGCGTGAGACAAAGCAGCTTTGCTTTGAAACTCAAAGCTCAAAAGACGTCTCTGTCCCAGTAACTGCTGCTCCGTCACAAGACAAGCCGTTTCCAGCACCCACTCTAAAACTGTTTACCAAAATTTGAATTTCTTTTTCCCCACAATAGCAAATAAATTGTTTTGTAAAACGTTTGTCAGGCTACAAGTGATCAGGCCAGTGGGCGGGGCCTCCAGAGTGCCTGCTGGGCGGAGCTGTATGACTGGCAGGTGGAGGAGTGGCAGGGCTGGGATGGGGCGGGGCTTTACTCACACTTTCGCTTTGGAACGGGTTGAGGAAGTTTCCGCCCATCTCTCCGTCGTCCCGTGGTGTGCCCGGCGGGTTGTTCATACCTGCCATGTTGTTGGGCGAGTTCTGCAGAACAAGCACAGTTTCAAATGTCAACACAAGTTGCAACAGCCCAGTCTGACCTTCTGTGAAGTGCATTCTTCCTATATAATTTTGCCTCCAACAAAAGCAAATCGGAAGTACTGGACTCGTACTGTGTTGAAACACATGTTGACCAATTTTTTCCACTCCACAAAAAAACATCTTTTGGCCACAGAATACAAACTGTTCTTTCTCTACTGGCCATTGGTCCAGTGATTAAGATTTTGGTAACTGCTCCAAACTGGTACCAACAGGATTTCAGGGCATTCTCTCTTGCGCATTTGGTAAGACTTGCTGCTGAAACCAATTACAAACTCTTTCAGGTGAAGATAAAGTTACCAAGCACTAATACACGACCAGTAAAGGCTCCAGAGTATAAACAAGAATAGTTCGCTGATGATTCGATTGCTATTTTGAGAATTATGACCTTGTAAAAAGTTCACTAAGGTGACACAAGCTAGTTAGAAAGCTACTGGTAATGTTTTTAGCACTAGCACAGAAATTCACACTTTTAAGAGAAAAAAATAAAGCTTTGCTTGACACTACACTCGTCTGTAAGCACAGATAATTATGTGAGTGTGTGCCTGTAGTGTATCATGTCAGAACAATCCAGTATAGTTTATTTAACTAGCAAGCAAAGTAGAAAACCAGACAAATTAGACATGTTAGAGCTTTTATTACAGTGGAATAAAATGACCAAAAAGGCAATTAAATCATTTATCATGGTTAATATAACAGCCTCAGCATCTCTCAATCAGTCAACTCTGCAAATTGTTAGTGTGGCCATTATTGTGGCTAAAATTATTTAGATGCTGGATCTTGTAAATGTCTTGATTCATCAAAACATCCACGGAACGCTCCTTCTTTCAGCTCTGAAATGTGTACAGTACTATTTGGACAGGATTAGTTTTATATGGGGAGGTGGGATGATGTAATTTTACCACAGGATGTCTGTAATGTTTATGAAGAGTTCGCACAGGATAAGAAATCTCAGTAAAACCATGAGAGAGATGAGATGGATTCATCATGGCTACACGATTTACTCCAAAAAAGAGAAGAAAAGGCATCAACACATTTAATTTAGCCGTTATTCTGTTTACCGTAACATCTGTCTCACTGTCTTCAGTAAAAGCACTGTGTCACCAGCATTTTCATATGCTTGGAATTTCTCAGTCAACAGCCAACATCAACAGATAATTCTTATGTGTTTTAATGTTCTGTTTGCATTTGAGGACAATACATATCGGCTTGATTTTAGCCAAAGAGAACGCGAGTAAATGCTTCTTCAGGTGCCTCCATACTTAAGAAACTCCTTCTCCACAGGATATGATAGCGGTTTTACACTACATGCAGTGTATGCAGATTCACATGGGATTAATATAATCTAGGGTTATTTCTATGGCTCGTTTTATGGAGGGTAATAGGCACCAGAATCTTTGCAGTCCGTAAAAATAATTAAAATTACTTAGAAATGCTGATAAAATTTCCTCACAGAGCGATAATATATATTTTTTAAAAAAAGTCATTTGTTAGGAGGCTAATTTGTTATACACAGGGCTCTCTGCAACACTGGTATTGCAAAGGTCAATATCACAATCACAACATAATAAACAATATATTGCCCCCACATTTAATGTAATCATTCAGCAGGTCACCAACACTCCATACGCAAAAATATTAAGTTTCAGGACTGGAAAAAACTCTAATATTTACCTTTGGCAACCCATCCATGTCACCAGAACCTGTAAATGAAAGTGAAGTTTAGAAAAAAGCAACACATCACCAACAGGGGGAGCTTTAATACAACGAATGAATGTTATGTGATTCAGACGCTCTCTTCATGTTACACAGCTCACCTAATGATCCATTCATATGATGAGGCTCCATGGAGCCCATCCCTCCCATCGGGCCGTCAGGGCCTGGACCCATCGGGAACTGTCGACAGATAAGCTAGAGTTACATTCAGCCGAACAGCACCTCCTCCCATTCAAGCCAGTCATTCAAGCCATTTAACTACATGCAGATGAGAATACATTGGTTTCATTCATAAAGGCAGAGAGAATAAAAGCCTGTGAGGTAAAAAACATGACTAATATGAGACTAGTTTATATCACGTGTGGACATCATACTTAAAACAGAGGTTTACCAAAATATGACCATCAAACTGTCAGGGGATTCAGTACATTGTTGCCTCCAGAAATATGACAGATACCGCCCAACATTAAGGCTACAGCTTAGTCACCATGTTAAACATTGGCCAAAAATGTATACAATTTTCCCACTAAATGTAGTCGATCAGCCAAAACATGTTTACAGACTTAACTTGCTTCTTTGGACAAAAGTATGTTGCATAGATAAGAAGAGTGGCCACCTAGTTTCATTTTTTATACATACTACATTGGAAATTCAATATGATTTGAAGCAATTGATGATTGATGGATTGATGATTTCGGCATGAGATTTGCATGATGTTAACTGTGGTTAACTGGCTTTAAGTCTCCATTACTTGTAAGACTCAGATTCAGTGGAAAAACTAAAGAAGCAAACACTCCTTTGACAACTGACTAATTCTGGGGTGAGTTTGATTTTTCACTGATCAGTTTAAGAGCCGGAAACTCAGGAGGGCCTCCTCGACTGCACTTATTTCTCACGACTGATCAGTGAATCAAGACAATACTCACGCTGGGCCGGTTGCCTCCTGGACCGATGGGGTTCATCATTGTGTAGATATTTTCACTGGAGTTCGTGGAGTCTGCCGAGGAGAAAGAAAGCAGAGGGTCAGTTCTCACAGAGTGGGAAAGTCAGCCCTGAGCACAGTGAGGCTGCACTGTCATTACAATGAAGCAAATCGCTACGCTTGCCAACTTTTGGCTGCTTGGTGGGCGTGTTTCCAAAATGCAAGCAGGTTTAGCTGTCCAGAGTAAAAGTGGTGCATTATTTACCAATGTAATTCATCTTCTACTGAATATTCATACATTTTGTATACATTATTTTTTTTCCACCATTATAATTATCTCCTGCTTGATGCATCTTCAAGTACTGAATCTTCTCAAGTGTAGAATATGGGCGTGACGTACGACAAAAAATACTTGTGCCACATTTCAACAATCTGACTGGTTGCAGCCTGGCAAACTTCGCTTCTCATTTCCATCAAGTTCAGAAATTCTCATCAGCGAGACTCTCATCTTCACTGAAAAAGAGTGGGAGCCTAAATGAAACATGCTTCGCTCCACTGCAATGAAATGCATAACACGTTATATGGATCTAACCCCGAGGACGAGGGTCTCCCCTTTGCTCATTTACACACTTTAACTGCATGCCAGATCGATATGGAGCTCAGGCGAGTTTTCTCAGAAGCTGCCGTGCTCCTCCTGAATGTTTCACGAGTCTCTGGGAGCGAGAGACAGAGTGTCCGAGCCCAGGTTGAGGCGAGGGTGGCTGTGTTAGGATTACGTCACTGTGAATGTGGGGGAAGGGAGGGAATGTAGCACTGCATGTTTTTTTTCCTCTCCTGCTGCTGAAGTGCTGCTGCTGTCCACACAGCCACACTAAGATAATGCAGCAACCTTGTGCTGACATTGGCTGGTGGTACTGAGGGGGAGGGGTTAGGGACGGTGAACGGGAGGCTTTGAGCATCGTTCTGAGGGAAATATGAACAGTTCCCGTCTATGAGGTGGTTACAAGAGGAAGGCAGTGAGATCGTATTAATCCTTCCTTCTGTGTTTGTGTGTATTTGTGTTTGTAAATTGGCAGAACAAAAATATGCTGACATTGTAGGAAAACCAGAAAAACGGGTTTAACCTGCAGGACCAAAAAAATGGTCTTCACTTCGTAAAGTTCTGTCACTTTTTTTAAAAAAACGTAAGAGTTATTGTTACTGAGGTTAAGATTAGTTTAGCGTTAAACTTAGAAAGTCTAATTATATTCAAGTAAATATAGATACTTAAACATATACAGTATAATACATACAGAACACAATTATTATGCATAGATACTTGGCATATCGGCCAACACTGATCTGTTATTTTTTCTTAAAAAACTATTAAGCTTTAAAATGGAAAATGAATTATTTTTAATTGAAGCACTTCACTTATGATGATCATCTAAAAGTAGTCTATCATACTCAATCTAGCCAAACGCTCTACTACCCCACGAAAAGAAATCCACAGCTAACAACTGCTAACAATGCGAGCATGTGCTATTTCAGGACAGATTTGTTACAGGGCTGTATCGGCTTAATTCTTCTTTTCTTCCAGTCCAGCGTTTTCTACTGATATAAGCACAACACTGATACCTGTAATTGGACCGGTGCCACTGCAAATATTTACATATATAGTACATAGGGGGCATTTTTTTTTACATATACATACTTACAGAAAAAGCTATGGGACATTTTCTATTTTTACATTACATTTTTTCCAAATATGTTCAACTCAGCAAATAAATCAAAATTGTGCACTAGAATTTGGACATAAATACCATATTTAGGTTGGCTACTTGTAGAGAATGTGTTAACTTATTTTAGAAAATAAGTTCAAACTTTTGCATATTACTGTCCATTTCAACCTATATAAAATAAATATAGGTGGGGCTGCGTTTAAAATAGCGCTACAGCAAAATATCATGAAATTCACAAACACAAATACATACTGATTTAAATTCTTTTCAATTAATTACTATGATTATTATTAATAATACCATTTGTTATGTTTTTTACTATTTTTTACAAATTGGAAGTCGCTCTTATCCAGAGCGACTTCCAATTTGATCATTTTACAGAGGTAGGCGAAGGCAGTGTTAGGAGTCTTGCCCAAGGATCCAGCATGTGGTAAACATATCGTCACTGTCTAAGATACTGGTCGCTGGTAACTTTACAGGAGAAGTCAAAAACATTCTTTAATTGTGATGTAAGTTAAGGTGACAAGATTGTATTCCAAGCCATTTTGAAGCACATTTATCGGTCCATTCATCATGAAATTGTCACACAGTGTAAAGGGCAGCTTTTGTACTCAAACGAAGTAGAAAAATAAAAACAGAAAAAAATGTATATGTTTGTTTTTTTGGACAGCAACGATTTGCCCTCAGCGTTCTTCCCTTTGTTTACTATTAACTTGCGCTTCAATCTGGTGCGTTAGTGAGTTACTAGTGTGCAGCCTGCTGTGATTAGCGATTAGCAATTAGCTAATTTGTTTACACGTTAGTATTTTATTTACATGTTTGTAGTGCTGCTTCTCGATGAAGCTCTGTTGTTGTTCAGTGATGATTTTTACAGTCTCACACATGTCCTGAAATACATATTACTGCTGTGCTGCTGTCTTTGCTATTAAAACTGCAGAAAGTTCAGTCCTCTGCCTCTCTGTGCTCTAACCAGCACCTCAGAGTGAACCACACCTATAATATAGTTCTCAGAGCTCCCTCAGCATCGTTTATGTATATTAAAAATTAAACAGTTAAGGTAAACATTCATTTAAAAATGTCACCTTATTTACTCTTTATCAATGTAGGTTTTTCTGCTAAACACTGACCAAATATGTCTGTATTGTGATGCTTTTATAATGATGAGTTACACATTGTGAGACTGTCCTACACAGGGAGCCTATGCAAAACTCCTCGTCCTGACATTGTATAATATTGTACAAAAACAAATGTGTTTGTGGATTTCACACACCTCCTGGACTAGGCATGATGGGGGTACCTGGAGGCCCACCTCCTCCTGGAGGACCCTGAGGAAGACACACACAAACACACACACACTCAAATTCCCTTTTTCCATTTTTAGGAACAACATAAACACTCTCCCCGGCCCGAGAAAAGCCGGAGGAGTAATTTTAAACAAAGCTGCCGAAGACACAGGGGAGCTATTATGGCAGTATGACTAATGCCCACATTTTCTGCATGTGCAACCAGCGTCGCCTGCAGCAAAAACAAAAGAATGCTCAAGCAAAAATCAATACGTTTAGAAACTTTAATATGTGCTTAGGCATTCTTTTTGTTCCCGCGTTTTAAAGTTTCTCCCTGGGGGTGAAGCAGGGGAGAGATAACAGACTGAGCTGGCGCTGAGTTGACGAGCCGACAGGGTGGTTATGGCCCTGTTACTTACCACGTAGTTGCCCGGAGATGAAGAGGAGTATGCTATCTGTGAGTGAAGAGAGCAAGAAAGAGCACAGATGAGTTTTTTTTTCCCCTCAATTCTAACCATGGTCACTATATTCTGTTCGTTTAATTAGTCCCAAGTTCAGACTTACAGAGTTAGTGTTGGGATTCGGCCAAGGACCTCGCCCTCCTGGACCCCTGAGAGAAAGAATAAACAAACAGACCAGGGTTGTCAAGACTGCTCCATTAAAAAGAAAAAAAAAATAAGTAAAATTACCTTAGTGAATTGATAATAATTATGTGGCAATTTGCATGACGATAATGTCTTTTAAATTTCCCTACTGGTCTCTGTTACAGTAAGAAATAAAGCACGATGGACATGTTCGTTTAAATGTACTGGCAACTAAAAAAGTTCTGTTTTTTTTTGTAATTCTGTCTTTTAAGTTAATTTTTTCTTTAAACGCCTGGTTAAATGCATGGTTATTGTTCAGTTAAGTCTAACTGTATTATGGACCTTTTTTAAAAACTCATCATTACTAGATTAATCACAATAATCAATCTATAAAACAGACAATCTATTTTATGGAGAGAAATGTGTACGAGAAATGTCGGCCAAACATTTCTGACAAAAACTCAAGCAATAACGATGATGATGATGATGATGATGATGATGATTTGTGGTGGCTACTCACATGTTCATTCCTGGCATGCCAGGCCCACCGAGAGAGTTAGGAGGTGGCCTCATCCCACCATAGTTCTGCAAAGGGGGAAAATACTGTTTATAGCCACACATAACCCAGCACTACAACTGTGTTACAAATCAACTCTTGGAAGTCACTGTTATCACGATTGGTAACCAAAGCATTGTGGAATTTCATATTAATTATTTCTCACTGTCAGCTTATTGAAACAAGCAGAGAAATTCTGTTGAAAGTGCAGATTCTAAACTTCTAATCCATACCAGATTTGTGTTTGTAAGTAGAAGAGATGTTTTATTATGATTTGAACTTGAAGGAAAGGCTTTGGTGTGTGCACAGTTAGGCTTTATAGAGAGGAAAACCACCCTTAACATTTGTGCTATGAAAAACATCAGAAGCGCTGAGTCAATGTTGATGTTACACAATGCAAATCTAAGCTAAATGCAGAGCTGGGATGACAAGCGAATTCGAGAAATCGATAAATCGGAACATTTATTGATAAGTACTGATATTTTTAATATTTAAAACCATGAGCGTACTACACTCACACTACACTTTCTTCACACTCAGAAGAAAAAAGTCAACGTTTGGCAGCTCCTATAGTTTATTCTGTTTGCTAATTTTGGTGTTAGGAGCTCTGAGCTGAATCAGAGCCTGTAGAGCCTTAATCAGCTTTGCAATGCTGCTATGAAAATCACTACAGAGCTTTTTTTTTTATTATTTATGTCTTTTTTACCAGAATAGGCAAACTCCCAGTGTCTGTGTCTCTTCAGTTACATAAGTAAAAAAATGCTAACTTTCACTTGCATTCGAACTGCTTATTAAGAAAAGTCTGATGTGCTTTTTGATTTCAGCATCTGCTGATTTCATCTGTAAAAAACTGACATGGTGTTGAAAATCCCTGCGACGACTACAGATTACACTAAAACTTTTAATGAAAAATACTATTTCTGCTCACATACTCCCTGTGTGGCAAGTCTTACAATGCACAAGCTCTATGTTGTGTAACTGTAGTAAACCAGAACTGGAGCAAACACACATTCAAAACGGAAAGAAAATTTACGATAAACTCCACTTATCGATTTCACCGATGATTAGGGCTAAAACGATAAGTGGTCTCAGCCTTATGTAACTGTAATCCCTTCTCAAACTCACTATATATTAAAATATGTAATTACATAACTACATTTGAACAGCAATGAAACTAAATAGCGACTGTAAACAGTCATTAGACTCTCAACTTGAAAAAAATTAAAGTGGTTTTCAGTTAGTATGAACTTCTTGACGTCAAGCCTCCACTCATTATTGGGAACACCGGCTCTTTTGGGAAAGAACTCGTTAAACCCTGTTGCCAGGGGCTGAGTGTAGACGGGCATCAGACTAATTCGGACCACAGCCCACCTTGGGCCGAGAGCTTAGTGGGCCTTGGAGGGTGTGGGGGTGGGGGGGTTGACGGTGTCCTGACTCTCTCTCTTTGTCTCTCACACACATACATACAAACACACCCTCACCAGCAGCTTTGTTCTGCTCTCAAACCAATTTGTCTAACAGATGCCACACCAGCTGCTGATTTGTAAGCTGCCATGGTTGCCAAACACAAGAAGGAAAGTGTGCGTGTGTGTGTGTGTGTGTGTGTGTTTGTTTGCGTGGGTGGGTGGGATTAAGTAAGAGTAGTGTTTCTGAACAGGGGACAAGAAGCAGGAGGTCGTCAGTCTTGTTCCAGCAAAAACTTTTCTATACATTATACCCTGTAGAATGGACTGTTTAAACTGATCGTACGTGTCTGTTTGTTCATACATTTTCAGAAAAGCGGGACTCTGTTACAATGTCAGGTTAAAAAAACTCCATGTTTTATTTTTTAAGAGCAAGAACTAAATTATTATCTATTGCTCCTTTCATTTTATTGTACTATTCAAAAGGCAGAGTACTCTTTATTTATTCAACTTCCTGTCAAAACAGCTACTGAAAGCTATTCATTTGTTCAACGTCAGTTAAAAGCATAACAAAATAATACACAGAAACCTGAACAACAAAATCTAACATCAAACTCGATTCTATTTTTCCACACTTTCAAAGTTCAGTCTTAGAAGTTTGTTGTATTTTCTGCTTCTCTTGTTTTTTTAATCTATTTTCTTTCTCATTAAGGGCTTCTGGCTAGTTACACCTCCTTTCAGACCCATAGTGTTGAGTCTTCTTACAGGGGAAGGATGGACAGAAACACCTGTGGATTTTTTTCAGATCTGAAGCAAGAGTGAAGACTGATTATCGCCTCTCTCTCTAAGATGAAAGCTTTAAGCATCTTCTTGCAGGTGGTTGTTAGGAGTCTCATTTTTCTGTATCTTTTAATCAATTTTTTGAACTCCAATTTGAAGACTCCTGTTTTTTCACCTTCATTATGGAAATAGATTATAGTATTTAGAAGTATTATAGTATTATATAGTATTTACAGTGTTATAGGATATAAAAAGTATTTTTTCCCATTTATATCTCACCTCTGATGACTTTATGTGCGAAAGTAGACAGTTCGCAAATCACTACAGATAAGGGCGATGCGACTTTTTGTTTAACCAGAGTGGCTGACTCATTAAGAGGGGGTTATTTTCACACCTGTGGGCCAACGCCACCCAGTGGATTATCTTATATCTAACCTTTGAAGAAATATCTCCTAAAAATGACTGACCTGTGCTGAATGGGCGTTTTGACTGGAGATTAAATGAATAAATGGTGGTCCCTGACTTTAGCACAGATCTGTACACATAAAAACCATCTGGAACATATTATAGGTAGACACGTACAAAATATATATCAGACACATGGCGTGACACTGTATACAACTAAAACTGTGTGTGTGTCTTTGTGTGTGTGCATGTGTGTGTGTGTGTGTGTGTGTGTGTGTGTGTGTGTGTGTGTGTGTGCGCGCATCATTAAGAGGAGGCTATTTTCACACCTGTGGGCCCATGCCACCCATCCCTCGAGGCGGATTCATTCTCATTGGGCCGCCCATGTTGGGATGTCCTAAAAAAGGAAACAGAAAGAAACTGACCAAACAGTCTTATTTGCAAAACTGCTGCAGCGAACTGAATCTAACCAAACTCTCCCGACTGTTCGCTGGTGTGAGGCTCTGCGTCAAGGGTTCTGGCTATTCTTTGTTCATGCAGACTGATACCTTGTGGTCTAGTGGGATCCAGACTGTTTGGCAAGAGTGGCTGTGACCCTGGAACTCCAACAGGAGGCTGAGGGAAGGAGAAAAGAAGCTTTTACTTATTGACGTCCAAACCTACCCAGATATGAGGAAAAGCACAATACACAGCAAGCAAAATTGACTCAGTTGGAAAGACAACTCGTCTGATTCGTTTGAAGGACGACTTGCACCCATAAGTACCGACAGATGCTCTGTAGAGTTAATATGACAGCAGTTTTATAGACCGTAAAACAGACTACTGCTGTCTCTATCGAAAACCGATTAATCTGACAATTAATCACTCATAGTTTTAAAAAAGGCAAAACAATAAAAATGGAAAGAACAATAATAAATAGGGATGGACAATGATATTAGAATTATATCAGTGCATGTAGATATTCCCAAAAAAAAAGTTTATTTGTACACACACACACACCATTTTAGATTTGACTGGTATTTCCAACCAATATTTAATATTTGCACACACATTTACTGTACTCCAGAAGAGCAGGACATTTAGGCGATGCTGAGCTACTGTGCAAAAATCTTTACTTATTTTTCTGCATTTGTAACCCTCTACAAATAGACCTCATATTTCTCTGTAAGGCTAATCCAGGTGGATCTACTTCCAATTTCTACATTTTATAAATGTTTACACATCAGAATTGGTTGACGTATAGAACACTCGTCACTGGTCCAGTATTCCAGTGCATCTCTAACGATAAACCATGCAGAGCCTTTAACAGAAGACAGTAACTAAGATGCCTTAAAAAGACACATAAGCCTTAAAAAATACATGAAACACTGTATTATGTAGCAATGCAGAAAATGAGTGTATCCAATAGGTTCTGATTAACCTTGTAAGAGAGAGCAGTAGGAGTATTTAAAATAATGCTGTACTTTAATTTATCCATTAAATGAAGTTCATGAAATGACTACAATGTTCTCTTCCTCTTTCAGCAGTCCATGGTTGCCGACAGCCTACTACAAATACATCACAGATAAACTGTTTTTTTCAATTATTATTAATAATAAATGTAATTATCTATTGAGCAGTTGTGCATTTATCATTTTGTGTGTTGCTGTCATTTTACTGCTTTAATTATCAGAAACTGACAACTAATCACAGCTCAATCACAGAGATGGTCTTTTAATAGACTTCTATTTTTCTCAAAGTAATCGAGTGTAATCAAGTAATTGAAACGGCTCTGACAAAGATATAATTAGACATTACAAGGTTTTATGGAACCGGGGTCTGTACCTGGTTTGGCATACGGAGGGACGGCCGGGGTCCACCTGGGTACCGCGGAGACATGAACGGCTGGGGAGAAGGACGGAGAAGAACAACAGTTTTTTCTTCATTATTATCACTGTGTTACTCTGTCGATAGTGTAAGAGAGTAAAATAAGTAAAATAAAAGGTTGTAAAGAGCAGCTCATTAAGGGCTACATGGATGGCAGCAGCAAAGCCCAGCTGGAGCAGGTGGAATGCAGCAGGCAGATGCACAGAGCGGGGCGAAAATGGGGATGGCACCAAAAATGGACATTTAACATAAAACATCCAGCCTTTCTGCTCAGCAAAACATACACTCTCAAGTGCTGCTCAGAGTAGAATTCTCTCACGCACGCACACATAGTTGAATTCTTTATTAAGCTGCATAATTTAAAACTCAATTTCAAATACATCAGTTGTTCAGTCACACCTACATCATTGAGTACATCAGCAAGAGTTGCACATCCATTTAGATGATTTTGGGGACAAATAATGTGGCAACTTCTCATTCACCTGTCTTGCTCCACCCACAACTGTTGCTACGTTGGACCACCTTTATAGAACGGTGGCCAAAATCCAATTCAACCCAAAGACAAACTGACCAGTCTTGGTTTAGAGTCACTAAATAACGTCACCTGTCACAAGCATACAAAATAACTATGACTGAAATAACTAACGCACCCTAATTAAAGGTATTTAGGTACAACAAAAACTGAGTTGTGCACTTCAGCGTCTCATTAGGTTGAATGAGATATCTGCCAGTGTTCTGTGAAGGTTGTCCAACAACTGGACAAGAGCAAGTGTTGGTCACAGACAGGACATCAAACATTATTTGGTGTAATTTTTTTGCTTTCATGTTTGTAAAACCAAGAATACACACCTGTAAACATAGCGATCTAGTAACCACACAGGTACATGACCTAGGCTTTTGAACATAAATTAAAAGAAGAAACCTCATAGGGTGCATATTCTCTTCCTCGTGTACGCACACACAGAACCACACTCTTCACGAGGAGAGTCTGACATCATGAGATCAACCACCAAATGCACTTTCGTGCGAATTTCATCCGAACAGATAAAAGTCATCCTGAGGAGAAAAGCAGGCCTCGTGTGGTCAAGCCCGCACTCAGACAGCCACGGGGAAACGCAGAATAGCTGACCGCAACAAAGCCGCACGAGCGTCCAGACATGCGAAACCGGTGGACAGACTCTGCCGAGACGGAACTGGAGCCACTTGCGGTCCGGGATTTTGGCTAAGAGCTCAGCCGGGCTCTGCCAGCTCGAGGATCTCAGGAAAAACATGTTGACACAGTGCGGAGAGAAGAGAAGCCACACAGGCTGGAGAGTGTGGGTGTGTGAGTGGATGGGTTTGGCTTTCACAGCTAAGTGGAGTGCTGTTACCACTGAAAAGAGCTGGGCAGGGCAAAGGGAGGATAGCGTAATGGTAGTACTCTCTGATATCCTCTGTGTGAGTGACCGTATGACAGAACTTTTCATGTAATGTTGATTCGTGTGTTGATCTATATGTGCATATATATATATAGGCTACGCTACCTAAAGGTTTTTTACACATCTATGCAGCCAGTATAGGTTTTGCTAAATACTGCAGCACTAACTTTAACCAAGATACAGTAAATTCAATTTTTGGTATGATAGACCACTGAAGTCATGCATGATTCTGTAGTCTGTGTTGTGTCTTTATTAAGAAGTCAGAATTTCTTAATGAAATAAAGAAACCAAACATTTTCAAAAATCACTGGTAAACAAAAATACTGTCCTGTGTACAATTTTCCTTCCGAGTGTCACTGGATCCTCTGAATTATAGGTCCTTTAGCAGCCAAAATACAAACCTTGCTACATCCATGCTACAAGCAGGCTAACACTCCTGTGCAACGAATTGAAGTTGCATAAAAGAAAGTCTAAACTTCTACACTTTCATATAACACCAGCTACTTCTAATGAACTACTGCCAAAGCAAATTAACTACCACACTGGACAAAGCTTGCTTGTTTGTGTGGGCTATTTTGGCACGGTTGCCAGTCTCGTGATGTCAATACATCGTGTAGTAGTGTTAGCTTGCATGTAGAAATCATATTTTGAACCAGCGACATTCTCAGGAAAATGTACACCAGGACAAACGGGATCAGTTTTGGAGCATTTCTGATTAGCACAGGGTGTGAAAGTAAGCGTTCATTTTTTCCACAAAGAAAAAAAAACTCAGACCCGGAGTTCTTTATATGGGTTTAACACCGACTACAGAACAACTGCACAACTTCAGAGGTCTGAAATAGCTGAGATACAGAGTCACTGCTAAGCTTTCACAATACTCCTGTGTGCAAATGCTTCGTAACATAGAATAGTCCAGTAATTTTAACACATGCTCACTTAACTTATGTAAAAGATTGATTCTTTTCTGGATGCTATGGAATAAAATGATCAAGGCTACCCTGTCAGTAACGATTCAACTTAGAAATTAACATCGTTTTACTGCAATTACAGAAAAAGATTTTGGCATGCGAACGTCATCGTGCTAATTGGCAGGCAGATCATTGGTCGCTAAGATCAGCAAGCAACTCCAGTGTAATACTAAAACAGTATGAACTGTAAAGCTGTCTTATTCTGGTTCATTGAGAAAGGTATAAAATGATGTGAATCTTGTCTGACTGTTCCTTTAGAGACTGAGTGTGTGTGTGTGTGTGTGTGTGTGAGTGTGAGTGAGTGTGTGTGTGTGTGTGTGTGTGTGTGTGTGTGTGTGTGTGTGTGTGTGTGTTCTACAGCATCAGGCTGTGCAATATTAATGTGCTACTGATGGTGGGTGGGAGTGAAGGAGCGTCTCCAGCAGTGGGGAGGACCCTGAATTATTCATCTGCTCCAGAGCCAACGACTCTAGGTATGGAGACACTGGGTGTGGGGTGGACAGAGAGACATAGCAGAGGAGAGAGAGAGAGAGGGAGAGGGAGAGAGAGAGGGAGAGAGTAGGTTTGGGCATCTACACAAAGCTTCCTCATCTTACTCGAAGGCCTGGGCAGCAGATGAAACAAGGCAGTGATGTTTCAATTATTAAATGGTTGGTTTGATTTCAGGTTTGTGTACGAGTGTGCACACATTTCAGTGGCCAATTCATTAGAAGCCCCTATCTTGTAGCTCCACCCGTTGATGCTCATGCACACATTGTGTTCGCTTGCGTTGGTTATCTTCTAGCTCTCCATCACTGGTCAGTTTCTGACCAAAGAGCCACTGTTGGCTGAATATTTCTGGGTAATGGTCCACTCTCAACCTAGCCGTGACACAAAAGTGCAGCAACTAAACTGTGTCTGGCATACAACTGCGACCCAACTCCAACAGGACCTGAAAAAACATCAGGTTTCGGGCCGGGTTCGGGTCGATTTTATACATACAACAACAACGGCCTCGGATCTGGCTTGGCTTTGTTTTCTAATGAGTTTTTTTTAACGTAGTAGGTTAGTTTTCATTGGAAAGAATATGCCTGTGTAAATTTTGTGCACTCTCACATGTTTTCTGTGAAAACATGAGTGATGAGAAGGATGTGCTAGGTTGGTAGGGGTCTTTCCCCTAGCTTGTCAATCATTAATCAAGTTTAATATACCGACAATAAAGCCTGATAGTATATTACATATGTGTAAAATACCAGTTTATTCCAGCATGACATTTTCTACTGATCAACTCAAGCGACTAGTAACAAAGCAAAGCACTCTAAAACCATATCTGCCATAATTCATCCATTAGCGCATGCGAGTGGGCTCGAGTTGGGTTCGGGTCGGGTTCAGGTTACAAATTAGGCGTCGGAGTTGGGTCGGGTCTCAAAGTCATCCACACGAGTCGTGTTGGGGCTTGAATTTCAAGGCCATGCAGACCTCTAACATGTGCCAGCACCAAACACACCACCATGTCAGTGCCAGTGCTGTGCTGAGAACGATCCACCACCCAAATAACAGCTGACCAACAGCCGTCCTGTGGTCAGAAACTGATCAATGATGAATGATGCAGATAGCAGCTACAGTCAGTAACTGTAAGCCTATAACATAGTGTTTCTGATCAAATCGTCAATAGTGCAGATGCACTGTTGGTGTTTCTAATGATCTGACAACACAGTGTGCGCATGTGTGTGCATTTTAGGGAAAGGGGGAGGTTCTACACCCGCAGGATTCCAACATCAGCCATAACTAACCATCTAAAGCGCTGCTTCATTCTCTGAATGTGCCTCAGGTCTGTTTCCTGAGCGCCGTCGTTAATCTTAGGGCTCGGCTACTCGCTAATGTGAATGCTACTCCGAAAGGGACAGTTCATTAGAGAGAGAGAGAGAGTGTGTGAGTGTGTCTTACCTGGCCATGGGGTCCCATCATGGGGTTGCTGGGGTTGTGTGGGGGAGGCTGTGCGTGGGGAGACGGCTGCGAGCCGGGAGGGCCCTTTAAGAGAGAAGAGGGAGATGAGACACGAAACGAGGGCGCTGCTGCTGGGGCCTGCTGCTGCTCCAACGACACTCACGCACACACACGCTGCTCTGGAGAAACACCACTACAGGGGTCCGGCCTGCTGTGTGCAACCTACGTCATTTATGTTCTTCTGTTATAAAGGAACATGCTGCTGTTGAAGATGTGAGCGTTTCCCAAAAGCTCCTATGACAGACTGAATCAAGCACGACCATCTCTCTAGAAATCGCACAAAAATTGTGAACTGACTTAACTGCCTTATCCATGCTCCACCCAAAAGGTGTTCTTTTAGAGCAACTGCAAGCTGGTAAGAATGACATTCAACCTAATAAGAACTATGTTTTAGGCAATATATGGAAGTTTTGAGTGCGTCACTAATTTCCATGGAGATATATATATGGATTTATTTATTTATATATGAAATATATAAATAAATTTATCATTTGATAAAGGCATTTAACAACTTTCCCTGTTGAGCCAGGTTTAGATACTCAAGCTATGAATGAAAAAGAAGTACATGTTAATAAAGCAAAGGATTTATGACACTAAAAAGTAGAGCTACTAGAGCTTATCAGAGTAATTACTGAATTATATTGCTGATATCCACATAGTATGACTCGCTTCCGCGGCTAAAAAGCAACACTCTTCACGAGATTGATGCCACAAATATCACAAAATGAAGAAGAGTTCACCAGAGGGGTTCACCTTCATGCCAGTCCCTGATTGGTCAGAAGCTCGTCCTGATTGGTCCAAGAGCCATTTATGATTCTGCCTTATGAAACAGGCCTCTATATTTTATGTTTAGCCAGCTAACTTTAAGCTTAGTTTAATCTAACCCTACAATCTAACCCTACACAGGTGTGGGTACTGCACATTATTAATCAACTCTGAGATCAATCAGGGTGAGCTTCGGACCATTCAGCGACAACCCTTCTGACAGAGGTGGACTCCTCCAGTCCTTTTTGGGTCACAGTTTGTTCTTTGTGAAATCTGTGGCTTTGTTCAAATGAGAAATATCACTTTTCAGTTAAGAAAACAAATCACACCACTTAGATACTGAGAATATAAAGCAATTGTTACTCCAATAAGCACAAAAACAGTGGCAACTGCTGCTTTTTAACACTGTAAATCCTTTACTTTGTACATATTTATGTAGTATGATTACTTTCTTAGAAAAATAATCTGCTCATCTCCTCCTCACGTTTTGCACGATTGACAATTTCCCAAAAAACATCACAGTTTCATGTGCGTGCGGACGAGGATTAATTGTAGTCTAAGCCTCTAAACCTGGGTTTAGAGAAAAAGTTGTAAAAAGAGCATTTTTTAGATTGAGTGAAGCTGAAACTTAGTCAGGAACCCTAAGTTGAACGTGCTTCTTAAGACAGACCACAGGTGTAGTTTTCTGTCATGCAATCGAGCTAATATTAGCATGGCGACAAATGTGTTAGCGTTTTCATCCTGACTAGTTTAGAAATAGTGGTAATGACCAAGTCCAGCTCAGCAGCACCTCAAACTGGAACCTCAATGTAATGCAGAGGCTGTAAACCTCACAATAGTTGTTCAAAAGTACACATTTGTGGGCAGGGCATGGATAGGTTGATGGATCTGTGTTCTGCATAGACAGTAGAATACACAATGTATAGGACGTAACAATAAATACAGAACGTATAGAATGTTATACAGTAGTAATACAGCACATCAAACTACACTCAAATATTTTGAACTATGTACATCAGGCCAAATAGCGTATTTGCTTGCTGTGACTGCTACACAATAAGCAATCCTTGTGGCTCAAATTAAGTTTCACTTGTAGGCCAATTCATCAGATATGTAGGGGCCTCTGAACCGAGCACCTCTATGAGAACTTAAATATATTACTATATGCTGACAACATATATAATGCAACATATATTTTTGTTTGGGTGCTATAGGTTGACTATTACAATTATTTGGATTGTTCATAAATGCGCAAACACCGAAACGAAGAGCTTCGGCTCTAGCAATGCGATGCCCTTCACTCTCTCTCATATCTGAATGAGAAGCATATGGCCTTTACAAGGCCTCAGATGCCAGAGGGAAAGAATATCAGTCTCAGCCAATGGCCTGGGCTCCGGAGTCTCGCATGCACACAGCAAATCGCCAGCGTCCCTTACCAGATAACAGCCGGCGAGGCTATCAAACACAAGGCCCTCCAGTCGCCGTTCCTACAGTCCAGCAGGGACAGTTAGTTCAGCGCCATCCACTTGTACACACTTAATTCATAAAGGGGCCATCTCTGCCAATGCACACAAGTGAGGTCAAAATACATGTATGAGGTGTAATTGCTTGGGCCTACCACTTGGTGGCACTATTGACAAAGCATTACAGGCAGAAGAAACGCTGGCGTATACCACAGTTCCGGTATTCTTCGGTTTGCATGCAACGGCTGATAAAACCGAAGAGGACTGACCACTGCTCTTAACTAAACTCTGAGAAATTCACACATCTGAACAGCAAGACAATGACCACTGAATGACCATTCCACATTTCAGCCAGGTGTTCGTTAACCACTCAAACTGCAGGCGTACTATTCTGTTAGCAGTGCTGCTATTTATTGCTCAGTTTCTATTCAGTCACTGCTACGAAACTAAGACGTCATTTATGTAGTTGAGACAGTAAAAACTGAAGTGTGCACCTATCAACACATCCCTTGCGGTTTAAGCACATGCAGTACATACAGTACACGCACCTACACAACCTACTCCCCCCCCTGCCCGTTTTCTCCCCCTACACCCCCCCCCCACCTCTCTTTCAGCTGTAAAGAGCCTGTACCACGTTCATTTGCATATGACAAACGTACAGGTCCCCTGTCTACGTCCACTAGTCAGACTATGACTCAGCTATGTTAACAGAACTGTTTGTCTTAAGCTCAAGAGACTTTCTCTGCTATGAAGACGATTCTGAAAGTTTGAGGGAAATTCCAGTGCTTTCCAAAATCTCAGCATAATTCAATGGAAATTTAAGTGGCTGATGCGACTCAGACTCTTGATTTCTTTACAGTAGTGGTGAAATCAAGACTGCAACACAAATGCAGTCATTTTATTTACAATCCAAATGATCAATGAAGCTCTTTTCTGAGTTTTTATATATAATGATTACAGTAAAATCTGAAATAAAAGGTTTTCTTTGGGCACTATATATTGCATGTATCTTATAAAATCATTTTAGGCCAAAGTCTTATCTCAAAACTACCGTAAAACAATGTCTCAGCCACCGGGCAGTGTATTCATGACCATTTCATGTAATAACTTTCTGTCAGGGAGCTTTTAGAGGCATTGAACTCTTCAGGCGTCTGGTTCCCATCACCACCACTGAGAGCATTTCTGAATGGGCAAGTTTCTCTTGAATGGAGAATCAGAATTAACAGCAGGTGCAGAGCTGGAATGGGCATTTAAACCAATTTAATGTTTACTGAGTGCAGCTAGCATAGCAGGTAATAGATCTGATTCATCTTTGTGCTTTAGGTATGCGATTTACCAGCCAACCTTTCACACTATTTTTTTTTGGTTTGAAGTATTTCCATTTACAGCTCTGCCTAAGATGTGATTTCGCTTAATGTAAGACGCAAAAATCTGGTTCTTGTGTCCCCACATTCTCTGCAATCACTCAGTCAAAAATACACAATTTATTCCAAATATTTTTATTAAAAACTAATCAACTGAACAAAATTTGAATGAAGAAAAACTATCATCATGTTTTTTCCCCACAATGACACTAGAACTGGGAGGCAGGAGGAGTGCTGGTGCTGACTGGTGATGTTTGCAAACTTATGGTGTTCAAACAACACAGTTGCATTTGATGGCACAATTTATCAAATGTCAATTCTCAAATTTTTACAATGCACAGTCATATTTTTGCAATTGTTTACCATGTCAGGATGCACTGCTCCACCCCTACAAACGACACAAACACAGAGCTCTAGCCCAGAAAAGACAGCTGAATGAAGGCTGAAATACGATCACGAGTTTGATTAACAGGAGCGTCTGAATTATCTGGACTGTGTACAGAGCAGGGCCCCAACAATACATCCACTGGCTGACAGCACTGACCAATATTAGCGACCTGTAGTATTATTACTATCAATGATAATAGACAGTTATGCCACTGGGCAGCTCAATATGAGACTCTTCATTTAACTATATGATAATACAGTTTGAACCTCAACACAAATCTCCATCAGGGTAAGTGTTACAAAACCACAGAGTTGTATGCAAAAGCTTTGGTGCTCTTGGTCAAATTACATGTTTTGTTGATTTAAAAAGTGAAAATAAGTTAACACACCCTCTTCAGGCAAAGGTTTAATGCACATTTACTGTTTATGTGCTGAACTGAACATATTAGGGGAAAAAAACAAAAATAATATATTTAATAATGTATTTTTCCAATAAGTTACCAGCAAACAAATAAAAATTGTGCATAAAACTTTGCAGAAAAGTGCTCTTCAAACTTTTGCATATGACTGCATAGAACTAAACTGTGTCCAAACCTAACATTTAGCATGATAATTAACGTTATAACATTTTTCTTTTAATAAAGAAAACTAATAATAATAAAAAGAGCAATAGAGAGATGATGTACAGAAACCAAAAGCACAAAGCATTCTAGATAACTCCACCACCCAAGGGACACAACATATAATTTAAGACTGCGAGTCTCTTGTCTGTTGTTCACTTGAGTTTAACAAGTGTAATAACTGAGAATCGACAGTCAAATCGGTCATTAAAGCACTGTTTAACTACAACTACTGGGATACATAACGTAAAAAATATAAAATTACACTGACTGATATCAGTTATTGGAATTTTTAGCCCTCTAAAATTAGTGTCAGCCTACCTGACAGGCCCTAATCCCGAGAGTGTGTGGGTGTGTGCTGTAGAGAGTGTGTTTTGAGTGTGTTTCAGAGCCGGATGGGGAGTGTGTTCGGTTCAGATTTAGCTGTGACCTGTCTGTGACCTCTCTGAGCCCTGTGGGTTCTGACGTTCCACTCACTGTCCCAGAAACCGCACGCGGATACTACAGCAGAACACGAGCACTGCCCTGAGGTGTGTGTGTGTGTGTGTGTGTTTGCTCTGGCTGCCTGCCTCACTCAGAGTGTGTTGTGTGTGTGTGTGTGTGTGTGTGTGTGTGTGTGTGTTTGTGTGTGCGCGTGCGTGTATGTGTGGGGTGGGTGGGATTAGAGAAGTGTGGAGATGCTCAAGGCCTGTTTAACTCACAGCAGCACTGAGGTCATGACTGTTCATTACACCTCATCTCTCTCTCTCTCACACACACACACACACACACACACACACACAGCGTCACCATCTCTCCCTCTGTTTTGCTTCCTTTCTTACCATTCTTCCTCTCTCTCTTCCTCCATCCATCGCTCCTCTAGCCAAAATCTCACACTCGTTCTCTCTCCTTCGCACCTTCTTCTTCATACCTTTCTCTCTCTCCCCACTCTACACCAGCCTCATCTCCATATTCATAAGAAAGCTCAAGCCTATTCTCTTTGGAAGCAAATGCCAAAAGCGCCAAACTCGGTGGGCAGATGTATTAATAGCATTTGAGTGTGTGCTGGCGGGTGGGGGGTGGAGTGGGGTTGTGGAGCTTCGTCCACCAGCACAATGAGGAAACAGACTCGTTCAGGTGTGTTTGTGTCCTCTGCTATTTCCCCCTCGCGCTCTCTCACTCGTGCCCACCTCACCTCTACCTTATCACCAGAACAGCCAAATGCCAAGCCTGTCCGTCATCGGGCACCAGTCAGTCCTTCTCACATGCATGCACACTTGTTTTCATACAGTGTCAGGACATGTGGTCATACACGCATCTCTGTCCATGATATGATATGTATCTCCATTTTTTGTGTTTTTTTTTTTTTCCACAGCCGCCATTTACATTGTATGAAAATGTTATAATGAACAGACCAACAAAAATGGTCCAAAATTAGAGCGGAAAAAAAAAAATGACACTAACCTCCATTATAAGTTAAAAGGCCAACATCCTATACTTTTCTAGCATTTTATTATTCTTCATAAGGTCCACTCATCACCTTAGCGTGGGCTTTTGTAGGAAAAATATTATACAATCAATTTTACATGACCATTTTCCAACCTCGCTTTATCCCTTAGAATTAAACAGGCTGTTTTTGTTACTGTACCTTTAAGACTGATATGTGTACATTGACTGGCCGATCTGTATCGTGCTGCATTACAGAAATTGTACTGTGCTGCTACAAAAACAGTACAGGCTCAAACACTGCTTACAACCTCAGCATTGAACTAAACTGCTGTAGGCTAAACAGGAAAACATCACAAATGCAATAAATTCAAACAGGCTGTTTTTGTTGTTCTATTTCTATATATGTACAGTGTAAACTGGGCAGTGAACAATACATGTTCAAACTTGTTTATAACTTAAAACATCTTTCAAAAAAGCAACAGTCGGCTTTTATGATTTTATTCCAACAGCAACAATATATATTTGTCGATATATTTTTCTATTATTTTTGCATAATTGGAATGGTTTGATTTTTGCTCCAGACATGCAATCAGCAATGGGCCAATTTGTTCTTTTGAATTGGTGTGATTTGTGTTGGAATTTCAATTACATAAATAACATGAAACAGGTAAGTGCACCTGTGCTGTACCTGAATGTTTCAACACCTAAATCAAAAAGTTGTAGCATAATTATACATTTATACAAATATTTTCTGTCCTCTTTGGTGCTTGGCCCCCCGACATTGCTTGTGGACACGATGTATTTTTCCATCTGATATCCAATCCAGCGTCTTCTGCTGCCCAACACTAACACTCATTAATATCATGCCAACTCTTCTTATTTTATCCGTCTTTGCTCTGTCGGGATGACAGCAAGTTTTTTTTTTGCTGCTGAATATTTTTTGTGCTTTTCAGTGCTTGGCCCCCGACATTGCTTGTGGACGCAATGTAGTTTCACTACACTTTAGACCTCTGACAGACTCTGAAAAGTGACAACAGCAAACAGTGATGGTACACAAAGCGGAGCGTGTGGACACAAAGCATCATGTGCTAAATTGCAAGTTGCCTCTTACTTTTAACATAGCGCTTTATTTGACTCATGTTATTTTAATAGGCAACTCATTATTGGTTTAATTTAAAATGCCACTTTGGCCCATTAATGAGCAAACAACGTTAATGTTGCAATTTTGGCCAAGAGAAAGTTCTGGAAATGTGCTAGTTTGTTCATTTATCCCACACCGTGTGACAAATTTTTCTGTAAAAAAAAAAAAAGGAATCAGAATAAGCCATGAAAATATATAATTGGGATGGGAATTACTAGAGGCCCCATGATGTGATGCCAAGATGCTTCAGCCACAACATATGTGCTATGCTGAAGATTGCGATATGACATACTGTGTTATATTTCTGACAGGAAATTATTCTCCAAAAGAAAACTTGCTGTGTTTTATCTAATATGGTTTACACTCTGTTCATCTCGTCTCCATCGTTTTTACTGCAGCACCATAAAACTGTGAAGTTGACAAACACTCCAAAAGATATCCTCCATATAGTTACTGCTCTACCGACTGAAAGGCAATGTTATACAGAACCCTTTCCAAGTGGTTGTACCAAATTTTGGTATTCTATTGGTATCTAACCACACTCAATACACATTACAACCATGAGTAATTTAAGTAATTAAATAATTTAAATAATTATTTTTTCCCCTTATTTGTGTGAATATATACACACACACACATAAATATATATATTATATATATTTATATTATATTACATATATATTTCCCTTGTAGGTTAAAAAGCTTTTGTTAAAAGCACAACACACAATCAGGACATTTTGTCCGGAAAGTGTATGAAAACAAACAAAAACACACACACAAAAGCTAACCAGAATCATGGGACTGGTAAGGTATGTGTACGGGCTTGTCTGAAGTTTGTGTGAGAGAGGAAAAGAACTGGCTGCTGAAACAGAAGAGGCAATTCTAGTTCTGAAGAAAGAATGAAGGGAAGCGAACAGGAGAAAAGGCTGAAACCTTAGTCAGAACACAAAGTAAAGAGCTCACAGATTTAATTCATTAACCGATTTGACTGCTAACCAACATACACAAGTCTGGAGTTCTGTTTTGGGTGGTAATTTCAGGTAACTGCCCGTCAGAACCAGCGCACTGTTATTAGTCTGAGAACACTATTATGGTGCTAATAGCTAAGCACTAAACGCTTAACCGCAGCCACCACCCACCGCCTGCCTGTATTTTACCGTGCAAGTTTTCACCTGCTGCACCACAGCAACGGGGGCTGACCGCATAAACCTTGCCGTTATCGCCGCATCACACAAAATCTCTTGTACGACTAACAACTGTAACAAGTGAGGACACGTTTGAAAGTTTCCCTCCAAACTCTTGAGAGCAGCAAGTGAAGAATGGCTAGCAGTAGCATCCCAACACACAGACTAACTACAATCAAACACAAAAAATGACCATGGAACACATTGGCTGAGACTACTTTTAGCTGGAGACTCAGACTTCCAGTCTTTTTATGGCTATCTATGCTATTCTGTTGTTATAATACTGTCATTCAGCTGAGATGTAGCATTAGTGAAACCTTGAGTGTCCAATATCAGTACAAATCCAATGTTTTTCTTTTTTTATTAAGCCTTAAAATGGTTTAAAATGAGCAGTTTTCAATTGAGCCACTTCACTGACGATCATCTAGACCAGGAGTTCTCAACCTTTTCCACCCCAAGGCCCACCTGTTTATAACCATAAAGCACAGCAGCCCACAGAAAAACTAAAATCAACTTTTTAAAAATGCTTTTTTTCTTAACTGCTCACACAGAAAACGTGCGAATCATCCATTTTAGTTCACAGAAACCAGATTTTGCAGTTATGTAAAAAAAAAAAAACGATGTCAAAAAAAGGGGGAAAAGAAAAAAAGGTAGATGTAGATGTGGACTGTGATTTGGAGCTGCAGGCCATCGCATTTTCACTGAAAATGCTCTTGTGGCTTGCAATGGTGGTCCCCGGCACACAGGTTGAGAAACCCTGATCTAGGCCGGTGGTGCTCGATCCTGGTCCTGGAGATCCAACTCTCTGGAAAATTCAGAGCCAGCACACTTGGCTGTAATATTCCGATGTCCCTGGAGGCCTTGATTACCTGGATCAGGTGTGTTAGATTTGGGTTGCAGCTAAACTATGCACGGTGCTAGATATCCAGGACCACCTCTGATCTACTCAATCTACCCAAATACTCTTCTGTTCTATTCACAGGAAGAAATATTCAGCTAATAACATTACATCACACAAAGCGAGCGTGCGCTATTTCAGGCTACATTTGTTACAGGATCGGACCGGATTCACACTCTTTTTTCCATCTGATATCCGATCCAGCGTTTTCTGCTGCCCAATACCAATACTCATCAATACCGACATGCCAACTCTTCCTAATTTATCCATCATTGCTCTGAGGTGATGACAACAAGTTTTCTTGTTGCTAAATATTTTGTGTGCTTTTCGGTGCTTGGCTCCCCGACATTGCTCATGGACGCAACGTATTTGTTTCACCAACACGGCACATCGTAGACCTCTGACAGACTCTGAAAAGCGACAACAGCAAACAGCGATGGTACACAATGCAGAGCGTGTAGACACAAAGCATCATGCATGCTAGAGAGAGAGAGAGAGAGGGAGAGAGAGAGAGAGAGAGAGAGAGAGAGAGAGAGCTGCTCATCCACAACTACGCCAGAGATTCCAATCTGCGAAGGTCCTTCCTTCTTCCATTAGAGCTCACACACACACAGTTATCCCGTCTTCAGCACTCCAATATCCATCTACTCCATTACTGAGAGCAGAAGTCCCTGAGCAACAGATTCACCACCACCTCTCTTCTCTGTGTCTCATTCTCACCACAGGGTTATACCCTATTCCCCCCGTTCTCCACCACAGTCCGAAGCAAACCTTACCTGATCAGTATTCCCAGTATGCCAAGTGAAGTACCAGTGCTCCACCTACAAATGTGTTCTTTCATAGCAACCGTTGCCAGATTGGACAAGCTTTACAGAACGTTGTCAAAAATCCGATTCAACCCAGCAACAAACCGTACATAGTTCCTCTTTTACACAATACAGAGCGATTCAAAAAGACTGATGTCAAAGCGCCATATTTTACAACCCTGGGGCGCCTATAGGAACCAATCACAATCTAATTGAAAGAGGGGGTCATAGAGTTTCTGACTGTCACCGGAAGATGGCTCCCTTCAGTCTGAGAGGAGATGCGACCCCTGAGCAGAAAGCGTTCTGCGTTCTCCACTTCAATAAGGGTGAATCCGTCAATACGGTGCCACGTGATTTTCGTGGGCAGTGAAGCTCCAACAGCTCAGAGTGTTCGTCGTTGGGTTCCACAGCACTGGATGATCTCCGAAATCGCATTGAAAGAGCCGTGAGTGCAGCGACAGCCAACATGCTCAATCGAGTAGGGGATGAATTGGACTATGGCGTTGATGCTGTCCGTACAGCTGGAGGAGGTTCATACTGAGCCCTTGTAAAATTACATAATAAATTCTATGCTCAATTAAACCATTCACAGTTTACTGCACTGTTCTGTAACGATTTAAAAGTCGAATAAATCATTTTGAAAT
Organism: Colossoma macropomum; assembly: GCF_904425465.1. Taxonomy (NCBI): domain Eukaryota; kingdom Metazoa; phylum Chordata; class Actinopteri; order Characiformes; family Serrasalmidae; genus Colossoma; species Colossoma macropomum. The sequence continues at coordinate 36,773,866 of NW_023494805.1, forward strand.
CGGATGAATCTTTCTGAATCACCCTGTATATCCAAACTATACACAAAGCTAATCTACAGTGCTGAACTATG